>NC_040241.1:16413972-16722722 GCF_001444195.1 Xiphophorus couchianus | reverse complement strand
TTTCACATAAATCCAGCTGGCTGCCAATTTCCCCATTCAGGTGCTAGAGAAAGAAAAATACTGGCGAGTAAATCAATGCCAATCTTTAAATTAATATCTTCTTTCAAATAAAACATTAAAAATTGATGTGGCAGCAGAAATAATGTGTAAACAATACCTCTGAGTTTCCAGGGTCTTCAGTGAGAAATGTTGGCTCTATAGAGAAGTGACAGTATGAGGTACGTAGGTGAAATCTGGCGTCTCTGACCGATTTAACATGCTTACATACCTATAGTCTGCGGGGTTTGAAGCTTCTGTTTAGCATATAACAAAGGATTTCCCCAGGGGATAACGGTTTGTGTCTGCTGTGTTTCATCATCATTCAGTAAAACACCCAGCTGATCCACTGTGGTCAGTGGCATAGCCTCAAACACGCTCTGATCAAACAGCCGCTCCACCTCGGGCCAGGGCATGTCCTCTATAGGAGATTATTACGTTAAGAAACTGTGAGACATGTAGAGAAAACAGGGAACAGATATAATAAATTGGCAACAGGTTTGGTGAGCTCCGTTCTGACCATCTGTGCAGTAGTGCTGCAGCTGTTGTTTCATTCCCCTCCAGCAGGTGTCACCGTTTCTCTGTTCAGCGACGGACTGAATGAGCTCCGAGACTGGACTAGTCTTCAAAATGGATGTTTCTATCTCAGCCGGATTAAAACCCTTAGACCCCTGCATGGGTCATACACATGTAGATGAACACACAGCTAGCTTGTCGCTCTAAGTTGTAGAGTGAATTATTTATATTAGCACAAATTTTAGTGGTGAGTAAGGAGCTGATAACTGACTAAAGAGAAAATCTTGCATGTATAATCAGGTGTACAAACACTTCAAACATAAAAATGAACAGTTTGAGAATAAACCCTCACGGTGATGTTCTGTAATCTTATTCCCCTCTCGTCGTGGTATCTGAGAAGCATGGGGTCACCAGGCCTCTGAGCATGCTCTGTCCCATAATTCTTCATCAGTCTCTAACGTAGAAGACAGCAGAAAGTAGAGATCTTAGAAAGCACTGTGTTCATGCAGTGTATCGCAGAAGAACATACAAGAACACTCTCTTTAAATTTAAGAGTTTCATGTATTTTAAGCATCTTGCTTTGTTTTGGGGGGTAGGGATTGTGCACTTAGTTCTTCTCTAACTTTTACACTTTATTTGACAAAGAATTGATGAGTGGAATCGGTTGGTGTGTGGTTTAAGATTATGGACAAGACCTTGAATTGACAGAGGGGGCATCCATCATAAACCCTTAAATAAAATAAATAAATAAATCATAAACCTACTGGAAAGCATCATACAGTTACTGGTTTCACAGTATAACAAGGCTTTAAGGGATTACGGTTTCAAAACTGCTAAAATAAGCACTGCCGGTCAAATTTTTCTCTCTTTACAAGGAAGAGAGAACCATTTAAAAAGCACCATTTTTAAAAGGTTGTTTGGAAATAGAATGATTGTCATTTCGTGAAATAAGTAATGGTATGCAAACTAAAGGAGTGTCACCATCACTCCTATTCAGATGTTGCTGTTTATAACTAAAGTTGGCAACTAAGAGTCTATGATATCTTTTAGGCAACCAACTGCAAGCTGGCAATCAGAGCAGATATCCCCAGTAACCAGCTGACATTAACTTGCAGAACAGTAAAAATGTTTAATATTAGATGTAAATATACTAATACTAAGCATATCATTAGCAATGTTAGCATAACATCACTAACATTGTTATGCTGACAAAAATGTCAGCATAACATTGCATGTTATGTTAGCATAACATGCAGCAATGTTGTGCTAACATACATGATGATATGCTATCATTAGCAAATTAACACTAGTAGTATATTGACTTTTGCTGCAATGCAGTGTTAACATAGCTATGCTAACATTGCTATGCTAATGTTAACATTTTAGCTAATTATTATACAAACTGAGCTTGTATAAGCTTGTAAAAGCTCAGCTTAGTATACTGAGTAGAGTGAGTCAATGTTAGTCAATAGGAAAGTAATATCTCATCCTACTGACAGGATTTTGGCTAACCCTAGAGTCAGTCATTATTAGCTTACTGGTGATTGTCCAAATGCTACAAAGAGCTTTTTAGTTAACATGGGCATTTTAGCCAATTTTAGCTTACAGAATAATGTTTGCATACTTAATGGAGTAGGACAATGTTATTCAACATGCAAGTGATAGCCCACATGCTACTCGCAGCATTTTAGCACACTTTAGCATTCTGAATAGAGTAAGTAAATGTTAGTTGATAGGAAAGTAATAAGCTAACCCTAAAATCAAGCTAATTTTACCACATACACGGTTTGATTACTGAAGAGGAGTAAGTCCATGTTAGTCAACTTCCTCATAATAGCCCACATAACAACGGTAGCATTTAAGCTAACATTAGTAGTTTAGCTAATTTTGATATGAAAGCAAAGCTTACTACACTGAATGGGGTAAGTTACTGTTATCAAACATGCTAGTGATCGCCCATGTGCTACTGACCATATTTTAGTTAATCTTAGTATTTTAGCTAATTTTAGCTTTTATGCTTGTTTTCACAATAGATGTAATATGTTGCTTGATGTCAAAATGCTAGTGATAGCCATGCTAATGTTAGCATTTTAGCTAAAATTAAAATTTTAACTAATTTTGATATAAAAGCTGAACTTATACTTGATAGAGTAAGTCAATATTAGCTTGATGGTGATTGCCCAAATGCTACTAAGAGTTTTTTAACTAACCAGTACATTTTAGCCAATTTTAGCTTATAAACTAAAGTTTGCTTAGTAAACAGTGTAGGACAACATTAGTCAGCATGCTAGTGATAGCCCACATGGTATTGACAGCATTTTAGCAAACTCTAGCACACTCAAGAGAGTGAGTCAAAATTTGTTTACACGCTAGTGATAGCCTATATGGTAATAGTAGCACTTAAACTAACATTAACTTTTTAGTTAATTTAGATATAAAAACTAAACTTTACAAACTGAATGTCTTACGGCTGTGTTAGTGAATATGCTGGGGATTGCTCACAAGTTATGGACAGCATTTTAGCTAAAAAGTTAGTGCTAAAAACAGTCTAAATACTATTCAAAGCATGTTCACTAACTTTAGTATCTGATGAGCTCCCTATTCTCAAATCTCTGTTGTTCTGGAATCAGCTCTGCAGTTGATCACAACTCAACCCAGAAATTTCTTTCCTTTCGTTTTTCACTTCTTTAAACTGCTAATTTGCCTAATGTTTCTTCTTTTTAAATGGTGCAGTCAGTTTTGACTGATTTGTGAGAACACTTAATAAAAAGAAAGAAAATGTATGTTTAGGCAAGGTTTGAAGTGGCTTCACGCTTCAAGATAAAAAACAAAGGAAAGAAAGCAGCCGAGTATTCTCATAGAAGCGTATGATCCTCCCCAATGCTGACGTCAGAGTGGGCGTACTCCGTGTATGATGCTTCAGCGGCTTTAAAAGCAGCATACAAAAAGCGGAACAACATTGGCTGCTCTTAGTCGGTCCTGCCCACTGAAATATGAGACGCCTGCTCTGAAGACCACAATTTAAAAAGCATTTGCTGCATTGGCCGGGAATCGAACCCGGGCCTCCCGCGTGGCAGGCGAGAATTCTACCACTGAACCACCAATGCTGCAGATAATGTAGCTCCATCTAAGTGGAGATTTCAACACACTGATGTGTGTATTTGCTGTCGCCATACCTCCTTGTCCTTTTCCTTTTCCACGGTAGTAAGGACCTCATCTAACAAATGATGTTTCTCTTCTTCTGTGTTCAGCAGAGGCAGGAAGCTTTGGAGCATATAACTAACCAGATCACAATCTAACCAGGGACCGGTGGCAGGTTTGTCCTCTTCCTCAGAAATGTGAAACAAAGGGAGCACAGGCACCTCTGAGGAAACCACCACCTGAACAGAAATGTATGTGCAAGAAAAACTGTTTATGCCACAATAAATAAAGAGGAAACCGGGAAATCTTTCATATTAAAAAAAATTAACATTTAACCTAAAAATGTAGGGAGACATTGCACACATACCTGTTCCAGCATAGAGTGCAATATCAGGGGTACAGAACAGGCTTCAGGGGGAACCATGTCCAACAGGTTGTTATAGTAACGCATGTCCACGTTCACAGGTACAGTTGGAGGCGCCTTGCTTTCTGTACACAGAGGAGACAGATTTTAGAAAAAGAAGACCTTGCCAGCAGGGTATGTCAAAAAAGTAAGCAAGGATATGAATGAACAGTGGACAGATAAATTAGGAATAGAGAGGTTTAACCTGAAGGTGGTGATGTAGATGCTTTGGTTAGCTTCTTTTTAGAGCGAGACATCAGCGGAGCAACGGACTCACGACGTAACTGGAAACACACAAGGTGAAGCTTTAATTAACTAGAAACAGAAAACAGACTAACTCGATTCAGCAGATAGTATAGGAGGATCTTTGATCTAAATTTAACAAGAGGCAATTATGTCATTCACCATCCGCGGTGGTGTACTGCCAACAGCCCATGAATGCAGAAGCAGATTGCTCTGTGGCTTTGCTACTAAAGCAGATCAATAAAAAATTATCTGCAGAACTCAGCAGGATCTCCTGCATCCGTAAATAATGTACAGTTCTGCTTATGCAGCACAGAGCAGAGTGGCGCAGCGGAAGCGTGCTGGGCCCATAACCCAGAGGTCGATGGATCGAAACCATCCTCTGCTAGCAGCATTTTAGTGGCTCTAATCTTAAAATGTTTCATCAATGTTTGGATTAAATCAGACTCAAGCTACATGAAAGCAGAATAATGTGTTGTTTTTAACTTAAATCCTAAATTAATAGTATATGTCAATATAAAGGTAGGTTAGTCAATTATAAAAACAAAAACAAGCTGGACTGTTTTTGTGACTGAACGCATTTGTGAGAATACACGTTTAAGTTATATGCAAGTTTCAGCCATAGGTTTAGAACAGAAATATCCTTCATTGTCCCACAGTAGGAAAATGCAGGTTCTACAGCAGTGGTTCTTAACTTCTTTTGAGATACCGAACCCATCAGTTTCATATGCGCATTCACCGAACCCTTCTTTAGTGATAAATAAAATATATATTTTTTCAAAATTCAAGACATAGGTACAGTATGTATATGTTTTTTTGCTGGTGCACAAAATGAGCAATGCATGAACGTCACTTTGCTCAAAGAACAAAACCATGAACTCACAGCAAGTTACAGTATTATTTTATTCTGGCCCCCCAAAAATATTTTGGCCCCATAAAAGAATTTCAGCCCCCAAAAATATTTTTTTACTATTTTACCAATTAAAAATAAATTTGGATTTTTTCAAAGAATACATTTTTTTTAAATAACTTAATTTTTTTTAATTTTAAATTTAATTTGTTTTTTGTCATTTTGAATCCACTGAATACTTTTTGGGGGCCAGAATAAAGTTTTGCACAAATTACATACCTGCAAATCAGTGTGACTCCTGCTGTTTGTTTTTGGGAGACCATTGTTTTTGGGAGAGGCGTGGCATCACCTTGGCAAGTGCGTCTTCAGAGCAAAGTCTGTTCATTTTCCTCTTTTTTTGCTCGACATATTTAGTATGGATTAAAATATTAAGAAAGAAACCACGCGACGTACAACTACGACAGCCACTGATACTGCGTGCACTAAATTCCCCGCAGCCCTGATTGGCCGAGCAATGTAACATGATCCTCTGCAGTAAGTGATGGCCAAGCGGGGCGTGTCATCACGACTTTACACAAGTGTGTCTTTACCTCCGCGGCAGAGGCTCCGCTGAACCCCTGAGACCGACTCATCGAACCCCTGGGGTTCAATCGAACCCAGGTTAAGAACCACTGTTCTACAGCAACGTCAAGGTATGTAGGTTCACACAAAAAAATATTTAACTGTTAATAATATCTGAAAAGCAAGATTGATAATAATAGCAATAATGTATAAGACAATACAAATACTGAGCAGTTAGATATACATCTTTCAATCAGATTGTGGTTAGGGTAGATTGTGGTTGAGATCAAACCTCTTTTCATGTGTGCCAGGGATCATTTTACATTTGGAACATCGAACCAAGTTCAAGTTTCGCTCTTTTGAGCCACTGATAAATAGAAATCGATCAGAATATTCTGAAAAAGACAGTTTTGTATGCTAGCTTTTAGTTTCACCTCTTCAGTATGTACATCCTCCTTTACAGCTGTGGGTATACGGATGAGCCGGACATTGTCTCTGTAGTGCTGATGCTGCCGGCGCCACTGCAGACAGTCATAGATGAGTCTGGCAACATCGTCAAACACTCGGCTTCCCAGCTCCAGCTGAACGCAAAAGACCGACATGCAACAGTAAGCAGCTGTAAACATTTGCAGGGAGGGAAAAAAAAGACTTAAATGCGTAAAAGCCATAATAACAACAAAAATGTTCAGACTGTGCTCACCAGAGAGTGAGGGTCCGGTATTTCGAACGGGAGTGTGAGATCTGGGACGATGTAGTTCAGCTGAATCACATCATGGAGCTTAGAGTCTGGTGGGCCGCTGTCTAAAACCGACTTCAGGTGAGTCCAGAACAGGTTGAGCTTTCTGGTACTTTCTGGAACCTCTGAACACCAAAGAAAACAGAAACATTTGGTGAATATCAGAACATGTTATAATAGATTCATATTTCTGGTCTGCAGGAGACTTTCAACCTGCAGGCACAACTGGAAAACTCTGCTCCACTTCCTCCTGAACGTCCAGCTCTACTGGGTCTGGAGAGACTTCTTTGTGCTTGGAGCACAACTTGATGACATTCGCAACATGAACACCGATGGTATTAAGCACTCCTATCAGGTTTGGCTGGTAGAAGCCGACTATCAGAATATAGTGTTGGGGGCCATCCTTTGGCTCATCATCTGAGGAAAAAACAGTAAGAGACAAGTTAGGATCCTAACCTTGAAGTAACGAAGGAAGGACACACAGATGGAACAAAGGTAGGGAGTTAAAAAGAAAGAAAGGATGTAAGGGAGCAACAACACAGGAACTAATCTAATCCAAGGAAAAAAGGAAGGAAGGATTCAGAGCAAGAAAGAATATCCATAGGATGGACAGACACAATTGAACTGAAATACTTTATTTTCCCTGAAGGGCAATTTGTAGCAAAGTCTACAAAATCTACACAAAACACACACAAAAAAAGAATAAAACAAAAAAACTTACATTTATAAAATTACATCAGGACTCCAACCAGCACAATTCATCTCGAATCAAATAAAAACTCAAGAGCTAAAGGAATAAAAGACCTCTTTGGGCATCTGTAAATTTTCGGTCTTTAAGGGTCAATGTTGCCCTCTTAGTGGCTCTTGTTCTTAAGAGCTGGAAAGGTTTTCTCAAAGAGCTCACCTGCTATCTTTCACCAAAAATGTTGCCCCTGTATCTATACTGGCTGACCATCTCTACCACTGCACCATTCATCAGTTCAATTGTTGGTTGAGTCGACTTCTTTGAAAATCAATCAGCGTCTCTTTAGTTTCTGAAACATTTAACTGCAAGCAAATATTATCGTACCACTGGATGAACCGGACTGTGACCCACCTCCTTGTCTTGCAAGAACCTAACAACAATTACAGAGTCATCTGCAAATTTAATAATGACCCTTAACTCACTTTGTTAGTGCAGAGAATTAAAATCAGAGAGCCAGTTAAATGTGAAAGAAAGGAAAAAAACAAGAAATGAAGAAAGGAGGGACATAAGGAAGGCAGGAAATGAGGTAGGAAGCAACCTACGAAGGACATAGCAGGACAGACAAAAGGAGGATGATAATATTATAATATTTCGACAATGGTATAGGTAATAAAGCCAGGAATTACAAATATATTTTCATACCCTGTTATTTCTCTCTGCTGAAGTCAAATTTCAGACTTTTTAAGTGTATCTAGACACATTGTAATCACTAGAATAATATGCTACAAAAAAAAATGAAATAAGAAATAAACTCACATCTAGATAAATGGCTAGATTTCCTGACAGGACTTTTCTTTACCTATATATATGGGCGTCTCAGCATCTCCCCTGCGTTTGAGCTTAGTTTTCTTGTCCTTGGAGAGGTCCGAACCAGCGGCCTGACCCTTTCCCTTTTTCTCTTTTTTGTCCTTTTGTTTGCCCTTGCCATCAGACTGAGGTGGAGTCTTTCCTTTTTGTTCTTCACTTTTCAGCTGAAATTGACAAAAAACATTCAAACTAACCATTGGTAGACAACGTGAGCTCTAAAGTAATTCTGTGCAGTTAAATCCCACTGCACAGAACAAACTAAAGAATTACCACACACAGAATGAGATTTATAGCAAAACATTTACCTGCTCAACTTCCCGTCTCTTTTGATCACAGGCTTTAACCTCCAGCAGCTGGAATTTCACTAATTTTGCCACCAGATCGATGGGAATTTCCTCTCCGGCATCCAGCAACAATTTAGCAGGCTCAGTACACTAATTAACGTACACAAGCACGCAAATACACCAATATTTTTAGAAAAGAAAACTAAGATGCAATGGATCTAAGAAAATATGAAGGCTGCACAATATTTGGAAACCATCCAATAATAATGCAATTTTTATTGGATTATTATTATTATTGGAGTGTTGATAATTATTATTATTATCAACACTTAATGACTTTAGACATCTTGGTCTGCAACATGCAAGAATTAAACGTCTGTCCACCAGCCCAAATATCTGCCAAATAATACAACCAAGCAGTTCTTTACGATCATAATGTTTCACATCAGATGACGGTGATTCAATATATTGTGCAACTATTAAACTAAAGTGTCCAGCATCCCAAACCTACCTCATAAAACAAGGGAAGATTATCTGGCTTTTTTGCTTTGGGATTCCCCAGCTTATTGATCTGTGAGGAGAAAGATCAATCAGAAGCAGCAACAATGCAGTAGATGCCATCTACTTGTTTGGAAGAGACACCATAATTTAAAAAAATTACTCACAAACTTAAATTTGTAGGGTTTTTGCTTTGGTCAGATGAGAAAAAAAATTAAACTTTTCAGCATCAAATACTATAACAGGGTTTCCCCCAGTGTATTATAAGCCTGGCGGGCCACCAGGCTTTACTTGTGCCCCCACCAGGCTAAGCACTGCTTATTTATTTAAGTCTTTTTAAAATGTTTGCATTTTTAAGATTTTATAGTAACACAAAAAAATTATGTGTTACAGTTTTTTCAGTAACACATAATTATCAAGTAATATTTTCAAACTCTGCGACAGACTGGTGACCTGTCCAGGGTGACCCCGCCTCTCGCCCGGAACCTCAGCTGGATATAGGAACCAGCACCTCCCGACCCCACTAGGGACAAGGATGTAAGAAAATGGATGGATGGACGGATGGATGGATATTTTAAAATTTCCTGTCTACTTTAAACATTTTTTAAATCAAAAACATCAGGGGCCGCATGAACGACTGCCTAGTACCCAACCACCGAGCGAGCAGGTTTTCTGGGGGAAACCTCCATAAAGTGTATTTCAGGTCCGTGCTGAAATTTCCGGTTAACCAAATATGCCTAACATTTTTCTGAGAAATGATTTCATAAACAGCGCAGAGCTCAAACATATCATGGCTTTCACTTTTTTTTCAGGTCAAATAAATAAGAAGAACAACAGATACCTTTTCAACTGTGCTGTCCCACGATATGAGGGAGAAAAGTTTGCGCTGTGGACGTTCAAAACTCAAAACCAGAGACTTGATTAGTTCTTCCTCTTCTTCTGGACCATCTCCAACCACGAGAGACACACAGGCAACCCAAGTGTCCTGTAGAGGTCATGACACCGGGGTAAATCGTTTAATTTAAGAACCGCCATTGCTGCTAATTAGGCTATCGCGTGATTTAAGGCCTGAAACAGGAATGTTTCCGTTATAATACATAAAATGTATTACTTAAAGCGTAATAAGTATGAAAGAAACTCAAAACGTCTTTAAATTGATAAAAAGCAACAAGATAAAAACTACCATTTCGACTGGCTACAGTAAGTTTAGCTGTACCAAATTTTCTGACTGCCTACGGCAACTTCTTTTTTATGGCGGTTGGGAAGCAGCGTTTAGATGTGCATTACCGCCATGTACTGGAATGGAGTGCAATATTAAAGAGATTTATAACGAATTAATTAATTAATTAATCACAACCGGACAAACTTCCGGTTGCGGGTCACCTTTCAAAGTAAAAGCTTAAGAGTAAGCCTCAATATGTTCGACAGTTGATGTGGAATTTATTGACATATGGGCTCTATGCCACCTCAAAGATGGTGGCATAGAGCTATCTAAACATGGTGACATACAAGTATCAAGAACACAAAGAGGAGTAGGCGAAATGACAAACCTCGAACTGCGCTTTGATGAGATCAGCCTCCCAGTTCTTGTTAAAAGGTTGAATAGGGGAACTTTTCTTACCAGAGGCTTTTCTACCTGCCGGTGGCATTTTTGAAAACGTTTGGGGGTGTAAAATTAACAAAGCAACGCCAAAAATCAGGTGTAAGAAGTTAAAACTATGAATTTTTCATGTAGAATGTTTGTGTTGTCCTTAGCAACCAGGTCACCGTTAGGCACAGTTCTTAAAGGAGCCGCACCTCATTTAATAGTACCGTTAAAGCTTTACTTTCAAACTAAATTATAGAAAAGAAAGGCAACTACGTTATTTGTAGTTTGCTCTGTTAGACACAATTCTAAGCTAAATATTGTTATAATTTCTGCTTATTTGCACTGGCCATTCTTGCTCTGTATGACTTACACACAGAACGTTAAGATTGTTTTCTAAAATTTGGTTATAAAATGTAGTATCCCCTACCTACTAATTGTACTTAAGTAACAGTAGCACTACTTCCACATATTTTTATTCAAGTAAAAGTAAAAAGCAGACGTTCAAGAGATTACTCAAGTGACGTATGTCTTAAAAAGGCAACCCAAGTACTGAGTAACTCAAGCAAATCATAAAAGCTAAAGTCTGGAGCAACTTCTGGTATTATAGACTGAAATGATAAAACTTATATAAATAACATAACTACAAAATAAATATTAAGCAGAATATACACTTTTCATAATAACAACAAAGCTTGTGTACAAAGCTTACGTATAAACAAGATGGCTGTGTCTGGGGTATTTTTGGTTGAAGCATATCATAACTCGGAAGAGTTGCGATATTTCACAATAAAGTTACTCAAGTGAAAGTAAAAAGTATGGTGGAGAAAAACTACTATATTTATATTTTAAAATATATACAATAATTTAATCTCTAATCTGATTTATTCCTAATTTTAATTCCCAAATGTTTTATTCAATGTTGTCCACAAGATGGCAGTAGTAGGCACATCTAATCTTGTGCTTAGTGTTATTCAACTGTTTGTTATTGGGCCCAGTTTCTAGAGTTTGAGCCTGAACCCCGCAGTAGGAAGACTAGAAATGTTCTGATAAAGTTTTTGTTAACATAGTTATCAGGAGCAGTACAAATTGAAGCGTGTCTTTTTATTTGCGTGGTTCCACCCAGTCAGGGCTTAGGATTTATGTCTTATCAGTATCAGGTGTGTAAAACCTAAAAGCTCCAGCATACACGCAGCTAATCTAAATGCTCATTAAAATGTAAGTAAATGTAAGTTGTAATTAATATTCTGACACATATTTTGCTTGATATCTGTGTGAGAACCAACGACAGTGGGTATTTTAAGAATACAAACTCAGGGCACATACACTGTGATATCTAAAAAATAAAGATATTGTTCCATCTGTTGAGTCAATGCAAGGACAGGGAGGATATTTATATCTAATACAGCAGGGAAGTGCTGTAATGGAAAGAAAGCTGCATGTGCACTTTTTTATTTAAATAAAGAGAACGTTTTGAATGGTAATTAAACTCATAATCAACTGGAATACAATTAAAGACACTTCACTGAATGTATGATAACGGAGAGTGAAGCATTTCAGGCCACTTTGCTGCACTCACACACTATTAATCATTAAAAGGATTCACAATACTTTTGAAATGGCGTTGCAGCACTTCTTTCTTTTAATTTTTTTAGATTTTCTGAGTGAAGTACTGGGCAAAATTAGTGCCAAAGACGTGATTCAATTCCACTTTTAAGAAAATACAACCTAAAAAGGCTTAAGTTCACTCCGCTCAATATTCTTTCTCTGGTTTTTGTGTCCTATCACAGTGACTCTCTGCGCTATCTTCCTTGTTTCCCACTAAATTTCATTCAATGTCCTCCAAACAGTTTCACCAGCGTAAATGCAATGTAAATGGGACATTGCTGTCTGGGTGTTTCTTTTCACAACCCACTACCAACAGAGGCCCATAAAAGCACAAAAGCAAGACAACGCCCACCTGTTAGATGCCAGAGAAATTCATCTTTCACGCCAGCAGTTCATTCGTTACGGAGGCAGTGCCCTACGAAGGTCAAACAGCAGCGACACAGAGTGACACTCTGTTCTGGCTGCGTGGTACATGGCAACATCTCAAAATATCCATAGTTCTTTTGGGGGTAGGCTGCAGTGAAACCCATGCATCATGTGCCTGTTAGGGATATTTTATTTCACTCTACGGCATTCATGATGGTTTATTAAAGATCTGCACCCACTTGATACTCAAAATGATGTATCGTATCTGAGTTAATATAATCTGATCAGGCCAAGAGGTGCTCTGCATCACTGTGTAAAACCAGAATAGCAAGTCATGATGCTATTTTTCGAACATACTACAAGTATGGTTTAATGTTGTTTTGACCAGCTAAACAAAGTTCATATCAAGCATCAGGTTTAATCCAGGTCCTCACAAACTATTTGGCAAAAGCTTGAAGGGTTTTACTTATCAAAACTTAACAAACATGATGTGGTAGTTCTAGAACTACAACTCTGGAAAAAATTAAGAGACCACTTAAAATAGTCAGTTTCTCCGATTTGATGTTTTATAGGTATATGTTTGAGTAAAGTGAACATTGTTCAAAAATTTAGGGCAACACCTTATTTGAAATGATATACAGTACATAAGAGTGACATGACACTGTCATAAATATGAAGGAGTCTTCATGAATGTAAATGTGAATTAAAAGTGCATTAAAAGTATCAACTTAGCAGTATTTGGTAAATAATGACTTTTTAATGCAAAGTTGCAATAAAAATTACAATAAAAGCCAATTAAAAGTGTCAACTTTCCATTAAAAGTGTCATTATTTACCGAATGATACTTCTTGACAACAGTCATAAGCATCTCCTTCACGTTCATGACAGGTGTTACATCATGTTTATGACAGTGTCATGTCAGTCTTATGCACACCCATGCAAAAAAAGTGTTACCAATATTTGTAGAAAATGAAAAATGGTGAAAATATCGAAAAGATGCAGTGCTTTCGGACCTCAAATAATGCAAAGAAAACAAGTTCTTATTGTTGAATAAGTTCTTATTCAACAATAGTAATGTTTTAACTCAGGAAGAGTTCAGAAATCAATGTTTGGTAGAATATCTATGAGGTTTTCAATGGGATTCAGTGCAGCGGTCTCTTCTTTTTTCCAGAGAGGTATATAAATCTTGGATAATATGAGTCACAACAGCATTTAATTTCCCTTTTAATTAATAAAGTATTTTTGGACTCAATAAAACTGTAAATGCTAAGATTAAGCTCTGGTTTCTAAAGCTACTTTTGTCAAAAACAGTTCTTCAGTGTGTATGCATTTGGATTAATTTGCCTTCTCGTTTCCTACTTGGAATCAAATTTGCTCTCATGTGCACGTTAAAATTTTATGACGTTATTTAGTCTGGAAAATAATTTCTAAAGGCCACCCTTTTAAATTAATTCCACTACAAAAAAAAAATAAAAATAAAGTAAAGGTGGTTTAGATCTCAAACAGATGAGTTTTTGGTCAGGAGGAGAGAAAATGATCTAAAACAAAAGTTTGAATAATCCAAAGTTAAATTGAGAGAGCTGCTGTAATCTTGTGTGCACTATCTGCAATCAGATGGGATGTTCTTGTATGTTTAGTGCTATCTGTTCCTTTTGATTTGCCATGAAGGCACTTGAAGATGTTGTAAGTTCATTTGTTTTAGCTGACCTGAATACGGAACTTTCCAAATCAATAATAATCAAGTTTTCAGCAAATATTTCTATGAATTGCTAAACCTGACAAACATTAAAGGTCACACAATGACCAGGTCAGAGATCAAATTTAGGTTATACTAAAGTGATCTGAGTGAGTAGAGATGTAAGAATTGTTAATGGAATTTTTTTGTAATGTTGCTGTTGTTTCAGTTCTGTTTATTTGACATGTTTATTGTCTTTAAAGTCCTTTCCTTGTAAAAAAGCTTTTATGTTTTAAATCTCTTTGAATCCCACCTTTTATGAGTGTTAATGGTGTTTGTTTTTGAACGAGAGTAAAGCTTTATTTAGATCAGAGAGTCAAAGGGAAAAGAATAGCTCAAATTTTATGAGCATATCTATAAGGTAGGTGAGCCACAAATTAATGTGAGTGGTTTAAGAGAAAGGCAATCATAGTGAGACAGTAGTGAGGTGTGCAGTGGGAGACACAAAAAGTTTAAAGATAGAGATGTGATTTGTTAAGGGATCCGTTCTGAGCCTCTTGAGGTTTGCAGAGGTGATAGAACGAGAGATAGATGAGGTCAAAGAGGAGTCACCATGGAGTACAGCACGATGTTCACAGATTACACCCTGATCCCCAACTTACATGATCCGCCTCTTCTGGATTGATACTGTCTCCTGATGACAACTGAGCACAAAATCAAACCTTTTCCCTCAACAATCTGATAGACTCAGTCCTGAACGTCCAGAGACACACAGAGATAATTACAAAGTCGGCCTTCTATTGCCTGAAGAACATTTCTAGGATTAAATGACTAATAGCTGAGGAAAATCTAGAAAGAGTCATCCATGTTTTTATCTAAAGTCGCATTAGTCACTGCAACAGGCCTGGATAAAAAGTCAGCCTGTTGACGCTGCCATCTTTAAAGGGCTGGAAATGCCGGGTCGTGACGAAGGAAAAACAACATAGCCTTCAGTTTCGTTTGGCCTGAGTGCAGTGCTCACCAGAGCAACCTGTGGCCTTTTATTAGCAGATTGCACCCACCTGTGTAAATCTCCGCCCACTACAGGAAGTCAACAAGAACATCAGCAATAAGATTCAACACAGCCAAAGAGCTACAACTGATTCAGAAGACAGAGAGACAGACCATGTTTATTTACAGCAACAATAAAGATGCAAAGCTGGGGAGTTTTAAAGATGGGGAGGGACAGTGTATGACAAAGGCTGTTAAAAGTGGAGCTAGAGAGGTGAAGAAAGGGAAAACAACAGGAAGCATACCACTGCTATTTTTATTCCTTACTTTATATAGAAACACGAGTTTGCTGTCAAGATTCTGAAGGTTACAAAGCTTATGACAGCAAGTCTGAAAAGAGACTCCGATAACAACGCCATCTTTAACATTCAAAAAAGATGAAATACAAAAGAAAAAACGCATTGTTGACATAAAATATACACAAACTAACAGCAGGCAGATAAACACACTGAGATAAGCAACATGGAGTCCCATGGTGACATGCAATCCCTCTCCAGCCAAGTTTATCAGATTTCCCTTTTCCAAAAAGGAGGCTGTAAAACGGGTCAGGAGGAAGGGAAACATGGAACCCTGCCAGGCGTATCTCTGAGACCTCACAACAAACAGGCCTATCCTGTGACTTTGAGCCTCCCTGTCAGCCCCCGCGGGGACAGAAAGGTGGCTCAAAGTTGGTAAACATCTGTAGGCAGAGGGCTTGTGCAATCACCCTCCTCAGTAAGTCTCAGCCTGCGAGGCTGTGGCAGAACAACATAGCGCCGTCTCTCTCTGTGCAAGCTGAGGTGAATCATGCTGACGCCGAGGATCTCAAGTGCCCCCGCTAGATTCATAAGCTTTGGCAAATGAGCTGCCAAGCCAGCACAGCGGAGCTGACATTATATCGGTTTCAGCAGCATGAAAACACTTTCAGTAGTTTTCCACCAGGCCTACGTTAACAACAGTTAAGTTGGAGTGGCTCTTCAGCAGAGACGCATGATGCCTTTGAATTTGTTCATTTATTTTTCTTCTAAAAACCATGAGAGATACTGTATGTTTAAAATGCTGCAAACATTTCAGTAACTGGAAATATGTGAAATTAGATCATGAGGAAGAAAAATGTTTTATTTCAGTTTCTTGGCAAAGTTGGCGGAGAAACTTAATGTATTACTTTCACATTTATCACATTTGTTATCGTGTCTTGTCTCTCGTCTTGTCTTGTCTCTATGCTGTAACTGCGAAGTAATTTCCCTGCTGGGATGAATAAAGTAATTCTATTCTATTCTATTATCAAAGTTTAAAATGAATCCAGGGAAGTGCAGCTGAATTGGACTTTTTTGGGGCCAAAATAAAATGTTTAACATTTCATTGGTGTCAAATCTTCCAGACAAAATCTAAACATTTGAAAGTGAATCCAGCTCACATTGCTAAGCTAAGCCAGGCTAAGCTTAGGAATAGTTTTATTTATGAGAAAGTCCAGGGTGTACCCTGCCTCCTGGTTGTTGACCACTGGAGACCCTGCAAGGATAAGCATGTTTTATAATAGATGGACGAATAAATAAACAAACATAAATTAATAATAAATCTCTCCCATGGGTCTACATTTGCTGTGATTATATCATTATTTCTCAAAACTGACCCTTTGGATCCTGCAAAATGTACACAGAATCTCGAGAAACTTTCACAGGATCTCCAGAAAATAAGTCAAGATTGCTTTGTTGAGATCAGAAAATTTCTACCATAGAAATCGAACTCAAAGGGAGAAAGCCCAGACAGAGCACTGAAGGGAGATGAGAATCAAGCAGAAATGCAAAGGAAGGCAATGACCAAGCTACAGTTAGCTTAACTTGGCTAAACATTGTATAACCCAGAACTAATCTTTTCATTCATTTAAACCATTAGCTGAACACAAGTTAGATAAGAAGCTAATTTGCCACTCCCAAATCTTTTAACTGACCAAAATGGAGCCAAGACAAAGCTAGCTCAACTTAGCATAAAGACAGGCAACACTGAAAATGATTAGCCTAAGCTACCCAAAACAGTATAATGAGACAGTATTCACAAGGTTTTAATTACTTAGTTATTCATACATCATATGATAAGCTTAATCTGACACTCAAATTTACTTCTAAAAATGAATAACTGGTGCTCAGTGAAAGCTAACTAATGCTAGCATGGAAATAAAAAACCTTAAAATATTTTTCAAAAGACCATAAATACTTTCTTGTAAATCTACCACTTTACAGCTTTCAGACTTTTCCGATGAAACATAAAAAGTGGCTCTGGGTGAAAGCTGGTTCATCTTTCAAAAAGACAGAAAACTTTGCAGTTGGGCTAACGTAACCCATAGCACATTTGATGTTTGTTATAATGTAAAAACTTTTACAGCAATAATTGAAACCATTTTAATAGTTAAAAGCACAAAATGCTGTCCAATTTTAAATTATGTCATATGTTTAAGAGTTTCCACAGCTTTGTCGACCTCGACAGGCTAAACAATAGAGGGTTATAGTCCTGACCCACATTAGCACAGCAGGGCAAGGGGTTCTGTGTGCGCCTCAGGAGATGATCAGTGCTTCTTTGTCCTTCACAATGACACTGCATCTTGCATATTGTTATGTGATCTTTCCATTAACTGCAAAAACAGTGTCAGTCTGTTCAGTAGCTTGTGCAAGAATGACATCACAACTTAATTGGTTACAGTTTCATACGAAGTGGTAGACCATTAGATGAGATCAGCTCTTCCAGAGCCTCAAACACTTTAACAAAAAAGATTTTTTGGAAAGAAACAAAAAAGAACTTGAAAAATCTCAGTATAATATTTTTACTCTCAATGTCTTAACAGTCCTTTTAAAGTGATTACAGTTTCATAACTGAGGAATGCCACAAGTTCTTGCAAATAGTTTGAGAAACAGCAGATTCCTCAGTTTCAGTCTTAAATTAAACGGTAAATCATTTTCCTTTAATTTGAGCACACCATTTCGTCCAAGTGCAGAATCTTTAAAAAGTAGGATCGGTGGCGCAGGAGGTTAGCACGCCCCAAGTTTGGAGGCCTTAGTCCTCGACGCAGACGTCGCGGGTTCGACTCCCGGTCCCGACGACCTTTACCGCATGTCTTCCCCCCTCTCCTTCCTGTCTGCCTACTGTGGACCAAATACGAGCCACTAGCACCGCAAAAACTCTTCGGAGAAAAAAAAAAAAAAGTAGGATCAATTATTATCTTGGTAGAGTTTTTGCAATTTCTCAGAATTAAATTTAGCAAGTCTAAAGTTTTGCTTTAGACTAATGACTACAAAGTGAAGAGTTTCACATTTTAAACTGAAATACAGAATATAACTTTTCAAATAATTTATTGCAATGTACTAAATTAACTTCAACACCTTCCAGTACATGGTAAGCCAGTTACTTGCAGGTTTAAACAAACCATTAAAGAGTTTTAAAACAAACCATGTATGGAAAATTTGGACCAATTTAAAGTAAAAGTTGGTGCAGAGCACCTCAGTCAAGTTTGATTAGCAATGTTGCTGAAAGACATTGGTCTTGTGTTCAGTATTCAGGTCAACTGAACAAAAGTAAAAATGGTTAAAGAGCAAACATTAAATAATGCGTAGGCAGTAAAAATTATAAAATATTTTATTGGCTAATGGACAAGTACTTGCCTTGCACAATAAATAAGGATTAAAAGAAAAAGAATGTCATAAAACAAAGTACACAATTAAAAATAGATGAGCCTCCAACACTGAGTGAACCAAACTTTTAATTGTACATAAAGACTCTTGCTTTGTAAAGGTGCATCCGTCAGTATAAAAATAAAAATGCATTAAAACATTCACACAGAACAGCCCATTGCTGTGATCCGAGTGCAGGACAGACAGTTGTACGAGTAAAGGCCTCCACGTTCCCAAGTGTGACAAGCTCCCCCATAACAGCATCTTCACAGCTCTTAATGTTTGCACTTCATCACAACTAGATGCATATGGCTGCCTAAAGACCACACAACGGTCTGCAAGTCAAGCCTGGACACCTTTAATGGGAATTCTTCCATTCAGAAGTCTAGGAGCACATTTTCAATCAATTTTCCCCTCAGATTCATGAAATTACTCTATTGCTCTCACCCACAACTTTGCTGACTCTGGGGGGAAAATGCCCCTCTCTGCTTGTCCTTGAATCAGTTTTTTTTCTGCAAAGAAATTTATTGCCTCTTGCTCAAAAAAAGGTACTCTGCTTGTGGGTAAAATTTGGACTCAACTATGTTACACACATCCTAAAGAAGGCTTTTTATGTCGAAGCCACAATATTATTTTGGTTGGAACTGGACAGAACGCTAATTATTCCAAAAGATGTAATTAGCGTTCTGTCTGGTGCTTAGAGGAAAAGCACCAGAGAGCAAAGGTTCAAGCATATACTTTAGGATTTAAGAGGCATCAAATCTTAACAACCCCAACATACTGAGTGAGAGCAGAACGTGCGTATGCTTACAAGTTTTTTTTAGTTTTTTTTTTTTTTAGCAGAGTTCTGAGTGAGAGCACTGCAATATCTGAGCATGAAAACAATTGCCTTGCTCTCAAACTGCAAAACTGTGCTTTTATTTCTTGGAAGAAAACCTCCCATTGTGTTACTGCAGCTTAACATTCAAAGCATCTGGAAACACAGATGCATCTACAAAGTGGCTAGTGCCTTTAACAGAAGAGTTTCTTGCAAACATGTCAATGTGAACACTTTTACATTCATTTTGAAAAGGCAAATTGTAAAATTGTGCTTGAGTGAGGAACTGCTCTAAGAAAAAGAGGGCATTTTTAAGGACTATGAAGCTGAAGTCAGAAATATCTGGTTTGTTTAGCATTTAAAATCCTAACCTTACAGTGACAAACTTGTACAAAAGAGCTGAAAACGTGACACCGCTTTGGTCTCACTTGTAGTTTTTAAGTGCATTTCACAGCAGGGAGACTTTCTCACTTCCAACACAGTTCAACACTTCTCTATCACAGTGCCAGCCGAGGAGGAGTACAGTTTTTTCTTGACCAGACGGAAACCTGGACTCAGTTTGATGACGTGCCTGAAGGTTGGGCCGAAGCACGAGCCCATTAAGAGGAAGTCCCGCAGGCTGGGCCATGCCGAACCGTCCTGCTTGAACACAAGAGTCAGCTCAAACGTGGGAACCACTGAGGCATCGCATGCAATGCGCTCCAGCTGCTTCCAGCCCTTCTCCAGCTCCAGGTGGACGTACAGGACGCAGCCGCGCAGGCCGCAGGGCTCGCAGGACGCCAGCTGGAGAACCTCGCGGGCTATCCTCCGGGTCAGCTTCTCTGGTACCAGAACAGAGGAGCAGTGCAACGTCGTTTTCTTGGCCCGGGACAGGCAGTTTTCAAACATCTTAGCCAACTGGTGGCAGCTTCTGTTCTCCGTTACGTCTGCATGGGGCTCGGCCATGCAGTGACCCCAGAAATCCAACTCTGTAAAAGCACACGGATTGAAGTTAAAGCACATCAAATACAGGACGTTGTCATTTCAACAATGTGCATGCAAATGGAACAGTAAGATAAGTTTGCCTGCTCCAGTGCACAGTTATGTCATGAAGAGGACTAAAAAAATGCAATAATCAAATACTTAACAGAGCAAATTTATAAGCTCTAGGACAGGCAGATGGGGTTAAGCATCAGCTTTTTTTTTTTTTTTTTTTACACAGAGGCTAAAGGGATGACTTCATCCTATGTAGCCATCCCTCCCCCTTCCACTGCTGCAGCCATGCACCACACAGAGACAAACAAGCAGCTGGAAATAATCAACACGTTCGCCAACAATAAAACGCACAGAAAACGCCAGCAGGCTTACCTTTCTCGATGCACACCTGGTCGTACCGCCTTTCAACCAGCTCCGAAACACCCTCCGTGTTTTTAATCTTTAATTTACTCGTGGCAACCATGGTGACTGTTACTTATCCACAATACAGCTGCCTGGAAAACCGAGGAAGCGTCATTAAGTTAAACCAGCATCTTTTTTTAAAGTCATAAAAGGCAGCTAACTGACGCTACTTTCCGCAGTCCCTAACTAAAAAATTAGGTTTTAATCAAGCTTGATAAAACGAAAAAAATTTACTAGCAAGCTAATCACCTTGAATCCACAAAAATGACTAAGTTTTTAGAAATAAAGCCACACTCCACGCCACTTTCTCTCACAGAATACGTACCTTTTACGTTCAAACTCGATGCAAACAGAACTTTCCAGTAATATTTATACCTTCACCAACTCAGCTGGTCAGAGGATTTAACCAATCAGAACGCGTCTTTCAAAAGCCTAACGTATGACGTTCCTGATTGGCTAAAAGATTAGTTCAGTTGGAAATTCTATAGGTGGAGAAAATATATGTGTTGCTATGTGGAAGAACTGACCTATCTATCTATCTATCTATCTATCTATCTATCTATCTATCTATCTATCTATCGCAAGTTTTTTCTCATCGGTTTTATATAGTATTCTAATCTTAAATGATAATTATGTTATTGCTAATGAAAACTTAACAGAAATAAAGGCTTGAAACATCACTGGTTGTAATTCGTTTAAATAACGTGTTTAGTAAATTCTAAATGATTCTTTCAATAATAAATACACATTTATTGAATGTATATATATATATATATATATATATATATATATAGCCCCATTCAATAAATATATATATGTCTGTCTGTCTGTCTGTCTGTCTATGTATAGAGGGTTAGGCAGATATATAGATGGCTGAGCAAAGGGCACAGAGAGGTGAATGGAGGAATACTGCAGCAGTTCACTGAGGTATGAAGTAGTGAGGTTATGAATGGCCTTGAATGTAAGAAGAGGGATTATGTGACATTTGACTGGGAGCCAGTGGTGTGCCAGGTGAAACGGTTCCGGAGATGATACGGCAAGCTAAGTTCTGGACTAACTGAAGTTTGTGGATGACTTTCTGAGGTGCAGACAGAGGTGATTAGTTAAGTATATGGTACTTCAGCCGTGTCCAGACTGTTCGTCACATGGGACCAAATTATCTAGTTGAATATATTCAATTTCAAATTAAAAATTCTTACTTGCTCAGCAATAATATAAGCACAATGTTTTAATAAAATGACCAGTCATTTTTAGACAGCATTTCTCTTTTCTCTTTGCCTTCCTGCTCCTCCAGTCTTTAGCTTCTTTATGAGTAGATGAGCTTATTTATTTTTCAGCACACAACGCACAATGTTCTGTCCCAGACAGGAGCAAAAAAAAAAAAAAAGATGAAACAAATGAACCATTCAGCTAAATAGGGGCTTGACTCAAAACCCAGCCAGCAACCCAAAGAGCCAACTAACCAACCAACCAACCAACCAATTAGTTTTGGCTTATAAAAACAGCCAAGCCAAATAGTCAACCAACAAATCAAAGCAAAAAAGAAACAATCAAACCAACCATCAATGAACAGTGTAACCAAGTAACCAATAAACCACTCAGTGACCCCTTGTTGAAACAATTCAAGACAAAAACAAAAAACATTTGAAATACAAAACAACCCAACCACCAAACAGACTAACTAACCAACCAACAAAAAAGTAACCATTAGCCCTACAAATTAAATAACTAGCCAAATCATCACAACAACCAAAACCCCAAGTAAATACACAAATGTAGCCCTATTAGAACCACTTCTATCCGCCACCGTTTACTCTCCCCAGTTGTTTTTTAGACAATTACCAGCCCATTATTCTGTCCTGGTAAGGTACAAAACACCAAAACAACAGAGAAAAAGCTTCAAAGACCTTCAGAAAGCCTGGGGTCTATTATTACAAACCACTTCAAAAGACTACAAGAAACTCAAGCTCATTAGAATCAAAATATAACGCAATTTGTTTCTGTATGTTTAAAACATGAAAAGCTGCAAAGGAACCCTAAAATGCTCCTTTTCGCTGTCGTTACATGTGTGAATGTGTGTCTACGTGTGTGTAGACCTGGCAGGAGCAGCACAGGCCCAGTAGTACGTCTCATCAGCAGCTTACCTCTCAACACGCTCCGTCGTTACCAAGATTTTCTTGCTGTAACTGGATCTGGCTCACTTGCCCCCAGCTGCTCTGCTGAATGAAGGGTAATGGAATCCAGTGGGCGCCTCAGACAGATAGCTTTCTCCCAGTCACATGAAGACAAATATTCCCCAGGGGTGGAAAAAAGTCACACTCTTTAGGTAATGTTACCCCCCTTAAATGCAGACAAATACAATGTGAGGTAACTTAAGGAAGGAGTAAATACCAGCAACAGTTTGAATGTTTGAACTGGGTAAAAAGTGCAGTTCCATTATATTAATCTCATCTGCTGATGGAGATATTATTAATAAATGGTTGGAGTGAGACGGGGCGTGCATCTGAACCAGAGCTCAGCTTGAGAATGCCCTGCGTCATGAGAAAGCTTTCGTTCAGATCTGACCTACTTTTATCTCACTTGTGTTCACTTTCTGCTGAGACAGCCGTTTGTCCTGGACAGTTTGCACTGTCAAATAAAAACTTTACGAGCCTGAAAACCGTTTTTCCGTCATCAGCTCATTCAGTTACGTGACGTGTGAGAAATCTTCGTCGACATACAATAAAGAGGGACGTTTAAAAAAGGGGCTGATTGTGGACGCATGGCCTGAAACCTGATCTGTAGTCAGATTCAGCTGCAATGTGGGTTAACTGTGCAGACATTATGACGGACAATGCTGACAAACAGCAGATCTCTGGATTTATAGAAACATTGTGAGTGAGTAAAATAACTGACGACATTTCTTAAAACTGAACATATAAAGGATACAAATAAATAAAAAATTTTAAAAATCCAGAGAAACAAATCTGGCAACCACTTTTGCTATTAAAGTGTGTATATCTTAAAATTAATCGTATATTTATCTAAGCCACTTAGTTCTTTGTCGTTTCTTGCCTGGTGAAAACCCATCCACAGTTTTAGCATTGTGCTTCCCAACATTCATCTATTGTCTATAACAGCTTGTCCTTGCACGGTCATGGGAGACCTCCTTCATTCTAATTTACAACAATTTCTTCATTAAACATAATCTTATATATTGCTAGACCTTTAAACATACAATATAATAAAAATAAAAGAGTGCTTTTTTAAATGTCCACAAACTTAACAGGCTGGCAAAAAGAAAGAGCTGTCTACTGTCCAAAACCTAACCAACCAAGAAAAATACTTAATCAACCAACTAACAAACACACCAACCAACCAGCCAACCTCCACAAAAAACAGCCAACAAAGCAACCAAAACAAAAAACACACCAACCAAACCAAGTATCAACAGCAAACCAGCTAACCAAACAATCAATCTACCAACCAACCAAACAGTGGGTAACCCCCTCAGGAAAAAGGTAACAATTCAAGAAATCAACTGATCAGTCAAATGGAAAAACTACAGAGCAACGCAAAAAGGTAGGGCTACTTAGAATAAGTTGTTATTCTAAGAAAAACATCCAGGCCTATAACCACTGGGACACTCAACCCACAGTAAAACCTGGTGGGGCCAGAATCATACTGTGTGGATTCCTTTTCTTCAGTTTGAACTGGGATTTTATTTTTCCAAAGTGAATGAAATTATGAAAAGATTTAACCTAAAACCTTCAAGTTTCTGCTAAAAAGCCTAAAATGAAGAAGGATTTTTATCTGTGGGGTCCTCACTATCTGATAGATTTTAAAAAATGTCTGCAAGGTAGAGTCAGCAATTATCACCAAGCCATAATGATAACCTTCATTAAATGACTGAATCAAAAGATGTTTCAACAATATTGATCTAAGGGTGTGCAGACTTATGAAACACATTGCATAAGAGCTAATTTGATCGCTCAGCTGCGAAAGTTTGAAAATAATTTACACCAGTAAGTTTTTATACACCATAATGACCTCTCATTTTAGCAGGTTTAACAAAGGTGTGAACACTTTTTTTTAATCCACTGTATAATTGTGTTTTTTTTTCTTAATATCTCTTTTTCTTAATAGCTCTCTGTCATTTTTCTCTCCTGAAATAAATAAAAGCATCCCATCACATGTCACATTTTGTTCTTGCTTTGTGCAGCAAAGCTGAAAATTCTCCACCTACTGTTTCCATGAAAGACCCAGAAGATGAAAGGAGCTGCGTTTCGGATTACCAACCAGCCGCAGTCCAGATGAAGCTCTTGTGGTCCATGTGAAAACACCTGGCATGGCGGCTGGCACCTCTCTGCTCTGTGAAACGTGCCGCTTGCAGAGGCCTTTTCTGAGTTGCACTTAACTGCAATGAGAGACAGCTGTTTTCCTTTGCAGACGATGCTCTGGGTGATACGTGATCCTCACACATCAACACGGCTGCTCATGTGAGAGGTGGAAGCCCTCGTGTAAAAAAAAAAAAAAACATCTACAGAAAACTGGAAGACCACATGGATCAATTAGGGGGAGTAAAAACTTATATACATTTAAAAAATGGCATCATGCTGTTCACTTCTGACAGCTAATCTTAAATGTCATGTTTTCACCAGCTGGAAGAAGAAAATCATCATAATTTATAGAAATAAAAGCTTGAATACATCAGTTTAGATCAGGAAACTGGAAAAATACCAAGGGTTCTAATGGAAAGCTTTGGGTGTGGAGTCTCTCGTCTTCCTCCAATCTATGGAGTTCAGGTCAGACCAGTTTGTTGGACAATCAAACACAGTGACATCATGGTCATTGAACTAGCTTTTGGTACTATTGACGGCATCAGTATCTACATACAACTTCTCTAAAACGCCTTGGTAGACGGCTGCGTCTGGACATCAGAAATTTGGGGGGGACAAGAACCAGCAGACAACTTGGCACCATCACTGACCTCACGCTGAACTTCAAGCAACATGGATTCTGCGCCTCTCCACAATTTTATCTCCACAAAAATTGCATTTTGCTCTTGAGTCTGGGGGACTCTCAGAGTCTTGATTTCCACATAAATGCAAACATTGCTAGGGTTACAACCACTGACAAACCAGTCCAGTCCATTTTCTCTGGCTTGCAGTCTGGTTGTAGGATTCGTCTGTGTGTGGTGGATCTTCACCTTCCAGCAGGACTCTAAACATTTGGTCAGATTAGTTTCTGCACTCTAAAAGCTGAGAGATACAGAAAAAACTCCAAAAACAACAACCTGCAATTACATTAAGTAACTGAGCCCAGACTGCAGGTGGTAAGGCCTCAGTTGCATTTTATGAGCGCTCGGTTTTGATGGAAGAGCGCCCAGTGTTCCTCTGGTCTCACCTCACAGAGCCCACAGATGGAGTAAGATCATATCTGTGACCTGACAGAGCTTCCTGAGCTACTCTGTGAAGATCAAACAGGGACATCAGGTGACACAGCCTTATGAAACTCTTCAGCAAATACAGTAACTTGCTCACTCTCAGCGCCCTCTGGTGGCCAAAAGACAAAGCAAATGTTTAAAGATTTATTTTGCTCTTGAAGTCTTTTAACATAAAATTAGCACAAAGCACACGTTCAGAAAAAAAGTATTTCTTATGATCACCACGACACATTTGTTGCACAAATGAACCATTATCCAAACTTTTATTGACAAAACTGTGGCCGAACGTTCATGACATAAAGCACAAAGCAGTTCCAGTAGTTTTAAAGTAAATACAATTGTGTTACTTCATGTTGATTCTCAAAGAAAAATTCAGCAACATTTCTCTATCAAAATTGAGGAAAGTACAATTACACCAAAATAAAACATAAAAAAACCACCTAAATAATAATAACAAAAAATCCCAGAAGAGATAAATCAAGAGCAAAAACATAAAAGGCTGAACAAAAAAGTTATTTATTTCATTAAACAGGTGAGGATTCTGAGGTAAGTGCACTGTAGAGAAAATGTGTTTGTGGACTGAACTTCACAGCAGACAGAAGTTAGCTTTACAGCAATAATAGTCATTTTAAATGTAAAGATTATAAACCATAATTTCCTAATTTAAGTGTTGCTTTTTGTGGAGATCATGGTGGATGTTCTTATCAGAAACCAGTAAACAAAAACAACACAAAGCAAGCACGGGTTATTTAGTGTTTGTCTTAAAATACAAAACATTGGGATGAAATACAAGCTTTCATTCTGTTATAATTTTGCTTGTTTTAAACAAATAAAAACGTGTCCGTTTGTCCTCATCCTTAACAGGCGTCATATCCAGACACACCGTAACCTGTAGGAGGCGCCGTTTATGTGCATTTTAACAGTCGTTTAAAAATGAACAAATCCGGGTAAAAACAATATATAAAAAATAAAAGTACATGCTTAAAATTTAATGTGTTTGGGTGGAGGGGTGTTTCAAAAAATCTTTGACAAATCCTTTAGGACAGTAGTTCTCAAACTTTTTTCAGTGATGTACCCCCTTAAAAATATATTTTTAGTCAAGCACCCCCTGACATGGGCAAAACATTTTTGGAATAAAAAAGAGGTACAGAGATCGTGGACGTAAATCCCATTAAAACATACTTTTCCATGTACGTTCTGTACTTCGTTGGCTCTGGTTTTGCCTTCTTTTTCACTTTATCTGTACTTTCAGCAGCATTGCTGCTACGCTTTAGCCACGTCTCCATAGTTACAGTGTAATCATGATAACGACAGGTCGTTGAGGAGTGCCCTGGGTTCGTGGGTCAAACTAACTTGGTGGGGGGGTCCGTTTTATTTTAAAGGATATTGAAACTAAATACTGAATATAAAATTCAGTGCATGAACACACATTTATATTTTATCGAACTTTTTACAAAATAATTTTTCCCAAGACTTATTATGAGGAGCCTACTGATTTTTTAAAGATATTTTGAAAAGCTTCACGTACCCCCTGCAGTACCTCCACGTATCCACAGGGGTACGCGTACCCCCATTTGAGAACCACTGCTTTAGGATATCAATTTTAAGCTTATATTACATTTCACAAGAAAACAAAACCACTTTTAAACTTATACTCATCCATTGTAGGGGCGGGGCGCTTTATGCGACCTGTATATGATCTCCTTATGGCAGTCTGAACAACACAGATCGGATTTTTATCGAATGCGACCCAGGCCAATGTCTGAGATCTGTCCGACCTTTTCAAACGTGACCTGAATCCTAACGGTCCTGAACGTCATTGATAGGCGACAAACGTCACTATTCTGCGTCCTGATACGCGCAAGCGGAGAAGAAAAACAACAACAACCATGGCGGACAATAATGAGGATTAAGTTGTTTATATGCTGGTTCCGGTCGGACAACTTCAGTATCGCAAGCTACGCTCCACCGTTAGCATCCATGTTTACTTCCGCAAACGGTAAAAAAAAACAACAAAAAAAAACATACTTTTTTTTTTATGGCGGTTGGAAAATCTCTGAGCACGCTCTCTATGTGTGACGTTATTGCGCCCTCTTCTGCGCATGCGGGACACTTTCGTTTACAGTTCACACTGGAGAGCACATACAGGTCGCATATGTTTGGAAGTAAACGACCACGCCAAAAAAAAAAAAAACAACGATTCCACAAAAGTCGGGATTGGGTCACTTGGGACTGTAATGTGAACGTAGCCAAAATTTATTTTATTGCTGGTTTCTCATGGGGAAAATCCACCAAAACATGCACAGAACCTCACAGTGCTTGTTGTAAAGCACAACTTGCTCTTTCTATGTGTGGAATTACACTTTTCAGAGATTTCCCTACTTTGCAAAAGTATTTCCACAAATTAAAAAACAAAATCAGTCGTTGGCTTCAGATCAGCAGTACGTTGGAGGTGCAGATGTAGACTTACGAAGACTTTCCTCTCCTTATCTGGCAGCTGCTGTAACACAGATAACAGAAGTAATGATGGAAAACAAGCTTGAATTGGAATTACATGAGGTTTTCTGAAAAATCTCATGACATCCTTTAGTTTGAAACAACGTAAACAATTTCTTCCTTTGCAAAATTCCTATGGCATGAATCCATTTCCTTTTGCAGCTTTGAGCCAAGGCAAGTGGTAGGGAAGGGAAGTAGGATACCTACCCAGATTTATTTAATTTTTTTAGGTGGAGAACAGGCATCGACACATTCCTCCAGTATTTGGGCTGCGCTGACATTTACAGGCCTACACAATAGCTCCGGTCTAAAAGAATCAGTGTTTATGTAAGGAAGTCACTATCTTTCAATCCCAGCTACTTGTTTTAGGGCGGGGGCGAGAAATCACAGGAAACACCTTCTGTTGCCCGGCAGAGCCGCCGAAGCACAACGAGATATTAAAAGCCAGTGACTTCCCTGGAATAACTGGGAGATTGTGACTGGAAGAAAGCGCTTGGCCACAGGAAGCAGTGGGACGGCGGCTCACCATTTTCTTCGCCGCCTGATGACTTCACTCCTAGGAGCATGACTCCATCTTTGCTGCTCTCCGGCCTGCTCTGGAACGATGCACTTTGGGGGCAAAAGGATGCATGAGTATCTGGGATATAGACATTTAAAAACATAATTAACGCCTTACAGTACCAAACTTACTTCTCAGTTCCAGTGTCGATCGTTTCTGCGGAGCAGAAAACAAGACAGTGACACGTTGGGTGAAGCAATGACTGATTAAACCTTGAACTTATCAAGTGAGGGAAGTATTTGAGAGAAAAGCTGGTTTGTACCTGTGTGATCGTGGATCTTCTTACTTTTGAATTTCAAGAAAAGAGCGGCTACACCTGCAACCAGGCCAGCAGGCAGAAGAAGCCACCACAGTCGTTTGTCTGAACCTACAAGAGGAAAACATCCATCCAGTCTGACATGTCTGTTTAGATATCAAATAGTAAATCAGTAGAAATATCTCAACCAAGGAAAGAGATAAAACAGTTTACAAAGTGGGGCTGGACTTCTAATGTAGGATCCACTTGGGTTGAATCAATAAAACCCTCTTTATTTAATGTGTCCTGTTTGGTAGAGTAGCACTCAGTATTGTTGTCTGAGTGCCAAGGAGAATCCCAGTTAAGGCTATTTCTATAATGCGCCACGTAATATAAGTATAAGAAACATTAGGAATTTCAGTAATATTTTATTTGAAGGGGTGTGCATAAGACTGACATGACACTGTCATAAAGATGAAGAAGTTTTCATGAATGTTTATGACTGCTCATGAACTGTCATTCGGTAAACAATGACACTTTTAAAGGAAAGTTGACACTTAATGGACGTTTTATGCAAATTCTCATAGAACTTTACATTAAAAGGCTCATTCTTGACTGAATAATGCAAAGCTTACACTTTTACTGGACTTTCAATGCAACTTTTAGTGCAACTTTGCATTAAAAGTGTCATTATTTACCGAATGACACTTCATGACAACAGTTATAAACAGTTTGTGTTTATGACAGTCTTATGCACACCCCTTCAAATAAAGTGTTACCAAAATCTTTTCCAAAAAAAGGGAGAAAGAGAATAAAGACAAGGAGAGGTGGGGCAAGACATTAAAAGGGAAAGAAGGTGATAAAGGGAGGGAAAGAAGGACAAAAAAATATCCTAGACGTTTCCTTCTACACCTGCAAAAAGAGAGAAAAAAGCAACATATGTATATATAACAACTTAACTGAAAATTACATGGTACTAACTAATACAGGATGTATTTAGTGGGAACCACAGTCCAATGTATTCTACTAGGACACTAGTCTGATTTAAGGGAAATAAGCTCATGTAAAAATTTATGGATTAGCTGTGATTATTCACCTTAATGTAGCTCAGTTTCACTAGCAGCACCCAGACCTGCTTACAGGATCTTTTGAATCACTTAAACAGAACCTGTGTGACAGCATGAAGTAGGCAGTGGGATCTCAAAACGCAACACATGATGCCCCGATTCAAAAATACTCAAGAAGAGATGAGAACCAAAGTCCCTGACCTCCATCAGTGTGGAGAGGGTTGCACTAAAAAAACAGTCTCACATTTAGCCAAAATAATCTGGATGATTATTTTGGCAAAGACTTCTGGGAAAAACCAAGGTGTTTGGAAGGTAAAATTAACTATAAAACATGATTTATTTAATCTGAGATTGAGCAATAAGGGCAAAAAAACGACTTTTTGACAGCGCCAGTCATCTTTCCAGATGTTTTATTGGTAAACTGCAAATGCTTCAAGACAACATCTCACAATATTCAGAAATTAAACCAATCGAAATGCTCGGCAGCCAGCCAATCAGTGAAGACCTCTTTTGTATCGTTGAAAAAAAAAAGCCATATGGTTTGTCAACAAAACAGAAGTTTGGTGTTTTTAAGAGTTTTCTCTAAAATGTCACAATATTTGTAAAGCTAGAGGAGAAGCAGGTTGATCAAAATGTTAAAATTGTATCTGACATTTTTAAAATGTCCGACTGTCTGTCTGGATATTTAAATGATATACCAGCGTTATCTTAGTGAGGTCATCTAACTACAGCGTTGTAAAGCATTGAACTTACCAGCAGCTTTCTGCTCAGATGCTTCCTTTTCTGGCCATTCACTGGATTTCTGTTCTGTATTCTGGGTCATCGCATTTGCTGTTGTGGCTAAATTAATTAATGAAACAGATGTTACCTTAAAAATGAGGGATTCTATAGAAAGAAATTAAATCAAATATAAAGAGAACATGCAGTGGAGATAGTTGAATCTGTGAACAGCAGGTATAAATGGTTTTTTTTTAAAGAACACAATAAATAATTAATGTTTTCAGAGCCAGGAAGTCTTTTAAGCCAGGTCACCACACTTCAAAAAATTGCATCTAGCTTTGCTCACCTGCAGTCGCGTTTGTGTTGTTTGTTATAGACGGGGTTTTGGATCCAGGACTTGTAGCTGTCAAAGCTAATACAAACAGAAAAACAAGACAGACGATATCAATCTTTCAAACACTAAATCGCACGTTGAAATGTTCTTTTACATCAACGGTAGGCCACAAGATGTAGAGAAATAAAAGCAAGAAAATTAAAGAAACAAAAGCAGTAAAATATCAAGAAATGTCTAACTTTGGGTGATGTTTGGATTGTTATTTGCTGTGTTCTGGCTGGGTGGTTGAGCAGTCGTCATATTCGTTGAAGATGTAGGATCAGTCGTTACTAGAAATAAAGAAAGAAAAAAAGGAAGCATCCTAAACTATTACTTAGTAAAGGATGCTTTACTAAATATGTTTTCTATATTTATCACTCACTTTCTGAACCAAACATTCTCACAAAAACTGCTTTAATAATCAGGTGTCCAATCTCCAGAGTGTCTAGATTTTTATTTATTCAATCTGATAGACCAAGACAAAGTAATGTTCGAAGTTGGAAACAATATTTCAAGCTTTGAACATGAGTCAGAAACCTGACAAGAGTAAAGTTATTAATGAAAGAAAACTTGTTTGTCACCAACATGGTCGTCTTTTAGCTTTCATGCTAACACGACTGAACCTAAAATGTGGACATTTTACTGCAAAACGAATGACAAAATGTACACAGTCTCTGATTACAAATGAGTAAAAATATTTATGAGCAAGAAAGTAAACAAAATTATGGAGGAAGAGTGTAGAATGACTCAAAACAAACTTACTTTTAGGGGTTGAGCCACTGGGAGCAGGTGTAGCTGTCAACAGAGTTGATGCACTGGCAGTTGTTAAAGACGGGGGTGTTGCTGGACTTTTTATTGTTGAGTGATTAAAAACTTTGAGTGATTAAAAACAAGAAAATATCAAGAATTGAACAGTACATAAAGCGCATAATTTCAAAAATGTCTTAAAAGTAATTGTCTGTAGATTTAACAAGGTTAGCTTCTACAATTTCTTAGTGCTTGTTGACAAATCTACCAAATGAAGGAAAGACACTTAAATTATCTTAACTACTTTACTCACCTGGAGCCTTTGAAGTGGTTTCATTTGACTGACCTGTAAAGCAGCAGAAGCAGGACGGTTATCTTAGAGAGAGGAGCTGCCATCGCTTCCATAGTTTGCTCCGTCTACTGGGAATTTAAGGTTTCATTTTGCCCAGTGTAAACCAGAGTGATGCTTTGTTGTTGGATCCAAGACTTTGGATCCTTTGAAGGGAAGATTACATCTCTGGGACAGTTTTGAAAAACTGGATAATTTGGAAGGGGGCGTCTCTGCTCAAATCCAGGACACCAGGCAGAAAGTGGATGAATGCACTGATATACAGTCACATCAAAACACAAAGTTATTTCAAAATATAAATGATGGGTTTTTATGTATTTTGAATATATCTAGTGTTACTGAGGTATATTTAGTTTTGATGTGTGTTTTTGTACACTTGAGTTTAGCTTTAAATACTTAAACACCAGATAGTTTGGACATTAAAAGTATAAACTAGATGGAGGGTGTGGTGTTTTTACCATGAATGAATGTTCATATCTGTGTTTCTGTTTTTAAAAAGAGGACAGAAATAATAAAAACCTGCTGAAACTGAACTTTTCCCTGGTGTAAGAATTGCAGCACAGCTAGCTGCAACATAAGCATAGAAAAGCAGCAGTTTAAAGGTTGTGAGACTTTTTTTTTTTAAAAGAATTAATTGACTGATTCTTTGATGTAGGTAGATAGTTACTATACATCGGACCCATACATCGGAGTATTTAGGGACCACAGCTGCTTGCTAAGAGCTAAAATTGGAGATTTGAAGAACTTATAAGTGCCTATCCCAATAGTTCAAACACCAAATTTGCCTTAATATGCATCAATACACACAGTAGAAATCATCTTAGCTACTTTATGAGTACTTCTTGCAGATTTCAGTTCTACTTTTGCTGAACTATGAAGCTATGGCTAATGTCACAGCAATGTACCAATGTTCATAGGATTGAAAAGCTGTGAGAAGTTAGGAATGGAAAAATTAAAGGCCACTCGTCACAGTTAGAGCTTATTAAAGAACATAACGTGAATTTATTACACTTGAGAAGTTTTCTGGACTATATTTTTCACTTCAATACTCACCAGTAGTCGCCTTCTCTGAAGGTTGTGTGGCTGAATCAGATGATGAAACTGTAAAGTAGAGAGAGATGGCCAGAGCTAAAGCTAAAGCTAAAGCAACACAATAAAGAGTTGATTTTGCTGGTACAGTATATTCCTACTAAAGGTTTTTAACATATTGCCATGTTTAAACACGAGCCAGATCATCCTGGTGTCGTCAACATCCTCCTAACTAATCTGGCACAAAAACTCAAGTCCCACTTTCTATGCGTCCGACATTTCCGATGACATGTTCTCTATTTTAAGGTTCGCGCTTCACTTTTTGTGGGATTCCTGTTTGGCAGAGCTTTAAAAGTCAAAGACAAAGACTTGCATGTTCTGTCAGACTGGGGAGGAAAAGTCAAGATAGTCGTGGCTTTTTGGTGTTTTATGGGTGGACATCCTCTTCACTAAGTGAGAAGCTGCATCCTGTTACAGACAGACAATTGCTGGCCCCCTGGCCTGCGCCGGGCTTCCTGTCTTAATCTCTGTCTGCGACAACTTCATTCATATTCACCAGCATAAAGATAAGAGACTGGGCAGCGCAACTCAGAAACAGTCAACGGTTTGGAAGGTTATAGCCTTAAAAACATTTAACCCAAGTAAGATTTAACCAAAAAGATTTATACCATATGACCTTTTTTTGCGCTTCAATGAATTATATTTGCGTTTTCTGTTTCTGATGCAAAGCAGTGCATAAATGTGAAGTGGAAATTCTTTTATAAATAAAAATCTGAAAAGTGTGGCATTCATTTGTTGAGTCGATGCTGCTAAAATAGTCCAAGTTCAGTCAGATTGAATGGAGATTGTCCGTAAACATCAATGATTTTCAGACCTTTTCACAGATTGTGTTGAATTGAGGTCTAGACTTTCACAGAAATGAATATTCTTTGTTATAGACAACGCTAACTTAAAAGTTTGTTGCGCTAATGCTAAAGCGCTACACCTACATGCCCGTTAGTCGAAGCTAATGCTAAGGCGCTAGCTTCAATTAAAATTACACCTACCCTGGAAAGACTACAACCCTTGAACACCTCAACATAATTCAGATTACGTTGAGATGCCCTTAGAGGTTTATGTGTTTATATTTTCATCTCTTCTGTGCATTTTTTATTTTGTTCTTGCATGTCTGTTGTTTTAAATAAAATTATTGAGAAAACAAATTAGAAGAAAAACAGAGTTGAGGTGTAAACCTCAAAAGAAAAGCATAAATATAAACATATGACTATTTGAAAGATTCTTAGCAGCAGACAACCAAAACTTCAACAGAGATGTTGAACTTTATTCGACTTAATGTTTACAAAACACTCAAGCAAATTAGCGCTTTAGGATTTATCTGGAAAATTAAATTTGGAGCAGGGGTGTCCAAACTTTTTGCAATAAATCCCAAAGTTGAAAGTACCCAGGGGCCACATTGATTCTACAGCTTAAAGCAAAAAATAATTTAGTTGTGAATTTTATTTAATAAATTAAACAATAAGGAAGAAAGGTGAGTTTCCTTTTGTCTTAATTAGCTTTTGAAGATTTTTTTTTAGTTTATTTGGTCTAGAAAAAATTTTAGCCTATTCCAAACAACAAAAACTAGAACTTTTCTTTTTTTTTTTTTAAAAAAAACCCTCCTCTATTAACCAAGTTTAGTAGAAGAAGTAAAGTGCTCTATTCCATTTTTTTAGTAAAATATTGCTAGATTTTTATAGCCCTACTTACTATGAAATCAAAATAAAAACAAATGTGACTATAAAAAAAAAAATCTAACAATTTCCATTAAAGAATCTAATTTTCAAGGAAATTTTTATGCTAAAAAGTAACTAAAGTGTCCACTATTGGGCCAAACTGGTATTGTTCTTTTAGCTGCAGTCGGGGGCCACATGAAATTGTTTCGAGGGCCACAAATGGCCCCAGGCCGCACTTTGGACGCTCGCTGATTTAGAGGAAGCTAAGTGTGCTAAACGTTTTCAGTTAGCAAAAGAGCAAAACAGAAAATTAGCTCTGCTATTAGCACGTAGTGGAAATGTGCCCAGCACTGATTTTAGATTACGTTCTATAGAAATATCTGTGAATTTGCACATTTTCCACAAATTATTTGAAGCCATGTACCACAGAAAAATTTACAAACCGTGAACTTTGAATAGGCCGACTCCACTGTAGCTCTGAAGGTTGGTGGTCGTGGTGAACCTCCTCTAAAGTAAAAGTCTTAAATCTGACAGGTTTTCAACCAGGACTGCTGCATCCATGTCGGACCAGCTTCCTCGTCTCTTCTGAATAGTAATAATCACCAAAGCATGACTCTGCCGCCACCGTGTTTTACCTCTGGGTGACGTGTTCACAGTGAAATCTTTCTCTCACACGTTTAGCATTTTGAAGGCAGGCCAAAAAGTTAAAATTTGGTCTTATCTGATTAAATCATCTTCTGCCTCATGCGTCTCTCTACATGACTTGTGCCAAACATTCAGTGGGAATTTTTGTGACTTTCAACAATAGCTTTCTTCTTGCCAATGTTTCAATCAAGGCCAGATTTATAAAAGTAATTGTTAATGGTTTATAATCTCCACAGATTCTCATTCCTGCAGCTCCTACAGAGTTCCCACCAGCCTCTCGACTGATTAATGCTCTCCCTGAATCAGCCTGAGGGGGAAAAAATGCAACTTTTTCTTGAATTTTAGGCAAGAAAATTTTGATTTTCGTCTTTAAAAATTAAATTTTTTAATTGTTTATTTTTCATATTTTACAGTATTTCTAATATCGCATAAAAAGGCTGAAGAGGTTAAATGAAAAATCTGCAGAATGTAGCTATTTTTTTGATGAGGTAAATAATAGACTAATCATTAGTTGCAATCCCACACTGCAGTTTGTGATTTTAATCCGACAAAATTCAAGACGCATCAATACTTTTGCGAGGTCTTACTTTAACAAGTCTTAGTAGACTGAAAAAAAAAGTTGAGCTTATGTTGATTTAGCGAGGTCAAAACTTGAGCCTGCACAGTTTCATGACAAAGCCCCGGCAAGGGTGTTTCCTCCAGATGTTTACTGCTGGAAGTCGGTTTGTTTCCATCAGGGGCCTTTTTGGTCGCAGGACAATAATCTGTTGTTTCTGTGACAGAGGGGGCAGTCCGGTTCCCACTGGTTATCTGAGATTAGATCACCTATCAGACCGGCGCAGGGCTGCTGTGAGGAAAAACAAACCAGGAGCCAGTCCATTTCTTCTCTCCCTCAGTCGGGTTAAACCTTATTCTTAAGGCTAGATGTCACACAGAGGTTGCAAAAATAATAAATACAGTAAAACGGGACTTTGAGAAAGCTGCACAAGATTGAAAATTTCTGGAAACCAACAAGATAAACTCAAGGTGTGAGTCTTTTCTTTGCACATGTGATCTTTGTCCCGGCGAAAACCAAAACTAAATCTCCCCGGGAGAAATAAAGAGAAATAAACCAACTAAAAATCTCAAATTAAAGCATTCGATTTAACTTTCTTGTTCAAATTAATTTGTTTTAGCCATTAAGTTTGAACCGTAACACTTCCTACAGGATTTGATCCAATTTAGACCCTACCTGGTGTGGCTGATCCCAGCAGCAGCAGCAGGATGAAAACCCTGATGGACTTCATTGTGACGGCGTGGATCTCCTCCGACTTCTTCGGACTGGAGCTGGGTGGACTTTGCGACGAAAGCTAATAAAAAGAAGAAGAAGAAGAAGAGGTGTCCAAGCCTGGTCCCTCCGCCGCTGATGCTTATTTTCGCACTTCCTTTACACAGAGAAGGGGAGGAAACACGCCGGCTTCCCTTTCTGACGTAAAGTGGGTGGATGTGGCGAGTCGCAGCACAGCCCCAGGCCTTTTAAACAATAATCTCAGTTTGGACCCGTCAGTCTGAGGCAACTCCCATCGTTTGTTTTTTCCTGCTCTGATAACGTCGGATGGGTCGGCCACACCTGCAGAATCCCGACAGTCTGAAAAATGACATGTCAGACAACCAAAATCAGGTTGAAAAAAAAAAAAGCAAAAATAAATTCAAGAAAAGGTGAGAAACAAAGTTATTTGCATGTATAGGCCATTAATAACTCCAGAGAAGAACCACAGGGGAATCATTATCCACAAATGGAGAAAACAGGAAACAGCGATGGACCCTCCTACTGAAATTACTTCAAAACGAATCATCCAGGAGGTTCCAGTAGAACCCAGAACATCTAAATCCCTCACTAAGGCCTGCAGAAATGAGTCAACAACAATAAATAAACTGAGCGACATGCTATCTATTCAAACGGAGAGTTCCTAATTAATGTCCATTCACAGATTTAGCGAATTATTATGTTAGCGTTTGTGTGTACTGATAGCAACCAGGCTGCAGAAAGATTTATGCACTTATTTGAATTCCCTGGTCGTTATAATTATTAACAGAGATCACATAAAGCTCTGGGAAACATTAAAAGAGCACTTAAAATTAGCCGTTTCTCTGATTTTGCACTTTATAGGTAAATGTTTAAGTAAAATGAACATTGTTCTTTTGTTCTATGAACTACTGACAACATGTCTGTGAAATTCCAAGCACAAATTTAGTATCTATTTGCAGAAAATGAGAAATGGTCAAAAAGGATGCAGTGCTTTCAGACCTCAAATAATGCAAAGAAAACAAGTTCATATTCATTTAGAAACAACAATGCTGATGTTTTAACTCATCAGAAATCGATATTTGGTGGAAAAACCAGGAGGTTTTCAGTGGGGTTCAGTGCAGTGAGCTCTTCATTTATTCTAGAGTTGCATGTCGATGGCCTCATCTGAGAAGAAGAGTTGTTGAACATTGAATCAATTTATAGCTGCGGTCCGTAGCATGACTCTGCTAACTTTAGGTCTTGTGTTACATTACAGTCACCTGAACTCATCCCTGGTGCAACTTCATGTCGGCTGAATAAAAAAATGTCAACAACCCAGAAGACTTTTGCTACGATATTCTGTGGACTGTTTGACAAAGTAGCAGTAGCTTGTTCGTTACAAGCAGCAATGAAAACACAATCTGTGAAAACTGAGCCTAGAAAAGGATGTGGAAGGAAAATATTCAGAAACCTTGACTATCAAACCAACTCACCAATCATCTGCTCATGTCTTTACCTGTGGTTTGTGTTGAATTGTTTTTTTTCCCCTTGTTTTGCACCGTTCGTCTGAACTGAATAAATACTGTAGGTGTCGACTTGGTAGAGGGGAAATTGCTCTCTGGCAGGTTCTCAACAAAGGTGCTTCCTCCCCATCAACCTCTGTGACTTCTTTGATTAAACGTGGAAGACAAAGCCAAGAATGCACAACCTTACCACCATGCAAGAATCACAAATATCTGTTCCCTCACTCAAATACTTTCACACACCTCAATCCTGTCCTCCCCAAAACAAGTCTATCTTATGCAAAAGTGAAAAACCTAAGCAATACGGTGGTCTATCCGTGACGTAAAGAGGAGTTCAATTTCTCAGGTTTAATTTTTTTTCGGCTTTGTTCAATGCACAATACTCGAATCAGAGGAAGTGAACGCTCACATCCTGTTTTTTGGGGATCTATATTTTAAAAGAGCGAGGTGTGCAGCAAGACCAAGAGAATGTGTGGACCGATTGTCAGCTTCACAATGAGAAAGGTCTTTGCTTTGGAGAGCGAGAGCTACCAGAGGATCTCCTGGGACACGTGTTTACAGGTCCTGCTTCAAAATGTTAATTATGCATCTTAATACTCATCACAACCGGAAACCAAAGACATAACGTTTTCTATTAAAATCTTTCAGAAGCACATTCATCCCATTGACTTTGGGTTGTAGTTCATGAGCAAATTGCTTCTCAACAGCGTAATTCAAGCTTGAAATTTGATCAGTCGTCTCATCAGAAATACAACATTTGATTTTTTTAAAATATAGTTTGCTGATACTACAACTGCCACATCTCTTGTGTTAGTGATTCATTAACCTTAATAACTTGACTAAGGAGAAAAAAATTTATTTTTTTCTATTTGGTCAAGGTTTGAAGCCTGGAGAAAGAGTGGAAAAAACATAGGTTTATTGAGGTCCAGCACTGGTGATATTGGTCCACAGTGTTTTATCAAGTTCAAAGACAGCGCAGAGGTCTGCAGAGAAACTATGGAGACGTTGGTTGACGTCACAGCTAACAATGCGAGCGAGCTGAAGGTGATTATTAAAACTGGGGTATGTAACTTTCAAATATTAAAAAGGCTTTTCCATATTTGTTAAAACTGTCCCCATGTCCTTACAGTATATTATGAAACAGATAATCTGTGTAAAGATCTTCACCACCTTCTCCCAGTGCTATTACTGTTGTTGCTAAATGGTAAAAAAAACTCCCCAAAACAACCAATCAGATCCAGGAGGAAGTCTTAGCTCTGTCAGGCAACCTCTGGCCCCCACTGCTAAATATGCTAATGATGGTGAAAAAACTTACCATTACAGGAAAGCCGTTTATCCGCCATCATCACTAACTACAGAAATACCCATGTTAAAAATGTACTTAATATTTTTAACAGCTTATCTGTCTCGTAACAAACTATCACAACATAGTGACAGTTTTAACAAATACATAAAAACATATATATATATATTTTAAATAAAAGTTAAACCAGTTTAAAGCAACTTTGGCTTCCTTAACGCCTGGTCAGAGCTACAGGACTGATTGCCTCCATGCCAGTAATTCAGGCAAAATGAGCCCCCACCATGTACTTAGTGTATACCGTACAATACATGGACAATCTTCTCAATAGTCTAACATTTCTACAGTACAAGTCTATTTAAACCTGAGCAGTAAAAGCACTGTTTAGGCCTATTGGTTCAAATGTTTCTTATTTTTCCCAACACTATACCATTTTGGAGGAAAACACACCAAACTTGTGAAATTTCAGTATTTTAATGGAATTAAAAAACAGTCGGGGCCAAACAGCGCCCCCTAACGTCACATAGGCTAAAGAGTTGAAAATTGGTACATACTCAGAACCCTCTGAAACAAGAAAGAAAAGTCTTTAACCCAACAGGAAGTTGATCATTTTTGGTTAAAAGGATATTTTTGGTTGTTTCTGACGTTTCAGACATGTCAAACCTTTAACAAACTCCTTTTAGGGAACTTGAACTATCAGCTTCATTTGGTCAATATGTCCATGTATTGAACAAGTATGTGGGATTAAAAGTGTTCATAAGGTTCAGTTTTTGTGAATGAAGCTCACAGCTGAAATGTTCTAAGGTGTAAAGTTGAAATTTTCTGAATGTTTTCCTTAGCGTTAAGCAATAGCCATCAAAATTAAGAGAAAGAACTTAATTGAGTGAATGTACTAAATCTGTATAGTATAAAATGTTGCACATTTTGTATTGAAATACTGACAAATACATTTAGTATTACAGTAATACTCTGTGTTATCAAGATGAACTTGTATGTTTTGGTGTGTTTTAAACATAAAACAAAATCTTTAGATAAAGATTACTAAATTGTTATACCTAAGGACAAATTTACCAAACTAATGATTTGACACCAATGTTCTCCCATACTTTAAATTGACCTGGAAACTCTACTTAAAACAAACAACTTAAGAGTTCATATACATTCACACACAACACAGGTTTCATTTCATGTTGAAATTCATGCACATTTTTATTGAACAGTTATATAAAATACTTCTCATAGTTGCAAGTGCATGCCTCATCATCATCATCATCAGCCAACAGTTTTCGGAGTTAAATTACAAAAAGCAAGGCTTCATGTCGTGTAGTGAATTACTTGGGCACTTAAAGCAGTTCTTTAAAAAAGATCTAAGTATATGTATATATGTATATATATATTTTTGTTGTTGTTTCATCTTAAAGTATTGAGCAGTATCAAACCTGTAACTGATATACAAAGCAAAGTTCCAAATAAGATTATAAGAGGAATCAAATTACACTTTCTGTGGCACGAAAAAAACAAAAACAAAACTTAAAACAAAAAAAACTGATTTTCACCTTTTATAGGACACAAACAGCTAATCATGCATTTTTTTTTTTTTTGGGAGATCCACATGTGACCACACACCCCACGAGAATTGTCAAACATGCTTAACTGGACTGTATGCACTCACAAGCGCAGGTTAAAAATAGGATTTCTCATCCATCTTCGATAATGAAATGCTTCAATTACAAAACAAAAGGAGAGTCAAAGGCATAGAGCGTCTTGGTGTTAATTCAAAGTATGCAAGTATACGTTTCCAGTATATGTTCACTAAAGCGCAATATATCTCAAAACAGGCCTCCACAGCCAAGGTATTCAGGTTTTCTAATTCCTTTTGATTTTTTATAAAACATGCATAGGCAGACACTTTATTATCATACTCCGTTTTTTTTTTTGTCTTTTTTTCTTACACAATATAGGTTCTCTATTTTTACTTTGTTCGCAATACTTAAAAAGAGAAAAATTTAACACTCAATTCCAGCAAGCCACAAAAAAAAACAAAAAAAAAAACAACAACAAATAAAATACCCCCCCACCCCAAGTCCCCACCGTTCAGATAGAGACAAAAAATAAACATATCTGCAGATGATAGATAGGTAAGTGTAAATTCCAGTTATGAAACTCAAGAAAATAGGTATTAATTACCGAGTTATTTAACCATTATACAGAAAAATCAGGTTCAAGCACACACCAAAAGAACCTGAGGTAAGCAGAATATGTACAAAAACCATAAAACGTTCCATTATTTGGCATTTCGACAACATTGCAACATTCTTGTTTTTTTAATATGTTTTTAAGACTGCCTAATTAATTTCAGAGCTATTTTATAAGAGTAGCAAAAACAAAAGTCATCAATAAATAGTCCTTATTTAGTTTGTACACCCTCATATCTTTAAAAACATCGCCTTTCTCATGTTCTGTCCCTGTCTCTCTTTTTTTTTTTCCTTTTTTAGTGCTGTGTTCTTGTAAACGTACAATAGTTAGTAAGAAGTTACACGACTTTCCGTTTCGGTGTAAATGAGAAAAAGGGTCGTTTAAGAAAAAAAAACACACAAACTCTGCGGTTTCTCTCTTTCCCTGTTTCTCTCTGACGGACTGTGATGTGAAGCGCAGCCGGGCTGACCGCTCGGAAATGTGACCCAGCAAATAACTTAGAGGATTTGACTAGGAACTAATATTATGAAGGCATTTTAAAAGACTAGAGCAAGTGAGATGACCCCCCCAAGTTTCAGCCACCGTTGCCTCCCCCATCCACACTGCAGCCCCCCCAACATTCCTCCTCCTCCTCCCCTTCACCCGCCTGCGCCTCCTGTGTAGTGGTGGGCCGTGGTGAGGCTGGGGGCCAGGTAGCCCCGCGGGCCGAGGCGGCGCCTGCTGCTGCTGCTGTCCTTCACTGGATGCTGCCTCCGCTGCCGGCGCTGGTGCTCCCCTTGGAGTCCGTGCCGTTGGTCTCCGAGGACAGGGCCCGGTTGAGCGAGTTGAGGCTGGCGTCCGAGGGCAGCGCGTCCCGCCGCGGCGGCATCCTCTCGTTGATGCGGTCCAGACCCTTGGCCTCCTCGAAGCTGGTGATCTTGTGCTGAGGGGAGAAGCCTTTGATGGCTGTCGAGACGTGGAGGGGAAGAAAAGTGGAAAAGACGAGGAAATCAGAGGCGGTTTTAAAAGGGGAGGAATGAAATTGTGAGAATCATAAAAGTAGCTGATTTGGTTTGTAAGCTTGAAGACTGGAAATCAAAACAAGAGTTTGTCCAAAACAAACAAAAAAATAAAACTAAAGCTAAACCTTGCGCTAATAATGAGCGCAGGGTGATAGTCCTAAAGTCACCTTTACAAAAATGTTCATGTTCACCTTCTTGGGTAAAGTTACATGAGAAGTTATTCATAAATCTCTAAATCTTTCCTGACCTGACCTGACCTCTGTGTTTATGCTGCCATTTCCTCAGGCTGCGTTTCCATTGTCACAATTTAACATTTCGAAAATAAATATGCTTAATGGAAACACGTTAATTTTATTTTTTGATAAAAAGGTTTTATCAAATGAGGTATTTTATCAAAATTGGTTTATTTTGCAAACTGCAATAGAAACAATTATTCTTTCAATTACACATTTGCTTTTCCGTAGAAAGAGCAAACAGTCCAGCGATTCTGTGTGCAGCCATGTTTGTTTCCTTGATGGAGCCAATGAAGAAGCTGCTGCTGACATTATCTTTGCTTTTTTCTATTAGAAAGTACACCTGACTCGCCAGTGCTTCTTTGATTTCTTTTTCTCTCTCTGAATGAAAAGGCCATTGACTCAGTGATTACTGCCATTTATTTGTTTTTATTTCCTATAGGAAGTTCTCAAGTTACACATTAACTGTTTATCTTTGTAATTTACATTACAGTTTGAATCAAATTGGACTATACAATGCAGAAACATCCAAGTATTTCTATCCAGTTTTTAGTGTAAACATCTTATTACGCTTGAAATAAGACAGAACTAACTTATAGGTAACATTTTAGCACATTATAGCATAATGTTTTAAATCAATGATTCTCTAATATTAATTTTAAAAAAGCTACAAGTCGCACTGGTAAATTGTTTCACTTATAGCAAGACTTTTTTTCCAATGTTACAAGTGAAATAATGTGCCAGTAGAACTAGTCAATAATTCAACATTAAGCTTCCGTATTTTGCTAAAAGGTTATTTATAATTTTGACTCTTTTCAAAACAATTAATTTGCAATATAAATTAGACCAAAATACTTGGGAAGAGTTTGTGTTTTTGCAGGGCATAATTGGATTTTACTAAAATGAATCACTTTATGACTTGAATTTGTGCAGAACAATTCAAAGTGAATAGGAGCATTAAAATGAGTGCTATGTAATGTAGCAACAGCTAAATCTGCATGTTTTACTGTTGCTCCTGTGACTTTATATGGTGTTTTTTTTAACAAAATAGCTTCTCATGTAACTCTAACCAGAACAAATTATAGCTACGTTTACCAAAACTGTTGTTTTACAACATTTCAATAACCTTCCACATAATTAAAACTGCTTAAATGTGTTGTAAAAACATACTCCATCCTTAACCTCATTTTATTTAACAGGACATCACCTTAACATCATTTACCAGATGAAAAGAGAGGAACAGGTTTTGACAAAAGGATCAAACGATCCTTCTAAATCTCTAACAAGGGCCTGCTGGCATCAGGGTCAACAAGTTTTCACTTTACCACCAAAACATGCTTTACAAAGAAAATCTGAAGTACGTAGAACATGTTGCACTGCTGTTTTTCTTTCTTTTTTTGTTTTTTTGTTCTGTTTCGTGGCAAGTCTTGTGTTTTCAGGTAGTATAAAAAAAGAAAACACGGCTCTAAGACAAAGCCCGAGGACCCCAAACATCCAGATCGCCCTGTCGTCACATCACAGTTTGAAAAGGAGAGAAGACAATGATCAGAGACACAGAAAAATAAATAACGAACGAAGGGAGGAGGGGAAAACAAAAAATAATAGAGTGGAGTCCACTGAGACACTACCACAGAATAGAAACCACGTTGAGACTGAAACACTACAGACACTTGACGGTGCTAACGACTTGCTACATCTGCTTGGAGCATGCAGCAATTAGGATTTACCAGGAGCTATGAGGGATGGAAGTCACCACCAGGCCTAAATGGAGCAAAAACTTTCACGTTTAATCACTTCCACCTCTCATAAAGCCTCTTTAAAATGACGCAAAAGAAACAAAAGATGACCCTCTGTTAAGACGAGGAAGCAGGGGCGTCATATTCTACAAGAAGGGCATGATGGGTAGCGTAGTTGTGTTGCTGCATAGCACAGGTCACACACAAGTTATTAGCAGCTCACAGGAAGGAAACACGACACAGCAGGGCCACAGGAGACCGACATGGAGAGAGAGAGAAGCAAAGAAGAGTCTGGACACTACAGTGGACTGTCCTCTGTGGGGTTCAAGAGGAAGTACCCGACAGGTTCGACGTAAATAGCAGCTGGCGCACTACTATTTAGCTCGCAGTTGAGGTTGTTCTTGCGCAAACCAAGGAAAAGCGATGCAGATAACAGTTTGTTATTCTTTTCAAAAAGGGAGAGTCTAATGCAGATTTCTCCCCAGGAGCTTTGGGTTTTTAGCTCGGAAGCAATTAGAGGATAAATGCAACAGCAACAACAATGCACAACTGCTTCAGCCGTTTCAAAGGGGACGAAACACTAAGAGGCTTTCATAGCAAGATTTCATAAGTTTGTGTGAGGGCAGCGCAAGAGGTAGACGATGAAACTGAGTCTCCATCAGAGGAAATGTGACTTGGCGTTTATTTTATAGTGTTGTGCAAAAGTTTTCCAAAAAGACAGACATGCTTGTAAACATCAAAAATGCTGTTGATCAACACTTCTGTAGGCGTCATTAAGACACTTCTTTGGGGTTTTTCTTTAGACTTTGTCTGTTTTATTGTCTCCTGTTGACATTAAAACCATCAATTCTCAGGTGTTTTATCAGGACTTGATTTTTTCCTTTTAATTATTTTTTCTCTCCCATTTTCACCACTCGTTTGGACGCGAACAGGGCTCTTGAGAAGAATTTGGTCCTATGATAGTCCAGAACATCCGTTAGATCAGGGGACTAAATGTCTCTGTCCAGCAGTCGTTTGTTTGCATCCCTGCTCCGACACACCTGGATCAAATAAATGGTTAGTGACCAGGAGGCAATTCAGCCATTTGATTCAGGTACGTTGGAGCAGGGATTCATCCAAAGGTTGCAGGAGAATCTGGAGTTGGAAACTCTGCTTCAGAGTGTGAAATAAATTAATTAGCTTTTCTACTCTTTTTCAAATGCACTTTTTTTTTACTTGAAATTAGAAAAGCACCACATTAAATGGATAATAATGTGAAATATGGAACCACAGGGAAGAATTATTTATTGTATTAAACAGAAAACTGCCATGTAGTAGTTTTCCACTACTACAAACAAAACTAGCGTTATTTGGGTTGACACTGAAATGGGTTGAAAATTAATTAAAAAGAAAAAGCAGTTAAAGTCAAAAGAGAAACTCAGAAAGCCAGAGGAAATGTTGGTCAAGCACATTTTAAATAATTACAAGAATGTCTGGCAGTGTGGAAAGAAAATACAGACATTTGTTGCGATTTAAAACTTCTGCACAGTTCTGTAATTTATTGCAATTTCTCTGACTTTACTAGCGCTCTTTTCTTTGAACAAAAACCCTAATTTATAGGGTATGTCTGAAATCCCTAAGCATTTATTTGATTGTGTTTATCACAAGAAAGCAATAATTAATGCACAAAATCAGTTTTTAAGGAGCCACTGTGTTTTCCAGGCAGCAGAAATTCACGCTAGCGCTTCCAGAGGACCTGATAATACCCACATATTCACACCTTCCACATTTTGTGAGGGTGAAAAATGAGTTCCTTCAAGTGCAACTATGTCTGGCAGTTTTCTCGCTAACCAGCGTTTCGAAAATAAACGTCATTTGGCAATTCTTCTGAAATGTGAAGCAAACATTTTCAGTCACAAACTCTGCAGTGGTGTCTTGTCTTTTTGCTTTGCGCTCACCCGATTAATTAAAAACAAACAAACAAACAAAAAAGAAAAACAACAACAACAATAAATCCCAGTGACAATCTGTGATCATGAAATCTCTGCTATGAAAAGCTGGTCCCCCTTTAAAACGTTCGACCACATGATCTAACGTACTTACTTCTTGCTCTAAACTACGCCACAGCTCTACTCAAGCACCAGCGAGATGAATGGAAGAACCCGGCCAAAACCCGCCCTCCCTCCCTCCCCACCGACTGTCTATTGCCATGAAAAAGCAACAGAAGAGGGCGGCTAGACCCATTTACCTTCGTCAGCCTCAATAGCTTCAATAGTAGCTGAAGAGAAGAAGAGGGGGGTTGCAAAATGAACGAGAGAGGTGAGCAGGAGGAGGTCATTGTGTCCCAGGAACAAGTCAATGAGCAGCAAAGACAGCCAATAACGACAACAAAAGGTTAACGGCATCTCCACATTTCATGACAAAAGAATACGAGGATGTTAGCAAAAAGGGAGGAAGAGGAGGAGCAGAAGTGGCAGCAAATATCATGGAGAAAGGGTTAAAGTTCAAGAAAAAGTGTCAAACGAATGAATGTAAAAAAAAAAAAAATCCTTAGAGAAAATATGACACAAAAATGTTGGAAAACCATTTGTTTCTGCTAGAAATGTGATTAGAAATATTGGAAACAAATGAAGAACTGGATCAGATGGACACAACAGGATAATACACAGATTCAGCCTCCTTTGATGCTAAATATCAAAATCACTGGCTGAGTGTGAAGAAAACCTTCCAGCCACTTACCGATTACTAACCGTCACCCTTGGAGTTACACATTTAAATAAAATACAACATAAAGGAGGAACGCCGGGGTTTACAGACATGAGAAAACAGCACAAAGCTCCAAGAGGATGAGCTCTAACTAAACCAACAACACAAATAAAACGTGGTTGAAATGGAAAATCACAGGTGATCAGCTAAATGAGGGGAGAGTCCTGATGAATCTGATGTTTTTACACATCCTCGTTAAATAGGGAGGAAGAGCCTGTCTAAAGATATTATTGTAAGAGATGATTTATTAAAATGTCATCAGCAACTATAGTAAATATGTATGCAGTAGCATATTTCACACTGATGTTTCTGGAAAATATCCAAAGCCTTAGTTTGAGAATATTTACTGTAGAAAAAGAAATTACAACTCTAAAAATCCCTATAGAAACCTAAATGACTGAAGAATGGTTTATTTATACTTTAATTTGTTTTAGATGGCCTAAAAAGTTCAGAAACATTTAATTAGTAATCTCGCAAAGTTAATTTATCTTAACCAAATATTTAAATAAAACAAAGGACTCCAAAACAACCATAAGATGTGATACAAAAATAAATACTGATGCATTCTGGGTAGAGAAAACCTGTAATTTCCTGCATTGCTTCACAGGTGGAGAACATGAGGAGAGGAAACTGCTCAAACGGTTTCAAAATAAGAGCATGAATGTATCTGAAGAATTCCTAAAAGTCGATAACAAGTACTGCAGCAGATATCAAAATGTATTCAACTTTAAGTTTCATAAAGTTTACTTGTAAACATCCAAGTAAATTAGCGCTTTAGAATTTATCCAGAAAAATTAGTTTAGTGGAAGCTAACTGCGCTAAATGTTTTCAAAGTTCAAAGAGCCAAACAAAAAAATTTGCTTAACGACTGATAAATGTATATTTCAATTCTACATAAAAAAACATCTGAGAACGACAATTATTTCTTAAGGTCAAATTTATCATTTTCATTTTCAATAGTAAGATTAAACTAATGCATTATTGTATAAATGTGTTTTATTGGTTTTTAGTGTTTTTTCTAGAGGGACAATGAGGCTGTAGATATACAAAAATCTGCTTTTAAGTTGAGAAAGAGGTAATTTTTACTTTATCTATGAAGATAGATAATCTTAAAATTTTAGTTTTGATTTCTTATACGTAAAGCTTCTTAAAGCCTGCAGAGAAAGTTTGTGAAACTGAGAGTGAACATAAATCCAAAGACAAAACATCTGAAGACAAAACACAGTGAAATACTTGCACAACAACCGAATGTACCTGCAGTTTCCAGAGAGAAAGAGGAGAAAGAAAACACATGGGTAATATTTGAGTAAAACCAGTGGAAGTGAGCAAACAGGGACTGAAAAACAGAAGCAGTAACGCCGGACGTTAAGAGAGGACACATTCAAGAAGAAAACAACGAAACCAAAGAAAATATGCTGAATGTAGCTGGTGGGAGAGAAGATTACAGCTTTTAATTCTCTTTAACTAACTCAGAGAAGCTACAGTTAAACTTATAACATGATATTCCAATACTGAGCTGGCGCCTGGTTAGGGTTCTTCTGTTGGTCCTGAGACCAGGTCAGGGGGTCAGAGGTCACGGTCTTACCGTTCTGCAGCTTCTCTTTGCCACCGGACAGCACTCCGCTCGGCAGCATGCCAGTTGGGGTCAGCCCCTTCAGCGTGAGCACGCTCTCACTCTCCTCTCTGAAACACACAGGAGAGCAGGCGTCACACCTGAGCTCAGTGTTCAGTAAAGGAGCCGACCCGAGGACCCGCTGTCTGGTCCAGATCTGGACTCGTTTGACTTTTCTGTTATTTGGAGTCGGAGAGACGAAGAGCTTCATCAGATCAACAAAGAAAGAGAGAAACTATCTTCCAGCTGAAGAAATTAAACCCCACAGCATAATGCTGCCACCAACATGTTCTACTATGGGCCTGGCGCTCTTTCATGAAAAGAGTTCAAGTCTGAGTTTATGGAAAAAATTTTTAAAATCTAAGATTCAAGATTGAAAATTTTTTAAATTCATGATGGATGGATGAAAAATGGATGGATGGATGGTTGAGGAACCAATCCTCGTTTCGCTCCTCTCCTCTGACCATCAGACTTCTTCTTCTTCTGCTGCTGTGGGTATCGCAGCTTCCTGTCTCCTCCTGCCTCTTCCTGTCTGTCTGATTGGCTGTTCATCTAAAACTGTCTGAGGTTCAAACTTCTGCGTAAACACAGCAGCGACAGATTTACAGCAGGAAAACGCTGCCGCCTTGATTCATTTCCCTTCCTCTCTCTAACTGATGTTGGCAGGAGAAGAGTAAACAAAGTTCTTGGTTGTTGGATAGTTTGATAAGCTTTCAGTAAAAAGAAATAAAAACAAAACAAAACAGGAGGAAACTACTGAGGAAACTACTGAGGAAACTACTGAGGAAACTACTGGGGTGCTTAAGAATTAAATCTTTTTGCACCCTGCAGCGCTGAGGTTGGGCATGTTTGATTACCTGAGCACAGAGAATACCCGGGCCATCTTCCCAATGGCACGGATCTTGTTGCGGATGACCTCCTTTCTGGCAGAAGCCGTGGCACCTAAAAAAACAGAGGTCAGAGGTCACAAAAATGGCTCAAAAACAACAGCTTTTAAGTTGATAACTAGAAAAAAAAACTAAAACCAAATCTGGTTTTACATGTTTTCCTTCCAAGAAGTCAGACTTGAAATCCAAAAGTGTCATTTTTGAATGTTTTTCTTCCTGTCTAATTGGGTTAACTATCGGACCGAAACTGATTTAAAATAATAATATTAAAAAAACAATAACAAAGGGCTAAAATCTTAAAATACACTCATCATAGGCAGCAATGTCTAATACTTTAGATTTGAAAACTTTTTCTTATCAGGAGGGAATGACTTCACTGCAAGGTTGATTTTTTTTCTTTTAGTGGATTTTATCTAAAAGAAAAAAAAATATTTCTTTTAGATAAAAAATACTTTTTTATCAGTCAAAATTATACTTAAGCTTATATATATAATTAAATATATAAATACACCCCCACTGATATGAGTTGCAGCTCATCCACGTTTCTCTAGGCATCAACAAGCTTCTGGCATTTTCTGTCGGCAAACTTGACCACTTATTTGTCAGAGATTGAGCTGCAGGCTCGTTTCCGGTGAGAGTTGGACCCCGCCAAGGTTGCTCTTTGACCTCTGTTCACGGACATAATTTCTAGGCGCAGACAAAGTGTTGTAAGGATCCGTTTTGATCCACTAAGGATTGGGTCTCTACTGTTTTATTCTTATTTTATCTTGTCTACATTGCTACTCAGTGGTGGTTGTTGTGTGTCTTGTCTCTATGCTACTGTAACTGCGAAATAATTTCCCTCCTCGGATGAATAAAGTAATTCTATTCTATTCTATTCTATTCTATTTTGTAGATGATGTGGTTTTGCTGGTTTCATCACAATCTGAAATCATGACTGAGCTGGAACGTGGCAGCATCGATTTGACCGTTTGCGACGTATTTATTGTTTCTTTTCGTGTGATTTTAGGCCCTAATAAACATCTCTGGAAAAAACTAAGAGCCCACTGCACTGAACCAAATTGAAAACCTCATATATTGATTCCTGATCTCTTCCTGAGTTAAAACATTAGTTTTGCTGTTTCTAAATGAATATGAATTTGTTTTCTTTGCATTATTTACTGGATCTTTTTCATTATAAGGACCATTTCTCATTTTCTGTAAATAAATAAAAAAATTTTGCTTGGAATTTCAGAGACATGTTGTCAGTAGTTCATAGAATAAAAAAACAATGATAATTTTACTCAAACATTTACCTATAAAGTGTAAAATCAGAGAAACCGGTCATTTTAAGTGGTGTCTAAATTTGGTAACACTTTATTTGGAGAGGTGTGCATAAGACTGAGGTGACACTGTAAACATGAAGGAGTCTTTATGAATGTTGTCATGAAATGTCATTTGTTAAATAATGACACTTTTAATGCAAAGTTGCACTAAAACTGCTAACCTTGCATTAAAAGTGTCATTATTTACCAAATAATGCAAAGTTGGCACTTTTAGTTGAGTTTTAATGCAACTTTTAAAGCAACTTTGCATTAATAGTGCTACTACTTAACAAATGACACTTCATGACATCAGTCATAAACATTCATAAAGACTAATTCATGTTTACAGTGTCATGTCGGTCTTATGCACAACCCTTCAAATAAAGTGTTGCTCTTGTTTTTTCCAGAGCTGGATATAATCAACAAATGATCAAAAGTCTGTAAAGAAAAAAAAAGATAAGTTGTGTTTTCATTCCTTCATGAAAAATAAGTAACTGAAGGCAGCTAATGAGAAAATCCGACAAAAACCGGGCTGGTGCCGTCAGACAGTGGACAGAGGAAGAGCGTTTTGTTGGACTATTAGTTTTAACAATAAAAGCAACACATGAAAACCATAATGCTGTTATTTAAACTCCCAAAAACCAGATTATACACATCACAGCACCTGAGTGTTTCTCAGCACTGGGTGCAACCATGCCAACCGCGTCTCTCCTCTGTGCTAGCGTATTCCCCAGAGTCAGGGCAGCAGCGTGCATCCTCTGTAAAAACAGCCTGGTTTGTGTCTAAACATGTCAGATCGGCATGTTTGGACGACCCCATGCTCTGTGGATTTTTCCTGTTTTTTTTTTGGTTGAACAGTTTGAATCCTTCAGGGAATCATTTTTGGGAAATTAAAAAAAGAAAGAATGGTGGGAGTGGAGTAAAAATGAGAGAACTGATTAACCTTTTTGTTGATTTTCACCTTCAGCGTTTTGCTAGCTAGAAACTGGTTCGTCCAACTATTACACATCCTCTACTTCCACAACAGAGATTCAGGACAGATTGTTAGGAGAGTGAAGTTAGTTCACAAACGGCAGGAGTCTCAGCTGATGCTGTATACACACACGGACTCGACTAGCATTTTGTACCTTTTTTGGGGGGATATATTAGCTGTCCTTCTCATGAAACAACCCCAGAAGAGAAGACAAAGAGAGAGGACAGACAGATCAGTGGATGGCCGCAGAATGAAAGATGAGCGGAGGGAGAGATGAGAAAAAGCACAACAAATGAAAAGGAAAAACTCTGCAAAACATGAAGAAACAAAGAGATTAGATGAGTGAAACCAAAGAAGTGATAATATTCCAGCATTAGAAGAGCGGCGAGAGAATGGAGTGAGGAAGGATGCAACTGGGAATCATGGAAACAACAGCAGGTAGGAGATGGTCAGAGATTATGAGGGAACTGGAAAGGTGGAGGTGAGCGAGGAAGGAAAATAATTAAACATCTTGAAGGGCAACACTGAAAACTGAAACCGAAAAAGAGTTGAAACGGCTTTAAAAGTGAAGAAAAAAGCAAAGAAAGAAAAGAAGTGAGAAAGTCTGAAATCACCGAGGGAGTGAGTCGATGAAACAGATGTTAGGAGACGGCTAAAAACTGATTCATATAGTGTTATCTGAAGTCTGCATACACTAATAAAATCCAATAAAATTGACCGTGGTCAACGTTGATAAATATTATACTAAAAACTGTTATAATTAAAGCTCCAGACACAAAACAAATCAGGACATTTTCTGGCCGATTTACAAAGCCATGCAAATGTATTCACACGCCTGGAACTTATTCATATTTTGTCACAACCATTTTTCTTGTATTTTATTATTTATTTTATTTATTTATATTTTTTACGATTTTCTTTCCAGTGAAGGATCTGAAAAGTGTGGCATGCACGTTTTGTGGTATGTCTGACAGTTTTGAGCATCTAGACAGAATCTGTGAACAGCCACTTTCATGCTTTGCCAGATTCTCGACTGGACCAAATGTCTGGCCTTTGACTAGGCCACGCTAACACATAGTCACGCTTTTATCTAATGCAGTTTATTTTGCTGAATTTCCTGGAGTATAAGTCAGATCAGTCGAAAGAGCAGGAGTAGCAAAACTAGGAAAAAAATTGTGAATTAGAGTCCAGGAAATACGGTATTTACTGTATGTTTTGGGACATTATTTTAAAATCAAACTCTGCTTTAAACTATGTTCTCCAACAGAAATGCTTTATTTATACTGGGTTTAAATGACCAATTATTTAAATGACCAATCAAGTGATTTCTTAAGCAATTGGTTACAATAGATTTTATTTAGATATATCAGAGTAAAGAAAACGGAGTTTAAGCATAATTTTATGTACACTTCACAACAATGTACTGCTTTGTACTAATTCATTACTTAATTTCAATAAAATACATACAATTTTCAGCTCTTCAACGTGACAAAAGGTGTAAAAGTTGGAGAAAGTGAATATGTTTGCTGGAGGCTTTAAACTCATTCAACAAAGCAACATTTTCGATTCGCAAACTAAGAAATTTAGAAAATACAACCGGTGTGAGAAACAGCCAAACGCCGAATCCCCGTCCAAACATGAGGAGGAAGAGGAGGTGAGATCATTTCCTGTTTGCCCATAAGGGTCAAAGCAGGCAGAGGAAAACTGGAAAAAATGTGACTGGAGATAAACTGAACCTCCTCGGACATGATGACAAAAAACGTGCAGCAGCCAAGAAATACTACACAACACTGGCAACTTTACAGATAAATAAATGCTTTTCATTTTGAAGTCAAAGGTTCTCTGGACCTAAACCTGAAAAGAAAGTTTACGTTTTGAGACAACAGATGAGTGGAAGAATGTCTCCCTCTAGTGGAGCTGAAGCAAAACTTCAGCAGCACTCACCGTCTAGCTCTTCGTCAGTCGTCAGCTCGTCGTTGGAACAAATGCTCAACACGTTCACAAGCATCTCAGTCACTGAAGATTAAAAAAACAACAAAAGGTTTTGAATACAGAGGAGAACAAAGAGGGTCATACCTAAGACTGTTTATGCATGTTTACAACTTGTTTATTTAGGAGGGATTAACTTCAGCAGGAGGAGAGTCAGGTCCTTTGTGCACAAACAAGCTCCAACACAAAGTATTTTTATTAATTAACCCAGACATTCTCTTTAAATCGTTGCATATTTGCATTTAAAAGGAAACCGCACAGCTATACTCAAGGAAAATCTACATTTTAGATTTTTGTGCAGAAAGATCAGATACATATTGACCCACTGCCAAAAGCTTTATTAACTTTATTGTATTAATTCACTCCTGAAAAAGTAGCTTTCACATGACAAAGAACTTCAACAATTTCAATTTCATTTGCTGTAAATAAAGTAACCTGGGAGGACAATACATGTATTTTAAAATGTTTTCTTATTTACTTTACTACAGCTACTAAAGGATATACAAACTAAAAAAGGCATTGCCTTCTTGTTAACCTTGTTGATATGAATCTGTCAGGAACCTGAATAGGAAAAAAAATCTCTACTGCATCATGGTCCCTCGCTCTCTGCTGCTTTAGCAGTTCTTCTTCTATGGTTTTTCTTCTATGGCAAGTTATTAATCAATCAGCTTTTTGCTTCATACGAACTAGCAGAGCCTTCGCTGCATTTCTTTTGGAAATTTAAATGAACTCCCTTTAATATGTTGCGACTGCGCACTCACCTTTCTCCCCGACAAACGGCAGAGACCAGGTGAAAACGTCCATGAAGTTGGGCAGCCAGTAAGGATGAGGTGAGCAGTTGAACTGTCGGATGTTCATCACGTTGTTCTCGTACTTCAGCACAGCCGCTGTGGACGGAAACGACAAAAATCTTCATGAAATCATCAGCAAATGTGCAGAAATAACATGAAACAAAACAAGGAATTAAAACGGTGCACTTTTCAACTTATTAGTTCCTTTAAAGCTTTTCCCAAGAGGCTCAATTAATTATTCTCAAGTTGTAAAGAATATTCAGTAGCTACAAGTCTTTATGTTTAATTAGAAAACAGTCAAAGCACCACAGATATTTGTTTGGCAGACTAATTGTCCAACTGCAAAGCATCCAAATCCATCATTCAAAGGCGAGTCTGGCTGCAGCTCAAGATTTCTGTCAGTCAACCTCTGATAATGATATTAGAGTTACATGATAGACTACTGCACAAAAATAGGAATAAACAAGTAAAAGAATTAATAAAAATGCCAATCGTTTCACACCGTCTTTGTCAATCTCTCACTTTGACAGCAGAAATAATTTAGGTGCAAAAATCACACTCTGGGGTGTGAAAAAAATGAGGTTAGAAAACAGTCCAATAATCAGAATTACAGCAGTAAACGTGTCTGCTGCTTATTGTTTATCCCTGCCTAACCCAGTAGGAGGGACTGCTGTCATCGTTTTTTGTTTTTTTTAAAAAAAACCTTGTTCTTAAAAAACTGAATAACAAGCAGAGTCTCAGTGGGTTTCGCCAGATATTACTGTGCAAAACTGAGTGAGATGGCAGCTTTTCTATCATTAATACATGAGTATTAGGAGCTAGAACAAACATGTTACAACCACAACTTTAAAGCAAGATTAGGGTATAAAATTATATCGTAAGCTTGAATGTATCTAGTCAGAATGTGGAAAAACAATTGTTTGCACTGGATTTTATTTATTTCAGGATGTTAGAGTAAAGGCACTTGTGCTTTATGTTGGTTTATCATATAAAATCACAATAAAATACATCTTTTATTGTTGGAATATGACAAAAAAGGCTAATTTTGTCACAATATCTTGTGGTAATATTGTGATAATGATAAAGATATCAATAAAAAACACTATTCATTACTCTTACTTATCCTTTAGGTAATAAATAGATTTGCAGGGTGATAATTGGATGGCATAGCATTCATAGCGCCACAAACACAAACATTGTTCTTGAAAAACATTCAAGCTTCTTCGGGACACCACTTACTTAAGAAAGTGTGCTTTTTATCACTAAAATGCAAACATTATTTTAAATATATTGATGCTCTTGTTGAACAAACAGCGGGGAAAAGAGCAAAAATAACTTTTCCGATCATGCTGTCATCTCTCTATTTTTTATTTAACATCAATAAATTTATCATGACGATAAATCAAAATTCTTATCGTGATAAGAAATTGTGCATAAGTGATAAACAATGCGATGGAGAGGAAGAAATATTTTTCCCCATAAATAAAACACTAAAAATCTAACTTTTTAACAGTTTAAACCTTTTCTACAAGTTAAAGTTTTCTTAAATGCTCATGAAATCTCAGTGTGTCGTGTTCACACCTATTATTTAAAACAACTAATGGGAGGGTCCTCACTTTGCTGTCATCATGTTTTCCCTCTAAACTATAAGAAAACAAAGCAGTTACCTCAACATTTAACACCGACAAGCATTAAAAACAACTGCTTCTCCTGTCAATGTGATTAAAAAGAATCCACACAGCGACTTTAAATTATTCAAGATGTTGTATTAATCATGCAACAGGATGAACTCAGGTGGGTGTGGTGCAGCTTGAAGGTCACAACAAGGGTGTGTCAAGCAAAGCATCAAAACATTTCTCACTGGCTGATTGTTTTCCCTTCACAAGCCGGGATTTTATTTGTTTCAGATGATAACCGCTTGGTGTATGTGAGCTCACCCGTGATTGAGGCGCAGACATGAGAGCTGCCAAACATAAATATATCTGATCTGTATATAGAAGCTTCGGCTTCTCTAGCGCACAAGGCCAGACTGAGGAAAGCCGACACCGTGTGGCCAGGTCACCGTGGGGGGACTTTCCCCCTTCGGATCGGTTTTAGAAGCAAATAAGACGAAACGCGGAGCTACAAAGTCGTGCAAAACTCCTGAGTCATCCCTTCTGTCTTTAAGCTTCCAACCAGACGGGCTGTGTTGTAGTTTTTCTCCTTCTCACCGTCAGTCCAGCCTGGTCGGTTTCAGAAAGATGTTTGCTGTGGAAACGACTCAATTCGGAACCAAGATTTGATCAGACATAAAGAAAGGTCGTAAACTTAGCAACCCAGAACATGAATCAAACATGGAGAACCAATGTTTCGCTTTATACAAATCTAGAACTAGACATTTTGTTACACAGATACAATTAGTTCCTATTTTTTTTTTATCTGGATCTTTAAATTAAACCAAAGACAACACAGTTTGATTATTAGAAATATTATTTTGGTACCATCAAAGTTGTCTTGAGATGCAGTTTTCATAGTTTTACAGATTCAATGCGTCTTTTCTCAGCCACTTTTCATTCATCAATCTGTTGTCTTCTGCTTACTCAAGATCAGCTTGTGGAAGTAACGGGTCCAGGTGGACAAACCCACATATCCTGTTCTCCAACTAAACTCTCTCGTTTGTTCTGCGGACGCCTAAAAGGAGAGACCCGTCCAGGAAGGATGGACAGTCTTTTTGTAACTTGGGCTCAATCCAGCCATCCTACGAAGGAAACTGCTTTCCTGGCAATCCTTAGTGCCTAGACAAAAGGTCAATGGACTTCTTCTCTTGTTTTGAAGAGAAGAGACCTGTGATGAATCGGCGCTTTTTGTCCGATGACTGCTAAAAATAAGAACCAACCACGACTGCGTCCCTGCATGGAGAAGCAGATATAGACCATCTTAAGTCCAAAGCAAAACTTGGAAAACCTTCTGAAGCTTGGAGAAATATCAAAAAGTCAACCTCTAAAAAAATAAGAACAATGTCTGATTCCTGAGAAACAGAAAGAGAAATTAAGATTGGTTCAAAACCATTTTATTAGCTCAGGTGCAACACAAATCAGGACAGACCACTACGGGGTTTGTCTGATAGTGTTTAGACGCCACAATCAGAGCATTACAGCGGTGACTTCTCTCTCTTCAAGCACAAACCTAAAGCTTTATCAAAAACACCAACAGAATCTGTCGTAAAGTTGACGTCCGTCCCTCAGTCAGAGCTCTGGGTAGGCGGTGAAGGCAGCTGCACACGTGGGCAGACATCGCATAAACATCACTTGCCGCATAAACATCGACTTGATTGAATGTAGCTGTTGAAGTCCAGATGGAGGAAAACAAGCAAGGTCAGTTCCCCCTGCTGTCAGCCATTCAAAAGAACAAAGTATATTGTTCAGAAGCTTCATTTATTATCAGAAAACAACTCCATTTCTCTTTCCAGAACAGCTTTGTTGATCTCTGCAACTCTACATTTCAGCCACTAGAGGTCTCTCCTGCTCCGGCAGCGCATTCGGGTTCAGACTGAGGCTCAAATCCGCTACAAACTCAGAGACGGGGAGATTGTAAGGCGACACCAGCTCATCAATTATTCAACAGGGAGTGCCTCCAGCCGGTTTCCCTGGTAACGAGGACTGTTAAATCTGTTTGGGTACCATAGGGAGATTCCCACCGTCTTTCCACAGCACTAAATGCTGCCTGCATATCTGTCTGCATTGCCTGCAGTGTAAAGTTTCACTTGGTTAGTATTCAAAGGCGGCCATCCAGGCATTCTGGGTTCGTTACGTTCAGACCTCGGCTCACAGAAGCGGAGAAATACGTGGATGGGAGGGACTTACTGCACCTCTCATCGCTTGTTTACACTGGATTTAAACAAGAGTCAAGCTTTTGGATGGTTTCTTTTTCAAAACGTGCTGTACCAGCAGTGACTCTCGAATGTTTTCACACCCCTTTATTTATTTACTCACATGTAATCCCATTAAATCCACAAACTGGAATGTAATTTAATGGGATTTCACATCATAACCAACAGAGTATGTACAATTTGTCTGAAAATGTTGAAATAATTTATCATCTGGGTAATAGTATTAGTACTTGTTGCTACAATTGTAGCTGCAGGTTTTTCAGCGCAGTGGTTCCCGACCCTGGTCCTCAGGAATCCACTCTTCAAATGATTGCATGACCTCCTCTGCCTGCCATCGAGGGATGGAGTAGCCTGTTAATCAGCAAGGAAACACCTAAAACATGCAGGGTTTGGTTCTTGAGGACCAGGGTTGGAATTGAAACCAATGTGTCAGAGGGTTTGTCTCTACCTCCCGCCAATTTGATAGTGTTGACACTACGATCAAGAGATAAGAACCATCTTATCTTTAGATGGCTCTAAAGATAATCTAAGGAGATAGTCCTGCAGTGCTAAGATATAGTCTGCTTGGAAGAACATCGGGACTGCTCTGATCTGACATCATCAATATTGTTGGATTGCATTGGTTCCTCGGGGGCAAACATACAGACCGTTCAATGTTCATGCAGTCAATCAGAAAGCAAGATGGCATGGTCCACCAGAAAACAGAACAAATCCGCCGGATTTGTTTTGTTTTTTCTCTGTTAAAAATAGTCCACAAACTATAGCAATTGGATCTTACTAGTCGGCCATGTTTGTTTACTGTACTCTGAACTCAAGAAGTTTTGTGAGATTTCCCATCTGACATCTGGATGTTGGTGAGTGAAATCAGTTTGTGTCAGAGCAACTATGAACCTATGAATTTTCAAGTCTTGCTGCAGATCAAATAATTTCATCACTAGCAGGACTCTGGAGAACTCGACTCCAAACTAAAGAGGTAATCCAGCCATTTGATCCAGGTGTGATGACCCAGAGTCACAACTAAACGTTTCATGTTACCGGCCCTGACGGATTGGCGATCATGACCCTTGACCTAAACTACTCAACTGAAGCTCTGGCTGTATGTTTGAGGTTCTTGTCCTGCTGTAAGGTGACCTTCCATCCCAGCATTGAGTCAATTTTTGACCTTTAATTGTGTTTTTTTCCAGCATTGGCATGTATTTAGTTCCATGGATCTTCATATTGGTGTTATTTTTCTGCCACAAACTTTACATCAAGGTCGAAGCTTCTTTTTGCCCTTATCCCTGTCTAAATAATAGCAGATATCCAGGTAAGACATATTTAAGTTTATGCCTATAGTGTAACAAAATCGGAAGACTGTGACAATATAAAGCCCAACTCAACAAAATGTTGATCCCACTAATGAATGCAACGATATAGGAACCAGAATTTTAATTGATTTATTTAATACTTGTCTAATAATACTGGTGATGTATTGGTGCATTTCCAGCATCTATTGCTCATTAGTCTTGTTGGACTGAACGTGAAAAGTTTAGTTTACAGTAAACCGAAAGAGACGCCCAGAATGGGCCGGAGTGTTAACAGATGGACAGGCATCTGCAGGCAGGGGATATTCTTCTTCTCTTCCTGGCACTTCGATGTGAGAGGGGAGAGATGAATTCCCCGCAGCGTTCCTGCATCCTCATCGCCTCGAGCTTCCGCCCTACTCTGTATTCCAGCGGCAGGAGCCGGAGGCCGATCATCCCGTTCCATTTCGCTGAACGCAGCGAGGAAATGGAAGCATAAACCGATACCTGTCGTCTCCGCGTTGGCATCCTTTCACTTTTTTTCCCTTCATGTAAATTTCCACTCCATCAACCCTGTTGCTATCTCTTTACTAAACATGAAAGGAGTCCAAGAGGCATTGTTGATTTCCCTCAACCTGTCGACCTTTCTCCTCCTACACTGCACAGCCTTCCGGACTTAAACTGAGAAGAAAGAAACTAGGAAAACTGTCACATCCCTGCAGCCATTTTTTTTCCCCATCTAAAACAGCCTCTTACAAGGCTCTGCCGGAACGAGCGGACTGCTGACGGACAGCCGGTCATCAGCTAAAGACTCTACAGATTCATTTAAAAGCTCCACATTTCAGGGAGAAGAAGCAACAGGTGGCTTCTTCAGAGAGTCACATCCTTCTGATCATTCACTCGTTTGATTATTCTGCCTCAGCTACAACTTCCATTTACTCCTGCTTCCCCCACTTTGAGCGGAGGTGGATTTTTTTCGCTACATTATTTTCCTCCCACGTGGAGACGTCTCATTGGTCGATTCCTCACCCCCCCGCCGGCGCAGGATTGATGGGAGCTGCTGATGCCTCCCTCCTTCGCCGTTAAGATTTATGCACCCACTCGACTGGCCATCAATCACAGGGGCGTAGCTGGGTGGACGAAGCGGAGAGCGCTGCGATTCATGATGCCGGTTTGGGTTCTACCGATGAAGACCACCTACATGACTGACTGGAGGAGCATCAGCAGGACTGGTAACTGTTTATTTGTTACATGAGAACTTGGATGGTTAGTGCTTGGAAATCTACTTTCTGATCTCCCGCATAAACTGTATCTTACAAATATTGAATAATTTGCTTATTTCATTGGGATTTAATGAGATAGACCTATACAAAGTTGTGTGTAATTGCAAGAAAATGACAAAAGCTTTCAAATTGAATAAAAAAACAAAACAAAAAAATAACTAAAAAACATGTTGTGCATTTGTATATACTCTATCTTCACCCCGATACACTTAAATAAAATCAAGTGCAAGTAGTTTATCTATCCAGTTAGCATATTCTTGGCTCTACGCGACTCAGGGTTTCTTCAGGTTTCACCAACTAAGACTTTTTAAGATCTTTTTATAGAACCAATATGAATGAAGTTTAAGATCCCACAGAAACATACAACCTTTTTTCAACCAACTGGCAATAAACTAGCACTTAGATGACAGACACAAAAAAGCTAGCAAGCTAGTATACCAGGGTATATTAGTTACCAATAGCCTCAACCAGTGTAAATCAAACTTCTGCCTGACAAAAAGGTCCTCAAGAAAAAGAATATCCATTATACAGATATATTAAGTAGTTCTGCCAAGACATTTAAGACCAACTTACTGTTTAAATTGATTTAAGGTATTTTAAGACCTTAATATTAGACACAAACTTAAGATTTGCAACCCTTTGATTTGTGTGCCAAAGAAGTGACTTATAAAATCCTTCTTTTGTTATTTTAAATGCATTAAGGGTCTTGTTGCTTTGTACCTCTATGGCCTGCTTCAGTCTTATGTTTCAAAGGCCCTGAGATCAGCTGACTAGTTTTTGTTGGTTGCACCTAAACCTAAACTGAAGCTCAGACGAGATCAGACCTCTTCAGTCGTGACTTCAAAACAATGGAGCAAGATGTTATTAAATATTAGACAGGCTTCTTCTCTTGCAGTTTTTAAATCTCTCTTAAAAACACTAATTTTCAGAGACTTTTGACACACTGTGAAAGTGTTTCTCACACACTAATTGTCTTTGTAGTATGTTTTGTTCTGCTTTTATTGTTTTCATTCCATTTAGTTATAATTCGTGTCTTGGTTTGACCCGTTTTAGTGCTGCTCTTTGGATGAACACATTTAAAAAAAAAAAAGCTTTATAAATAAAGTGGATCTGGATTCACGATTTGTGTTGTTTCTCAATTAAGTGCCACCTCAGTGTAGGAGGGGTCGTCATAGAAAGCCGACCTGAACGGCAACGTGAAGTGATTTAGAGGCGTCAGGCTGCCGTCTTAGTGTCAATAGGTAACGTTTTATCAGACAAAAAAAAATTTAAAATCACATGAGGCAAGGCCGGATTGAGAAGATTAAAGGCCCCTGGGCTGGAGCCAGTTTGGTGCTTTGTCCAAGAAAATAATAAACCATGTACTTATGCAAATTACAGAAAATTATTAGGCTTACACAGTTGCAGGTATGAATTGATGGAAAATCCGTTTAAAATGCTCCATCTTGGTTCCAAAAAGGATATTTTTTTAAATATTTGAATGTGGTGTACATTAATAAAAATGCAGCCCAAAAGTCCACAGAAATGCATTTTTTTCTCCCCACCGCCAAAAAGCCTCTGTAAGCTCTTAAAGCAGGGATGTCAAACTCATTTTCGTTTTGGGCCAAATCAAGATCATTCATGCTCTTAAAGGGCCGGTTGTGCCACAATGTATTGATAAAACCTGTTCACAAACTGTTAATATATTAATCAATTCCTAAAATTAAATATTATTGAACGTCTTTTCAGTCCTTCCAGGATGTTGTGATTCTTTTTGTGATTGTTTTCCAGTGAAAATCAAAGTGTTTGTGGTACTAATTTGGAAATATTTGTGTTTATTTATGACAGTAAATGTGACATTTTATTACTCACTCTATAGATCACGGACTATAATCTGACATCAGTTAAGGCTGAGGCAGCTGTTCAGTACAAGTAAGAAAGTTTTTGACACTTTTTGAAAAAAATCTGCAATAAACTCCCAATTATTAGCACAAAAAAGTCTGGGGATTTGTTGATTTTTGCATGAATTTCTACGATAATTCTCAGGAAACTAGAGGGACTGATTGATATAATTAGGGAGTAACCAGATAAAAAACTACATTGATTTGATTGATAACATAATATTTAAGCACACTTAATGTTTAGTCTAGAATCTAGAGGGCCACATAAAAAGCTATGACGGGCTGGATTTGGCCCATGAGCCTTGAGTTTGACACATGTGCTCTACAGTATGGGTCAACATGTGGGGTACTCCAAGGTTCAATTCTGGGCCCTTTGTATTCAACATCTATATGTTCCTGCTAGCTCAGATTATTTCAAATAGGATTAGCCGTCATAACTACGCAGATGATAGACATTATACATCATAATGTCGCCAAATGACACTGAACCCCTTTAAGCTGCACAAAACAAATCAACTCAGCTGAAGGAAACCAAAACTGAACTTATCTTTGGACCTAAAAAGGGAATTATCAAGAGTCAGCTTCAATTATTACAGCTAGAAACTAATGATCACACCCGAAAACTCTGAGCGGTGATAGATTCAGACTTGAACATTCAGAAACACATAAAGACAATTACAAAGTTGGCCTTCTATCACTTGATGGAGATTTCCAGGTGATAGATTTAAAAAACTCCAATAGTGAAGCATGTTTATGCAATAAATGTTAGAAGAGACAGAAAACCTGCACCTACTAACAGATTAAAACAACACATTAGCTGTTGCTGCTGCTGCTTACTTGGTGAAAATAGGACAGACAATGAGCTAACAGAGAGAGAAAAATATATCTAAATGATCAAGTCAGGTAAACAGACAGATGAAACAAATAATTACATTGGTAATAACAGGAAGCCAAAAACTAGTCATTATGAGACAGCCAAAAAGAAAGTTTTGACAGGCATCAAAAGACAAGAAAAATAGGTAACATTTGCCTTTCAAAGGTAAGCAGTGACAACCAAACACAAACGGCAATCCCATCTGATAATCACTGCAGTCCAGTTGGCAGCCAAAATGAGATATTTTAACTTCTCCAAACGGTGCTCAAAGCATGCAAAGGATTTTTCCAAGTGGTAGAAAGCCAAAACTACAACCAATACAAGCCTGTCACAAGTGTGTTTGTTTGTATTGTGTTGACTGCGAGCCATCGGAAGATTAGTTGGGATGGAACAAAAAGGTTCCCTAAGAATAAACAACGACCCTGGCAGCTGCGCTATTTCTGTCTTTATGGTACTGCGAAGGAGGCAACATGTGGGGGAAAAATAAATAGAAAAACAAAATGGAGAGAAGGTAATACAAGCTCACATTAAAGACTGCATACCTGCAAAACAGGGCAGGAGAAAAGAAAGGGGAAAACAGAGAAAGGAAAACCCCTGGCTCCTGTGTGTTGGGTCCTCCCAGCAGCCACACTGCAGCCTTATGGCATTTCATCACAAGATGGATTGCAAAACTGCATGCACCAGCCCCATCACTCTTTCCTTCCCATTTCTATTTCCTGTGCTTGGCCCAACGCCGCATCCATCCCATAGTCCACCCCACCCTCTATCCGCCCCCGTCCAGTAAGAGCAGATACTGTCTGTTCTGGAGGGCGGATGGGAGGGGGCCGGTGCCGACTTGCAGCACAAAGCCAACCCAGTTTGGTGCTGGAGGCAGAAGCACAGCTTATAAGGCACCAGAATGTGCAACGGGAACAAAGCTACTTTGTAAGACAATGATAATGTGGGCGATGGATATGATTAAGCCTCTTCACAATAAGCAATAAATCAATTAATCTCATGATAAACTAAAATGAGAACGATCATTTCCATTTGGATAGCAATAAATAAAGAGATGATTCCCTTTAACATTGTTGAAAAGCTGGCATTTTAGTAAGTAATTAGCTTGCACTACCTTCCTCTTTAGCCTGTTTTCCTAGTCTAAACCGAATAATTAATATTTTTTGAAATGCAATTGTGGTTATGGAGACTTCCTAATCTGTTTTAATTATCTTTGTTTTGGTGTTTTGTTTATTTATTTTGGATATTTAAAACGTTTTCCAGTGTTAAATGTTCTTTAGAAATTAGTTTTTCTAATCTTTAAGAGGGTATATCTGCAGTAATATGCCATAATCATTATGATGTTAGTTGAAAATAGTCTTAAAATGACAATAATATCGCTATAATTTCTGGGACAATTTATCGTCCAGAAAAATTTGTAATTGTGACACGATGCGATTTATTTTCAATAAAATCACAAAGAGTCTGAATATGATGCTCAAAATGTTAAGAATACTACATATAAACAAAAATCTAATATTTAACTCAACACTTTGGATTGTTTAAAACTGAAAAAACAACAATTAATATTAAGAATTAGAAAAATTCAGTGAATCCTTAAAGGAAGCAAATGTTTCATTTGGGAATATGGGACAAGCAGCTACAGCTGAAAGGCTGTCAAATTATATCAAATGCTGAAGATTAGCTTAATCTTAACGTTGTAGCAAGTAACTAAAAACATAAATAGCTATTTTCAACAGACTAATTCTATTAACACGTACGTTTCTATAATATTTCACAAAAATATCCCCCGTTTAAATTGTGGTGTCCTTATGAAGCTTTTAAAACATTAGTAATGACACAATATGAGAAGCAATTGTAGGCAGATGGTAATGTAATATATTCTGACATATAATTTTAGTCCAAAACAAGCCAAATCAGCCATTATGCAAAACTATTTTCAAGGGACGTTCTTAGACAAGCAGGTCCTATTTTCGTCCTGAAATTTCAAAGCCTACAAAAGTGACAGCATCACTCAACCTACCTTTGTTGTTGTAGACGTCAAGATAGTTCGGAGCTGAGAAGATGGTGATAAGGGACGGGAAGCCAGTGGTCTGACTCTTTCTGTACATGCGGTATCTGGGGAAACACCCAAAAGAGAGGCATTTAGTTTATCTTAGAACAACCGGGCCGCCGTGATGTGATCGGCGGTGACATTTTTATGGCCCTTTTGTTTGCACACGTTGGATGTGTGTTTGTCCGGAGCTGATGTTTGTGGACACCTTGGTCCCCCCACAAGGAGGGCAAATCCCAGCGTTACGACTCAAGCGAGGTGGCAGTAACTGAATCTAGCCGTAAAGTTCAGACTTTCTCGATAAAGCCGCAAATGTCTGAGTGCGACTACAGCTTACGACGTCTCGCGTGCTACACCTGAGGGTAAACGGCCCCTTGTGAGTTTCTTATTGGACATAAGTGATGCGGAGTAGTGCAATTAGACGTGCGGTCGGATTCATATCCGAGAAGTGGCGAGGTGTCCCATGTGGCCACACAGTGGGAGTGCAATGGTAAACAACTTTGTGCCGAGCCTTCCCACCTTCCTCAGAGGAAAAAAAACAAAAAATCAGCTAAACACATCCAGTAACCCGTTTATTTATTTTTTCATCTTTTCAAAGAGTGTGGCGTCTGGTTGATGTATAAAAGCAGGGTAAACTCTCCCTCCGCGTCCTGCTGTGCCTCCTTTCACTGTGCAGCAGCTGTAACTGCGAGTTCCCGTCAACCTTAACTTTTTGAATCAGAGCTCAGCAATGTCTACATGACTCATTCGTGTTGCATCACATGTGGCCGGCTCGCTCTCCCAAGCTGGATTCATTTTCATTTCTTGGATTAACGCATAGTTCACACTGCGCCCATCCTGCTCCCCAGACAGGCTTTAAAGAAACCTCCTGAGATTTCTCATTTCACTCCCTGCCCTGAGCCGCTCGGCTGCGTGACAGTGTGATGTGGAAAAGACAAAGAAAGCTACACTCACCCAGCGTCCTGTGCTTCATGGGCCCGGATGACAGATAATAAGTTATTGTGTTGTAGAAAGTCACAGACTGCAGGGTAGCTGTTGAAGAAAAGAGACCTTTAGCTCACTCAAACGTCAAGAAAAGTCCCAGAAAGCCCCAAGAAAAACGATCAATAGCAAAAACTAAATAAGGCCAAAGGTATTATTGATTGACCTCAAAGAAACATCGGACAAACAGACTAAGTTTATTCCAGCACCAACTGCAGCTCCTACAGACATTTAGCCCAGAATTTTCTGTAAAATATACAAATCATCCTGCACAAATATATACATTTATCTTTTACTGCATTTTCACATTTATTCATTTTTGCCAATACATCACTTTATTTCATCGAGTTAGAGCAAACAGAAGTAGAGATATCTGACCATTCCTCTTTAGTTGCCTTCTCTCTGATATGAAGAAAAATAATTTAAACTTTTTCTACTGCTTTGTGAAGTTATTTGCTTTGAACTTTGTTATCCTTAATCACACATTGATGAGAGAGAGAGTTGAGCTTCTGCACCACTGCCTCATAAAATGAAAGAGATTAAATTTAAAATATGCTACATTTAATCCACAAGTGAATACGACTGGGAAAATGTGTTTGATGTTGTGGGAATGAAAGTCAATCAATAACAATATATATCACAATAGACATGTGATCAATATTAATAAATAAAATGTTCAATATTCAATGTAGAATATTCACTTTACTCCAAACCAGAACCGCACTGCATTCTGGGAGATGTAGGCAGAGAAAATTATCGTTATTTGTTATTATCGATATTGACTGATACAAATTGCTTGTAGTTTTTGAATTGATTGGTTTATTTTCATTATTCGCAACATTTTAGTCTTAAATCTTTTTCTGTTTGTCTTATCGATACATAATCGTAATTAGCTAGTAGTTAGCTAATCAATTAGTTATTGTGCAAAACAAACTAAATATACAACATTTTAGTAAAATCTACTAACATGTTTTCTATACAGAAATAATCTAAATCAATTTAGATGTAATCTAGGCTATAAGAACATGATATGTGTTACTCCACTAAGACTAGTATTTTAGCCATTTTCTGACCCTTTAAAATCAACTCACAAATGACTTACTTTGTAAAGAATGTTCTCCTGTCTTTCCTACTGTGAAGACTTCCTTTCTTTCTAACAAAAAAATATCTATTTGTTGCATATGACCAACAAAAGGATCCTAAAAATATTTTGCTAGCTAGAAAAGGTTTGTATTACAAATGGACATAAAAGTCTAAAAATATATATTTTTTCTCATTTTCGTTATTTTTATTTATTTTGATCTAGTTACAGAATATGTAATTCTGTAACTAGAGGCTTGATTATATATTTTTTTAGTGTGAAATCATGCTGCAGCAATAAAAGACTAGTTTGCTGTAGTGTTTTTATACACTGTATCCTCAACAGGAGACCCACATTTCTTTCGCTGATAAAATGTTTGCCGTTTTCAAATATGCTGTATAGGAGCAGCAGGTTTGACCCCTCTTAAATGCTAAATAGTTTATTTTTCAATGAAATTATAATAAAAAAGGGGAGATGATTAATTTTAGGCTGCTTCTTCAAGGAAAAAAAAAGAAGAAGAGCCGTCTCTGGAAACTATTAGATGCCGATTTATGCTTGTTTAGTCTGTGAGCAGTAAAACCAAAAGCCTCACTGCCAACAATCAAACTGGAGCACGGCGAGGCAGCTTTCATCCCGCAGGAGCAGCAGCCTCCTCTGAAGCCTCGTCTGCTCACAGCAAAAACAGCACAAGAAAAAATGTCACCGGCAAACAGCATGACTTGATGTCGTCTCAATCCGTCTTTAAAAAACGGCGTTTCTGAGAAGAAAAACGATCGACACCCCCAGAGGATGTCGGGGGTTTGTGAATCATTTGTAATGAATAAAGTCAGCGCAGCTTGCATGAATGAGCGACGGTGCTGCGTAACATCTGAAAAACATGAATGTGGAAGAACTTCTTCCATCAAAAATGGAGACTGTCTCTCCAAGTGATTTTTGGTTTGATGACATAACAGCCACTCAGTGTTGTTAGCCGAGCTTCTTTACTGTGTTTAGTGTCAAAAACGTTTTATTTCAAATCAGCTGCTACTTGAAAATATGGCTGTTTGTTAGTCTAAAAAGAAAACGTATCACTTTGTGCTCGTTTCACCGGCTCTACTTCAGTGTCTGTTATAAATAGCCACTTGGAAAATTTCAAGAATACACAAACACCCTCGGATATCAAAACGTTTTGTGGTTCAATGAAGTAATTTGCTGCGCTTGCTCAAAAAACTAAGTTCTGCGATCCAAGCTCAAACATCCCTGCAACATCGGCGCTCGGAGATGAACTCAACTCCCACACGCTGCAATCAGGACCGAGCCGCATGTTTCTCTTTTGCAGCGAATCCTGCTGATTTCAAAGAACCTTTTTAAAATGTAATTCCTGTTCTGCAATCAAGAAAACACAGTGGTTTCATAATGACATGCATCGCCTCTTAAAACTATTCATGGTTACTGAACTTTTACACATTTCGTCACGTCACAGACACAAACCTGTGGGTTATTCTGGGATTTTATGTGATGGACCAACAAGTTGGTGCACAAATATGAAGTGGAAAGAATACCATATATGGTTTAATTTAAATTTTTACTTTTACAAATAAAAATCTGAAAGATCTGGCAGGTGTAAGCATGGGTTAACCCAGTGGTGCCCAAAGTGGGTCCTGGAGGGCTGGCATCCTGCATGTTTTAGTTCTCTGCCGGGTTTAACGCACCTGGATCAAATGATGGCTCTTTAGAGGCCTAAGAAGAACATTGACCTGCTGAAGAGGTTGTTACTGCCACCAGGGAGAGAACTGAAATGTGCAGGATGCCGGCCCTCCAGGACCCACTTTGGGCACCCCTTTGTTAATAGTTCTATCTTCATACATCTACACATCATTTCTGTATATTCTTTTTTGCAAAGCAGCTCAATTAGATCAAATAGAGAAGAAATGTAATCAGTTTGGTTGAAATTACTTTGAATAGGCCATTCATTTGTAGTTAACTCCCTCCATCTTCCTATCAAATCTGACCAGCTTCTCTGATCCTACTGGAGAAAAAAAAAAGCATTCCCACACCATGATGCTGCCACTACCATGTTTCACAATGGAAATGGTGAGTTCAGGGTGAAATGAAGTATTAGTTTTCTGACCCACGTTTCAATTTTTTCTTCTGGTTTTGGTCTTATTTGAGCAGATCTTCATAAAAAACCACATTATTCTTTATTTCTCAACATAAATGGTGGTAAACTGGCTTGTTAACAGCAGGTATCTTCTTTTTACTCCTCCATCAAGGCCAGATTTGTGGAGTGCTCAGTGCTGCTGTTAAATCCTGTTAAAGCTGCAGCGCTTTATAACCTAACCTTGGTTTAAACTTTGTTTCTTCCTGACCGGTTTGCTGTCTTCCTTGATCTTCATGATGTTGTTTTGCTCACAAATGTTTTCTAACAAACCTCTGGGGCTTCACAGTTGATTCTGTTAGGGGTATTTTACAATAGAGAGAGCTGCATGCAAACATGCACAACTTAGTGTTGGTCTATCACAGGTCTGAAACGATTCATTTGATTAATTGTGATTAATTTATAAAAATAAACAAACTAATTTAGTAATAAATTGCTAACTGGAGCACAGAAACTAAAAAAAGACAATTTGCTGAAAGAGCAGCATACTCAGTAGTAATTAAACTAAAACTATACAAAAAATATAAACATTTTGCATTGAAGAAACAAAACCCACCTTTTTTGGCTGTAATGTTCTGCCGATGCTACAAATGATCCAAGATAAAGTAAAGGAAGGCCATGCTGTTGCAGTTTGGGCAATGAAATGCCTATTTTGTCATTAGAAAAATGAATTAAATTATTTTTTTGCCTTTTCTTAATGTATCCTAATATATGAATTAAGCTTAAAAGTGATTAAATGAAAAATCTGCAGAATGTACACATTTATCTTTAATGATAATTTATTAGAATAACCGATTACAAAAACAATCGTTAGTTGCAACCCAAAGCTATCGTACAAAACTCCAATAAAATACATTAAACTCTGTAGCTGCACAGAGACAAAATGTAATGAAGTTCCAGCAATATGAATTATTTTGGATCTTTTGCTCCTCTTCATGCAGTTGTTTAGTGGAGATAATTCTTCATAAATCAAGCCCACATTAATAAATAAAGATATATAAAATGGCTGTTTTTCAGCTTTCATGATTGGTAGAGAAGTTAACCCTAGAAACTGATTTAATTAGCATAAGAATCATCAACAATCTCAGCGAAAGAACATTTGAGTTTTTTGTAGCAACAACAAACATCTGGATAACGAGCTACAGGCAGATTCCAGCAGATTATTAGAAATTAATTTGTTATTTGTTCTCTAATCCTCCTGCAGCAGCAGAAGAAGACATGAGCCAAATGTTGGTTTGTTGGACTATAATTCAGATTTCTGATTTCACTTTAGATTCTTTTCTTTAATTAAATAGCATCAATAAAAGAATTTTTAAAAAAGAAAGAAAAGGTTCCTTCAGGTTGACCGATCTATGCGCTTTGTGGAGCCTGAAACAAAAAGCGAGTCTTTCAGAAGCATGCGCAATTTCATGCCTGAGTTGCATTTGTGAACGTGTTCGAAGCAAGCCGGCGGCATCGGGGAAAATCTGCAAGACAGTCACAACCAAACAGGCTGATGGTTTCTGACTGGGAGCGCTGTAAGAAGCGTCTCCGTCTCTCTCCTTCAGCTTCGAGCCGAAACTGTCTCATAAATACAGAAAGCCAGTGTGAAGCCAATTAGCAGCCGTCCCCTGGGCAGACGAGGCGTCGGACGCTGATGAAAACACGATGCGGGAGGAATTTCCACCCAAAATGTCAGAGGGGTTAACTGGGATGATTTCTGACATTAGCGTGATGTGTTTGAGGTGAAAAGGGGGCTGCATACCCTTCGTTCCTTTCTGGTTTCAGCTGCATAAAAACCCCAGTGATGGACATTCCTGAGAAAACAGAACCACTTGTGGATCTGAAATGTAACAGCTCATTTAGAGTAAGCAAAGACAACAATGTACGCCCACAACCGACACACAATGAGTCACTTTATGAGCAGGTACATTGAAACACAATTAGGGAGGCAGCTATAAAACACCTGCCATCAAATAAATAAAAAGAGTCTGCTCTCATTTAAAGCCTTGAGGCATTTCTCACTACTTCTCCTGCCTGTGGCACACCGAGGGCAAATAAGAGTCGCTCAGGCAATAATTGGAGTGGAGGGAGAAGGGAATGCATTTAGAGAAAGGACTGTGCCTTGTGGTAATGTGCCACTTCATTACATTTTGTTACAGTGCAAGCTGCTTGCTCCCAGCTTTTCCTCTGCCTGTTCAGTTATTCGGCTCAGCCGACGGCAGCTGCAGAAGTACTGTCGACAGTCGGAGAAGTCTCAGGGATTCCTCTGAAACGCAGCATCACTGACTGCCATTAATCACAGCATTTATTTTCAAATTTTGAAAATAAACTTGCTTGATAGAAACACATACATTTTGAAAACACACAGGTTTTTTGATAAAAAGTTGTTGCTCTAGGATGAATTGATTTTTCAGCTGTATGGGAAAACTGCAATGGAGACATGAGATCAAGATGTGACTACTACTGAAAACCATAAAGAAGACAACAGGAAGTGGTAGGACGGTGAATTGCTTTTGCTTTTTTCTGACTATGAGCAGCTGGCTCCACGACAGCGCTCACAGCATCGCACGGTTCATAAAAAGTTGCGTGTCATTCCAACGGGTTGAATTCACAGCTCTTCTGTAAAATCAGTGACTATGATTTCCCAAAAACCTAGCCGCTCCCACGTGTAAGGGGCTTGTCGCTCCAACGCCTGATTAAAACGTTTCATCTCATTACATTTTAGACACATTTGTGTCTAACGTGTATTTTTAGGTCGAATAAAAAATGTTTTCATGATGATGGAGTCAAGAGTGAATAATATAACAAGAGTGTTTTGATCTAATTACCAAATACTACAAAAAGCCAATTTTAATAGCAGAATACCTTTACAGGGTTGAGTGGAAAACTGAATGTCTAGAAAGAAATTTCTTTAAACAAAGCTTATTACTTTCCCGCATCATAGAGCTAGAAGTTTTGAGGTCAAATTAATGTTCTTTTTGTTTTACATCTATCTTTTTTGTATTGTTTGCATTATAAATCTTCAAAATTGAAGTCTTAAAATGCTTCACTGTGAAATGCCTCAGGATATTGGAGATCAGTGGGGTGAAGTGTACAGTGTTCTGCTGAATCATGACCAGGTGCATTACTTTTCCTTCTCACTTTATTTTATTTCCATAATAAGAATCAACTTGATCATGTGGGAATAAAATTTTATTGCACCACTAGAGCCATAAGTAGAAATAACTTTATTTTTAAAATAATTTTAGACAGTCATGGTAAAGGACAGGAGTTTCGTTTTGGGCCAAATCAAGATTATGAATGCTCTTAAAGGGCCGGTTGAGCCAGAATGTATTGATTAAACCTGTTCACAACTGTTAAAATATCAATCAGTTCCTAAAATTAAATATTATTGAACATATTTTCAGTCCCCCAGGATTTCATGATTCTTTTTGTGATTTTTCCCCCCCAAAAAAGTGTTTGTGGTACTACATTGGAAATATTTGTGCTTATTTATGACGGTAAATGTGACTTTTTATCACTCGCTGTATAGATCATGGACTATACTCTGACATCAATTTAGGTTGAGGCAGCTGTTTAGTGCAAGTAAAAAAGTTTTTGACAATTTCTGAGAAAAATCTGCAATAAAATCCCAATTATTAACGCAAAAAAGTGCAGGGATTTTTTTGATTTTTGCGTGAATTTCCACGATAATTCTCAATAAACTGGAGGGACTGATTCATATAATTTGGCAGGAACCACATAAAAACTGCACTGATTTGATTGATAACATAATATTTAATATTTAAGGGCCACATAAAAAGCTGTGGCGGGCCAGATCTGGCCCACGGGCCTCGAGTTTGACACATGTGGTACAGGATGTGTTGACAGGAGCAGGACTTTTATGACATATTAAAAAATCTGTCTCATTTGGTGTGACCCTGTAAGATGCAGAGTCACAGATGTGCAAAAATTATTTGGGTGAATCTTTAAGTCATACCACGCCTTTGAAATGACTGGCTTATTCACACTAGTGTGAAAGGGTATTGGAATAATTTAAACTTTTTCACCATACTGTAAAATATAGCTGTGGCTTGCATAAGCAATTCAATACCAGCAGCAGAATTGAGCTCCTAACTCACTGGCTGCCTCTCTAAATCCTGACGGCAACGTTCAGAGGCAGAGAAAGAACAACCACAACACATAAAATAAACGTCCTGGGAGATGGAGAGCCTACCTGTAGAAATAGGAGCAGCCTCTCACTGTGTTGTGTGTGAAGTGCTCCTGGCTCTTCTCGTTCCCAAAGTCCTCCAGAGGGTCTGACCACAGCAGATCGCACATCGGCCCGTAAGCTGGCGGCTCTTTGAATCTGTCTAGCTATGGAGGAAAACATGAGGCTCCTGTGAAAGTTTCCTTTTAACTGCAGCTTAGCACGTAATTAAATCGCTGTTGAATCAATATTAAACCATATACAGAGAGGATGTCAAAGAAAAAATCAATTTTGCAGTGTAGAGATGGATGAACAAAAAAAAAAAAACGCCAATCTTTTTCTACGAGCATAAACGTCTTTACTTTCAGGAAATGATGATTTTCTTAAACTGACGCTTGTTCGTGACTACGCGGGCTGCATGATGGACACTTTACTGGAGCAAATGCTATTATGCATGCCCTCTGATTGCAGCCACAAACTCCATTTAGATTTATTGAATTAGTCTGAGAGAAGGAACTTCTTTTCCTTCCACTTTTCTTTCATTTAGAAGAAAGACAGCAATGCTACGTATCCAAGTTTGGAGACACAACTCTACTTTATGAATTACAAGCAAATTGACTAACTCTTTGTCCCATTTCTAAAGCAATTAAGAAACATCTGCTGATTAAACAAACACAGAAGTCACAGCTTTGTAAAACAGCTATAAGACTATGTCAGATCATACACATACTTTCCTGATGTCGTCAAGATTTGTGATTTCTGGAGACAGTCCTCCGTGTACACACAGGAACTGCTGGTTCATAAGTGCAGCCAGGGGAAGGCAGTCGAAGGCGTCCATACATGCGTCATACACCCTCTCTGAATACTTAATTTTACCTGTCAGGGATGAGGGAGGGGAACACAGGGCAGGAACAAGAAAACAGCATGCCAAGTCAAACAAACCTGCTCTCCAATACTGGTGCAGTGTCCTGGTCGGGGATGGAAATGCTTTCTCAACACTGGCGAAAAAAAAAAAAAAAAACTTCCCGAAAACAGTTTTAGAAGAACACAATGTAAATGTCATTTATGCTGATTTTCTCTTCCTACCCGCACCGACTGAGTCCAATAAAAACAGCTCTGACATGGGTAAATACCAATAAAAGGTAAAATATGACTTTTTTTTTTTAAAAGAGACTATTACTTCACCTGCGTAGGGACTTGAAAGTGATAGTTTAGGTTGTTTGAGGAGGGTTTTGCAGAGTGGTTATGAGTAGCCAGTATTTTACATGCAGAGAACAGTAGTCACAACTTTTTAATGTCAAAGACAGAAATGAGGAATTTGAGGAGCAAATTTCCACCCCTAAAGCAGTTTAATGTCAAAACATTTGCTTGTAACAAATGATCTTTACTCCAAATGTAACTTTTGCATTACAGTTTTTCACAATTGTAATTGTTAGCCTAGTTCCAAGTAGTTGTTAATATTTTCTAAATATAATGTTTGCACAGCTAAGCATTCACTGACCCTGATAAATAACTTATTAATATATTTTAGTCTCTGCCAGGAAAGAAGTTGAATGACTCAGACGCCTAATTAATTGCTAGCAGCTACCTAGAACTGAGAGCTGGTAGCGTGGCTAAGAAAAGCTGCTAGCGATTCTGGAAATCCTGGAACCAAGTAATTGTTTATCTTGCTTGAAATAGCTTTCAACTTGGCTCAAGCTAGTTGTAATCCATGCTCAGACTAGCCTAGCCCAGTGTAGTGAAGCTGCTAGCCTGGTTCTTTGTAACTATGTGACTCCCGAGAGTTGTTAGCCGTTAGCTCGACTCTGGATAAATGTAAAGAAGGTTATGGAGAGCTGCTAACTTAACTGTAAATAGCCTAGCTTAGTGTAGTTGTTATCCTAACAAACAATTGGGGGTGATAAAATGGTTCCACGTATCTTTTAGCCTGACTCTGAGTAGCTGTTCGTTGTTAGCCTGGTTCTATAAAGCCTGGCTCCAAGTAATTGTTTATCTAATTCCAAAATAACTAAATCTGGCTTACAGGAACTTTCAACTTTGTTGTAGCTAGTTGTAAGCCCTGCTTTGACTAGCCATGCTCAGATTAGCTGCTAGCTTGGCTCCGTGTGACTGTATGATTGACTCCTGAAAACTATTTGATCAACTTAGGTTATCCGTTAGCTCAACTCTGGATCAATGTAAATCAGTTTTTGGACTGCTGGTAGATCAGAGTAGCTGTTAGGGTAAAATGGCTCCAGGTGTCTTTTAGCCTGACTCCAGGTAGCTGTTAGTCATTAGCTTGGTTCAGGCTAGTGGCTAGCATGGCTTCAAGTAATTGTTAGTTCTAGATAGTTGTATATCCAAAATGAGCTCATCCAAATATTGTCAAAGAAGCATTCAGAACAATAAAAAACTTTAAAATAATTTACTTACATTCCTGCTTAAATGTGAAATACTCTGTTAAATGTCGACATTCGTGATTCCCACGCAGCAAAAACAGTGTTTTGGGGTATAGGATCTTTAAGGCCCACAAGTAGAGCACACACTGCAACAAGAAAGAACAAAAATAAGAGCAGAACAGTTGGCTTTCCATCTTTCCTAATGCTAAATCAAAAGCTATCATGTCAAACATCGTCAGCCTCACAGAAATGCATGTGACTCTGCTCATACTGAAATATTAATGAAGCACATTTTGTGGCCATTTCAGGCTTGCAAGACACAGAAAGATGAAACATCACATTCAAATGAAACACCTGGCCAGACAAGAATAGCACACAGTATAAATATATTTCATATACATGTATTTTTTATTATTAAACAAAGCATTTCCAGAGATATGGCCGCAATAAACATATATATTGGTTATAAAGTCCTATACTTCAAACATGTATTTTGTGGAATATTAAAAATAATCCTCAGCTCCACTGTGACATTTGCGATCCAGGCTATGTTTGAAACGATCATAAAAGTGTTTTATCACTGCAATATCTGCAGCCTGATTTCATCTACGATCAGAGAAAGCTATTAATAAACCAAGCTTCTGTCACACACATGGCGAGCATCATGCTCAATTACGGCCGCACAAGAACAATAACAAACAGACTCACTTCAATACTGAAATACCCTCTGTCTACGTAGTCCCCAAGGAAAAGGTAGCGTGTGGATGCTGGTGATCCTCCTACTTCAAACAGCTTCATTAGGTCAAAGAACTGGCCGTGGATGTCTCCGCAAACTGGAAATATGTCAGGAAGAAGACAACAGTATGTCAGTATAAAGGCTGGCAATGGATGAAAATAACATTAAGATTGTGAGAGAGTGTTGGTATGTTTCAACGGTTTTCATCTGGTAGTTAGGAGCTGAGAATCAAATAAGAAAGGTTTCTGAAGTCGTAGATTTGAGGAGAAAATAAACTCTAGTTTAAATGCTGCTGTTCCTGTTTTCATTCAGGCTAGATATGACATTTAGTTTTTATGTCCAGTACTGTACAAATCCACTCCAAATGCTTTTAATTCAAAGGAGCAGAAATATTTTGAAATGACCGTGACTGACATTTCTTCAGGATTTCTGAAAATTATAAAAGTTTTCTTCAGAAGTTTAAAACATTACAGTCCAGTATGTCTGGGAAAAAAAAAAAATAAAAAGAAAAGTAAAGAAATGTGGGATGATTCACATCGAAGTATTGCATGTCCAGTGCAGTCAGCAAGAGATTGTCTCAGTATGAAAAGCTTAGACAAAAATACAATGGTATCATTTACAGAAAGATTTTAAATAAAGAAATAAAACTAACAGAATTAAACACATTGGAAGCACCAGCTTTAGGAATCTTCCTAGTTTATATAAAATAATAATAATTCACAACAAATCTATTTTCAACAATGCATCTCCATTCCTGTACAAATGCTTTACTGTAACTGTTCTGCATTTACTTAAACGTATGTTGTTTTTGTTCTTTGAGACAGCAGAACAGATATCAATTTTATTGATTTCTAAACTTTTCATGCAAGTTTGTGGGTGTGTGTGTGTGTTAACTGAATACAAATTCTGTTCGTCACAGCGATTACCGACAGAAAACGGAGCCAATGTTAACGGTGAAGTGTGTTACTACCTGGAATCCCAGTGCAATCATGGCTGCTCAACATAACACGTACAGTTACTAACAACAGAGCGGGCAGCTGTTAAATACCACCAGGGGAGCTTTCTGGGATGAAAACATCTGCGTCAGAAATGGGCTACCACAAGTGATTCACCCCAGATCAGCTTGCTATCACATTATGAGATTCTATACTCTATTACTCCCTGTGGAGACGGGAGCAGCCAAGGCCAGAGCAGATTTGCTGCTTACAGCAGCGCCAACTGTCAGGCTGCATATGAAACCGTCTGATTAAAAAGCCTTTCATACAGCTGCCAGTTTTATAGATACAATAAAAGGTCAGTGCAAGGGTGGGGTATCCCAAAATTTACTATTTTTTCATCTGCTTGTCTCATCTGTCAGATGATTTATTCCTGCATAATGACATTTGCCCGTTTATTCATAACAACTGGAACTTTCATTCCTAGCAAGTTATTTTAACAATTTACCATCTATTAAAAGAGCGCTTCTCAGATTAATTTCACTTCCTGCTATGACTGGAGTGAAATCACAGTAATAACCTGATGTTGGCTGGAAAGCGCAACGTCTCCCCTTTCAGAAACTGTTGCAATTTTTCAGAATTACGGTGTTACGGTACTACAAATTAGGCGATACGTTTGGTCTGGAAGTGTTAAGCAGAGCTGCAAATTAATAAAAGAAAAGAAAAACTAATCTAAATTGTTAGGGGAAGCCAATACTGCTGCATATGAATGAAAAAAAAAGAATAAAAATGAGATAATTTTTACTTTCAGACATTTCTCCTACTGCTGCATGACAACTGCAGCTCCGTTAACGTAGAGAAAAAAGCTGCTTGGGGTTAAAATCACTTAAAAGTTACAAGGCATTCACACATCTGATACCACAAAAGTCATGAGACACTTTTGTTTACTTCTGCCATAACGTCAGAACTGAAGCAATAACAAAAGTATCTCCGGCAGTGTCATGAAAAGCCTTGCAACAGATGGTATGGCCCTATGAACTTATAAGGACAGAGTCCGTCTGGGATCGCATGAAAATAAAGAGGCACACCCTACATTTTCAGAAGAACTGTGGCAAGTTCTTGGAACAGTCTAAGTAAATACAGTGGTGCATTCACCTTGGTTTTATGTTTCACTGCACACCAAGAGCCAATCACCTTATGGTTTCCCCTCCCCCAATAATTTGGTTTAATTTGTAAATATGCATGGATTCTTACGTTCCTTTTCTGCAAACAGAATCCAGGATGGGAGGAAAAGTTGCACTGCTTTCAGCTCAGAAGCATCTGGATCATCTCAGTGAAAGAGAGCATGGAAGATAAAAAACTGGCAACCTACATATTTCTGTGGGAAATATATACAGAGTGGCCCATAATCACCATCCAAATGGGGCACTTTGGGATGGTATAGGGTAACCTTGGCATAGGCAATCTGAGGTTTCACTGCAGCTGCATCAACACAGAAACGATCAGACACTTTAGAGCAACATATGCTCCCTGCAAGCGTAACGACTTCAATGTTTGATTTTGTCATCTGTTATATTCTGAATTATTTTGAACAACAAAACAACAAATGTTATCTCAGCATCCCTGATATCAGCTTTGTTTGTGCTTCACTTCCCCAAACAGCTGATCTGTGATCAGACTTTCAAAAAAACAAGAGAGAACTGCTTCACTTTTATGCAGCTCAAAGATTTTTCCAAGTTGTTCAACAAGAATACTTGAGGCTTCTAACACTGCTGCTTTTTTTTGCTGCTTTTCTGATATAGATAATAATGATAAAGTGGAGTTATGCATTCATCATATTTAAATAATTGAAAGTAAAATTTACCCAAGAACCCCAGGAAGACCAGATTACTGTTTATTATCTATTTAAACATAAACATGTCTAAAAGGATGTACTAACTTATGGCCACGGCTGTATGAACACTGCTTGCCATCAAAATGAAGAATCAAATAATGTACTTAACTTTTTTGTAAATATAAATTTAACTGTATAAAAGTGAAAATCTGTAGGTTTTCAGTCACTAAATCCAAATTGTGCCGCTTCCATTAAGTGGAACTAAATCCGATCTGATTGTTCTCAAAGCGTTTGCAGTCTGAACGGTCAGCATTTTATCCGTTAATACTTCTGCAATCAATGCGCTGCTGGGTGACGTCGACGTTCTTCTGCCGCGCATGCGGGTCGCTTTGGGGTCGTAAACCGTTCACACAGGAGTACAAATCAAAAAGTAGATGTGTTAAATTTACTATGAAAGTAGAAGGAAACCAAAAAGGTTTGAAAATATGAGCACATTTTGTTCCACGTGACATTTTTGTCAGTGGATTTTAATTTAAAAGTTGTAGTTTTGTCCTAATTTATCTCTGCATTGAGGTCGGGGACCACTCAAAATTAATCCAGGGGCTGCAAAATGGTCCCCAGGCCTCACTTTGAACACCCTTGCTCTAATCTAGTGGCGTCAAACTCATTTTTATTTTGGGCCAAATCAAAAATCTGAATGTTCTTAAAGGGCTGGTTGTGCCAGAATCTATTGATAAAACCAATTAAACTATTAAAATATCAATAAATAGTTGTTCCTACGGGGTTTTGGGATTGTTTTAGTGTATTTTGGAGTCAAAATTACAGATTTTTTGGTGAATATTAAGTAATGCTTGTAAGGATTTTTTTTACAATATTTGCGCTAATGTATGATGTGAAATGTGACTCGCTGTATCAGTTACGGATTCAATGTTTTTGACCAATTTTGAGAACATTTGCAGTAAAATCAGGACAAAAATTGGAAATTTGTTGATTTTGTGTGAATTTTACAGATTTGTGAAAAACTGGAAGGACTTATTGATGTAATCTGGAATCCAGGGGGCCATATAAAAAGCCACGGCGGGCCAGATTTTGCCCCTGGGCCTTGAGTTTGACACCTATGCTCTAAACATATATTTACTAAAACAGAAGCAGTGCTATTCTTGTTTTTACAAACTTATAAACTTGACCCTCAGTCATGAGTCAGTTAAATGTTTAAACAGGTAAATCTTTGTTATTTTGGCTCTCTGTCTTTCATGAAGCAGCTAATTTGACTCATTTTGTCATCTTTATTAGTGTTGAAAACAACAGTTACATTTAATAGATCTAAATAAAGCCTTCCCAGTTCATGCAACCACTTTAGAAAAAGTCTTTTCCCTCCCTGAGCGATGTAATAATCTTCACCTGAATATAAATATATATAAACAATATTTATAATTTTCTTAAAATCATGATCTGACCTTTCACTATTTCTATTTATTCACGGACCAGCTGGACAGACAACAGCAACAACCAAGAGGCTGATCCTTCATATCTCCACGTTTTAAGGTCATCTAGTCAACGCGTAAGGGAGAAACTGGGACGTTTCCCAAAGCGTTAACAGATTTGGTTGCAATTTGTAAAAAGAACTTGCGTTTCTCAAAGCTTTACGAACTGAATCTCACAGCAAGAAACACAATTAGACTCAGGTAGAAAAGAGAAAAACCGACGCTGTGATACCCAATTAGACGAAGCGGGAGGACAGCGTTCAAGAGCAATTATCCCAAGTTATGAGACTCGTGAGACGGCTCTGAGAATCCTCTCTCCTTGACTGCATCGTAAACCTCTGCTTTACCCGTCGTCTTTTATTAAACCCACAATGTAACGCCGTTTAAATCCACAGCAGGGACTGACTTCAAGGAACCTTATTATTTTCCGTTTGATTTCTGCAGATATCGTCATTCTTTTCATTTCCTCTCCATTTGCGTCCACGACACACGCACCACTTGCCTATTTTAGACTTGTTGTTAAGCTTCAGAGGAAATTGCTTTAATGGAAAAAAGACATTGAATGTGTAATTTTTAAAAGCAGCGAGAAAAAAAAAATCGAGTCAAACAATGCATTTCTAGGCGAGATAATAATTCTCTTTTGTTTGCATCAGACATACCAAGAATACTAATTTTCTTAAAAACAGCTCTGACCTTTCACTGTTTGTATTTACAAAAACATTAAAAAAGGGACAAAAATATTGTTTTCAATTGTGCAACAGGCGTTAATACCGTTTGTCAATAATATCAATTTAGAAACAAATAAATTAGATTCAGAAAAATCAACAATTTGCAACAAATCTGAATAAGCCTCTGACTGGAGACTAAACAGTTTAATATCTGTGATGGTTTGAACTTCCTCCAATCAATTGTCCATCAATAGATGACAATATTGATATTTTGAAAGCACTTTAAAGTAACGATAACGACGTCATAAAGTCCACCCTCTCAAAGACCAATAAATTTTTAATTTTGTTACAGTATGAAATGTCTTCCAGTTAATACTGGAACTGGAAGACATTTTAAATATCCAAAATAAAACACAACCAAAAAAAAAAAAAAGACACAAAAACAATAAATAAAACAGAAATATAAAACAGACACAAAACCAAAACCATAAATGAAATATAAAGTCTCTGCAAACAAAATTGTCTTTTAAAAATATTAATAATCAGAATGGAAATTATTCAGCTCACTTTAATTCATCATACAATCAATTGATCAATTGATCAATTGTTTACTGTGACAGGCTTATACAGCGTATTTAGTCATGGGGAATGGTGGAGACATTGTTCTTCCAATTTCCAGACACATTATTATCCTTAAATGTTTTCTGAAATGTTGCAGTTCTAATATAAAGACATAACTCACAAATACACTCCAGATCCTGTTATATTACGGTTTTAAAACGTCTGTAAAGAAAACTTGGGAAACGCAACATTTAATTAGATCTTTTGAGAAATTCAAGGATAAGAATGAAGCTGTGGCTTTAATTAAAAAATGTTGAATCATCAAAAAACCATTTCGAATCGCTTCGCTCTTTGTAATATCACACTGGGAGAAGAGAACTTAATGTTTTCAAGTTAATTCTCATGTAATTTGTTCATTTTACAGACACGGAAATTAAAAAATTGAAATAAGCAACGCCATGGAAGGAGTTGGAGTCTAAAAACTGTTACACTTACTGTAGAATCACATTAAAAGCATTTAAACCACTGATACTTTAAAATCCCAACCTGCTTTGCATCAAGTTACACAAAAAAATCAAAAATAATTTCTAATTGTGAGCATAGTCATATTTTTCCCAACTTATATCACTAATTTAGTATAATCCGACTACATTTGTCACAGGATTCACCCCGACAACGATGCATTGTGCTTCACATCTTGGTTTTTACCTGAGGTTTTTGTGGCGTTAAGGCTGGTTATTGCCATGGAAACATCCCAGGATTTGGATCCTTTCAATAATGGTAGCGTCAACCAAACCAAACAAAATAAAAAGAAAACACTAACCTGCGCTGCTTCTGACCTGATAAAGGACATAAATGAGCATCACACAATGCCACAGATACTGTTGATGGAAAAGGTAGTCATATATTTTATGAAGCTTCATGTATGTCTGTCACAATTAGCAATAAATCAATTAATCGCATGTGTTAAGAAGCAATAATATTTTCTGTAACATTTAAATTCTAGAATGTGTATGTGATCCTTTTGTTTGTGAAATGTTTGTTACCTTTTGGGTGTGTCCTTGTAGCGGCCATCTTGGAACCTACCAAAGAGGAGGCCCGCCTCAAACCCAGCTCTTTTATAGAAAGGCCCATGTTTGCCGGACTTTGATTGGCTGGGCAGTTAATTGAGAAGGTGGGGACAACAGTATATAAGAGGACTGTTGGCTGAGCCAAAAGAGGGAGAAAGCTTGAGAAGATGTCATTTTGTCTTGTCTGTGAGCCATGCTGTGCTGAAGGAGGCCTAATAAACCACCTTTGTTTATGCTACAGCCAACTTTGAGGAGTTTTTTCTTCCACACCACACCTCTCAGTGTAACAGTGGTGTCAGAAGTGGGATAGTTTACGCCTGTGAATGAAGGAAGACGACAGGCTAAATGAGAGGAGTAGGACGTGGAAGAACTCGTGGGACAAAGAAAAGCCCCCTTTCTGAGATGGAAGAAGGACAAAGCGGAGGACCAGCAGAGCCGGATTCATTACCTGAAGGAGCCATGGCTGGTGAAGACATTTTTGAACCGGTTGTGCGGCCTAAGCAGACCACAGTTGGTGCTGTGAGTAAAGAACATTCTGAATCTGACATCTTTGATGAAATAAGAGAATTTATGCGACGTTCTAAACGAACAGAAGCAATACTGTTTGATCAGATTAAACAGTTGCGCAGTAACATGCCAAAACTGCGAGGTGATGTTTATGCTGAACATGAGCTGTCTATCGAGACTGGCATTTCTACAGAAGCAGCTTTCCCAAAGCGAGAGACTAGGACACTGTCTCAGCTGTCTGCAACAGAGGAAGTCCAAGGAGCCTCTGATTACCAAGCTGAACCTCATTCTCCATCTCAGCCCCAGCGGCATATAGCACAAGGAGCTCCAGCACAAAGAGTGGAACCAACCCGTGGAGGTGATCCGAGAATACCTGACTTTAATGAGGGTGAGGATCCTGAAAGTTTTTTCATACGTTTTGAACGCATTGCTAAAACATGGGGATGGCAACCAGCTGAATGAGCTGCTAGAGTGGTCACATTATTGACTGGAAAAGCCCTTGAGGCATATGCTGGAATGGATGAGGACCAATCTGACTCTTATGACGCTATTAAAGCTGCTGTGTTGTCTAAGTTTAATGTAACAGAAGAGACCTACAGATTCCGGTTTCGAAGCATCAGTGTTCCAGTGGGGGAGAGTGTACGTGAAACCTACGGTCGGATAAAGGGACTCTACAAGCGATGGATGCGGCCTGACAGTCGGAGTAAAGAAGAGATTGGGGAAACAATCATTTTGGAGCAGTATCTTCGTGTGCTTCAACCAGACGTCCGCACATGGGTGAAGGAGAACAATCCAAAGACTGGAGAAGAAGCGGCAGACCTGGCTGAACGTTACCTGGCTGCTCACAGAGAACCTTTTAAGTCAAGAGAGACTGAGAGACCAAGGTCTATGGAGGTAAAACCTCCAGGTGCAACTAAGGCTGACAACTTGGACAAGAGGGGTGGTAAGAAGTATACACAGTCTGGACTAAAGTATGGTCTCATTTGTAGTTGATGTGGTGATAAATGGCAAAGCTGTAAAAGCTCTTGCAGACACAGGTAGCTCACAAACTTTGGTGAAATCATCCTTGTTGAGTAATGTACTGCCTAACTTTAACAAACCGGTAAACATTACTTGTGTTCATGGATGTCAGAAAGAGTATCCAACTGCTGATGTCACTATTAATGTTGAAGGACAAGCTTTTATGTTGACTGTTGGAGTTTTGAATCAGTTAGCATATGATGTTATCCTAGGAGAAGATTTACCAATCCTAGACAGTTTGGTTCAAGAAAACTCGGTGGTTTCTTCCTGTGCTGTCACCACACGTTCCATGAAAAAGGGTTTAGAACCTCTGCCAGATGTAGATGATGATCTGTATGAAGTAGGAAATAAAATCAGGAAATCAAAACGACAGTGTAGACAGGAGAAAAATAGGAACAAAAGCAGGTCAAAACACCCTGAACCTGCATTGCCATTAACTCCATGTATTGATTTCCAGTGGAAAATTCCTAATAACTTTAAAGAGAGACAAGAAAATGATCCATCTTTGAAACCTCTCTTTAATAAAGCATATAAAGATGGTGGAAAAGAGAGTGCTGCTGAGTTTAAAAGTTTAGCAGGAGAGCCTTTCATTATAAGGGATAAACTTTTGTATCTAGCAGACATTGATGAACCCAGACTTGTTGTGCCAAAAGAATACCGTTCAGTAATTCTGCATTTGGGTCACACTATACCGTGGTCAGGGCACTTAGGACAGGCAAAAACTTATAATCGTGTTGCCCAACGTTTTTATTGGCCAGGATTATATAAAGATGTAGTTGAATACTGCAAAACATGTCATGACTGTCAGCTGGTGGCCCCTACTAAAGTTTCAGACCGTGCCCAGTTGCAGACATTACCTATAATGAGTGTTCCTTACGAGAGAATCGCCATGGATATCATAGGTCCTTTACCTAAGAGCAGTAATGGCTATAAATATGCATTAGTCATCTGTGATTATGCAACCAGATATCCAGATGTTTATCCATTACGTTCTCTGCAGGTTAAACACATTGTTCGGTGTTTAGTAGACCTTTTCTCCAGAGTTGGTATCCCAAAGGAGATTCTGACAGATCAGGGTACCAATTTCATGTCACAGGTGATGAAAACTCTTTATGATCAACTGGGTGTAAAAGGTATTCGGACTACTCCATACCATCCAGAAACTGATGGTTTGGTAGAACGATTTAATGGTACATTAAAGCAAATGTTGAGAAAGTTTATTGATGATGCTGGCAAAAACTGGGATAAATGGTTGCCTTTCCTTTTGTTTGCTTACAGAGAAGTACCACAAGCCTCAACTGGTTTTTCTCCTTTTGAGTTGCTTTATGGAAGACAGGTTAGAGGCCCTTTGGACATGCTGAAGGAGAACTGGGTGGCTGGAGTGGCATCAGGGTCCAGTGAAGCGGCTTCACCAACAAACATCATCTCCTACATACTTCAGATGAGAGACAACCTGGAAAAGTACAGAGAACAAGTTAAAGATCATATGGAGAAGGCTCAACATAAGCAAAAGGTATGGTACGACAGACGTGCCCGTGAAAGAGAGCTGAAGACTGGCCAGAAAGTCTTAGTACTCTTGCCCAGTGGGCCAAGTAAGTTGCTTGCTAAATGGCAAGGACCCTACACTGTGGTTAGAAGAGCAGGACCAGTGACTTATGAAATTATCTGTCCAGAAAAACAAAAGTCAAAGCAACTGCTTCATGTAAATCTATTAAAGGAGTATCATGAAAGAAATGTTCCAGAAATGGATGTGAAGCAGATCCTGATGGTACAAGATGTTCAGCCAGAAGACAGTGCTGTGTTGAAAGATGGGGAAGCTGAAATGAGTCCATGCAGAGAATTGACCAAATCTGAAAAGGCTCCTAAGCATCTGACTCCTGATCAGTGGCAACAGCTGGGTGAGATTAAACAGTCTTTTCCATCCCTGTTTGCAGATGTACCTGGGCGAACTGAAATTATAACACACAAAATAACTTTGAAAGATACAACACCTGTTCGTCTTAAGCCTTACCGGATTCCAGAAAGAATGATGGATCCACTGAAAAAAGAGGTCCAGATGATGCTGGAAATGGGAGTTATAGAGCCATCAAGAAGTGAGTGGTCAAATCCCATTGTGTTGGTTCCTAAAAAAGACTCAAATCAACTACGTTTTTGTTCTGACTTAAGAAAGTTAAACAGCATTTCCTGTTTTGATTCTTATCCCATGCCACGCATTGACGAGCTACTGGAAAGACTGGGGAAAGCCAAATACATCACAACATTAGATTTATGTAAGGGTTACTGGCAAGTGCCTTTAGATCCATCCTGTAAGGAATACACAGCCTTTCAGATTCCAGGAATGGGTTTATTTCATTACACGGTTCTACCATTTGGTCTTCATGGAGCACCAGCTACCTTTCAAAGGTTGATGGACATTATTCTTAGTGACTGTTCAAAGTTTGCTGCTGCCTACCTGGATGATGTTGTGATCTACAGTGAAACTTGGGAGAATCACCTACAACATCTAAAGGTGGTAATGGCAAGGATCCAGAATGCTGGTCTCACTCTGAATGTGAACAAGTGTGCATGGGCACAAGAAGAAGTAACATATCTGGGCTACCTTATTGGCCATGGACAGATAAAGCCACAACTTGAAAAAGTAAGAGCCATTCAAACGATTCCCAGACCTCAAACAAAGAAGCAAGTGAGATCATTTTTGGGCTTAGTTGGGTGGTATAGAAGATTTATACCCCATTTCTCAACTTTGGCAGCCCCTCTGACTGAGTTGACAAAAAGGTCTACTTCTAAAATTATGTGGAAGGAGGACTGTGAACATGCATTTCAATCTTTAAAGAAACTGATTTGTCAAGCTCCTGTTTTACAGAGTCCTAACTTTTCCGAGCCGTTTATTGTTCAAGTGGACGCTTCAAATGTTGGTCTTGGAGCAGTGCTAGCTCAGGGAGAAGCTGGTGAAGAGAAACCTGTCCTTTTCTTAAGTAAAAAACTTTTTGACCGGGAGAAAAAGTACTCCACAGTAGAAAAGGAAGGACTTGCAATAAAGTGGGCTTTGGACTCTTTAAAATATTATCTCCTAGGAAGGGAGTTTACTCTGCAAACTGATCACAGACCTCTGAAGTGGATGCATTCCAAGCAGCATCAGAATGCCCGTATATTACGTTGGTGCCTCGCCCTTCAGCCATACCAGTTCACCATACAGCATTGTCCAGGTAAGAAAAATCTTATTGCTGACTACCTTTCTCGTTTAAATTAAAACAACCGTAATAACTTTTATTTGGATTACGTTTTGTTTTTCTCTCTTCAACCAAAAACTGCAAGGCAAAAGTCTTCCAGTTGGTGCTTAATAGACTTCATAAATACTTTTATTTGTTGTTTCAGTTTTGTTGGATATTTAAAATTTCTTCCAATTCCAGTGTTAAATGTTCATTACAATTTAAAGTTGTTTGATCTTTGGGAATACATTATTATGCCATTAACATTATATTACTTGAAAATGGTCTCAAAATAACAATATTACCACAAAAACGTCTGAGACAATTTATCGTCCAGGAAAATTTTTTGGAGTTGTTTTAAGAATTTATGTAGAACAATACGTTAAAAATGGCGATTTTTTCCAACAGTGTGGTGAGAAGTGCACATGAAGCTGACCTTTAGGGGACAATAAGAAATGAGAAGCTGATGCTGACGGTTCAATTTCTAGCCAAAGACTTGATTTGATGGTCGCTCTGAATTGCAGTCAATGCATCTGTGGACGCCGCTGATCGATGGAAGTCAAACACAAGCAGCGGCTCCCTCCTCCAGCTCGGCACTCCACTTCATCAGCAGCAAACACACAACCCTCCCCATCGCTCTGCTCCAGTACACCTACAGACACGCTTCGCCTCCCTCCCTCTTGTCACACAGCACACAAAAACGAGGTGAGAAGCAAAGCCCACATAAGAAGAGCAGGTGGGAGTACATTATCTGGAGTGAGAAACAATTCGTTCTGGCCATCTCCTGCTTGTGTGCTGAAGTGATTCCCCCTGAGTAGCAGCGTATCGGCGGGCAGCAGCTACTGAGTGGGTGGTGGGCATTACACAACCTGGCTTCAGAACCTACACAGGCCACTCCGAAAGGCCAAGCTTATTGAGCGGCTGTGCCAGATCGTGTTTTGATTGAGACGGGGCGCAGTAACAATACCCGGGGTTTTATGATGCCTCTCTCTGAGAGCCCACATCCCGAACGGCACGGCGTTATGCAAAGGCAGAGGCGGAGCTTACAATCTGTTTAGGAACGTCTGTCTGTCTGCCGTGCTTGTGAGCGCAATCTGAAAAGCAGAAATTAAACAATACACTTTAATAGTTAGAGCTAAGGTAGTTGATTTGAAATGACAAAAGGTTGAATAAGTCCCTTTACATCCACAGGAAGAAAAATGAAAATGTTCCTATCAAAATTTCATAGTTTTTACAAACAAATTGGGATTTTTTAAGAAAAAATCTTTCCCCAGTTTTTACAGTAGAAAATGTAACGGACGGATGAATGATAGAGAAAAAGAAAACATGGATAGATCGATAAATTATTTTAAGGATAAATGGATGGATGGATGGATGGATGGATGGATGAAAGAAAAAATAATAAATGGATGAAATAAAGGTTGGATGATGGGAAGAAAAAGTGTTGCATAATAATCTGCAGATGCGATTTAACAGGAGCAAAATGCTTCAACTTGCGCATTTGTTAAACTGTCATCGTCAAGGTCTAAAGTAAGGTTTTTCTACAGAAGTCTAACAATCAAAGTCTTCGTATTTCCTCATCACATCTCAGAGCAGTCGAGTGGATCGGATGTTTTAGAGTCCATTGTGCAGTAATACCATAAGATTTCATAAAAACAGTATTACTAGTTGTGGGGAAACGTGTTTTATTGTGTTTTAATAAGACAGGAGGCGTGTTCACGGTGGAGCCGGCTCTCTGCAGAGGCTTACTGAGGAATGTAAGAGCTTGCCGTTGCCTGGTGATGTGGTTATAGGAGCTCCTGTGATGGCAAGAGAGGAGCGAAGGCCACGGGAGCAGCTTGTATTCAGCATCCTTAGCCAGCACCGTTTGTCACACTCCTCCCTTCTCAAAAAAATAAAGAAATTAATAAATAAAAAAACCCACCTGCCATCTGGCCCAACAAGGAAGTGACTGAGCGAGAGTGAGGAGCAGAGAGAGGGAGAGAGAGATAGCTGACATGTCATGGTGCTTTGCATCCACGATAAATATTTACATACTAATTTGCTGACCATGTGTCATGCTGGAATGGAGGGCAGCAGAGGGAAGGAGAGAGAGAGAAAGTTAGAGGAGGAGTGAGAGAAGAGAACAGGAGAACAACGGAGGTAAACACAGCGGGAAAATGAGCACAAGCAGCAGAGAAGCCCTCGCTGAAAAAGACTAATGAGTGGGAGAGGGGTTGAGACAAGGTTGTTGAGTGGGAGGGCAAGAAGTGCTTTGCCGTTGCACTCGCATGCACACGCCGATGAACACACACACACACACACACACGCCTGCTCCTCAGGATCAGAGCAGAAACTGTCCGGCGTTTCGGTGTAGCACAACAAAAGCAGGCAGGTTCACCTGTTCAACCGGCACTTGAATTGTAGTGAAATCTTAAAAAATAAATAAATAAAACATCGTAACGGATGACGACTTCACAACGCGGTTTTGCAGAATTTAAAAAGACAGTACGACCGGTGGGAAAAGGTCAGCAGAATGTGTCTATGAAAGCAAAACCTCAAGATCAGGTTGTTGGGAGGGATGCAGCGATCGCTCCAAAAGTTTCTGGAATCGGACGATGTTTAGCTCGACCGGAAACGGAACGTCTTCTATGTGGAAAAGGGAACGGAAATCCTTTAAAACTTGCAATTTGTGAAGTTTCTATGAGAGGTGGGACTCGATTAAAATTATTTATCTGGTTAATGGCAGGGTCTAAAATTAATTAGTCACATTTTAATCCAATCTACACAGTGTGTAACACACACCAAAAACAAAAGAAACATTTTTAATTCAAAAACCCTTTTTGTTGCTAAATTCTGAAATAAACATGAATGAACTCAACAACAACAACATTTGATGGATGGATAAGAGTAAGATGGATGTACAGATGGTTGGATGGATGAAAGTAATATTAATGGATGAATGAATGGATGGATGGACAAATGAATGGTTGGATGGATGGCTGGATGAAAAAAAGAAAGATGAATGGATGAAAGCCGTATATATCCATCTAGTTTTCAGCCCTCAGTCAGTTCTCTCCTCACTCACTAGTTAAATCGTTATTTTCTGGTGAATGAAGTGAATCTGGCGCCCAGCTCGTCCAACCTCCATCCAGCCTCCATCCAACCTCCATCGAGCTTCCATTCAACCTCCATCCAACCTCCATCCGGCCTCCGGAGGTGTTTATCTTCAGCAGCCAGTGAGCTCCAGTCGCCAAAAGCCGAATGATTACACATCCAGCTCTGTTTCATCACACGTCAACCTCCGTAAACACGGATCAGAACCAGAATGCAGCTTGTTTTAATCTCTCTGTTGATCGTCGCTGCCTCAAAACCGCCAGACGAGACATTTCCCCCCCATCATGGTGGCCTTCATAAGCACTGGAGGCACACAAGGGTCATGCATTCATGAATTTAAGTGAGTGCATTTCCTGCCTAATGCGAACACGGGGCCTCTCTGGACCATATTGTGGAAATGATCTGGTATTAGGAAATGATGGGTTACCATAGATCCCTTGAGTAGGCCTCTGCCTCTGATTACACCAACATCAAAGAGGCCTCATCAGAAAGTCTAATGGAGGAGCAGCACACTTGACCAGGCAGAAGGACAACAATAGCTGCAGTGGATGCATGAATATGCATCAGCAGCCACCCCAAGGCACCGTGTTCATTAAAAAAATACAAAAAAACAACTAAAATTCAACTTCTGGATGAGAGAAATCTCATCATTTCTAGAGCTAAAACAGATATCACCACTTCTACTTTCTTTTTTCTTTTTACAAAGATTTTTACTTAAAGTGTTTTAATTCAAGGACTAGACTCTTATTTGCATTTCCTGTGTGTCAACATTTTGCAGGCTTGAGTGCATCTACTGTTCAACAACCGCATGAACATTTAGGCTCTCTTGGTGTATGAGCAAACAATGACTGACGTCATTCCAGCTAACCTGAGACCAGGATTGGATGTGCTTTACAAATCTGTCACCTGATGGCATCAGCAGCACTCACAGCTGCATCTAGATCACAATATTAATGAAATAAAGTTCATTTATTTCAGTAAATCAGCTCAAAAAATGAAACATTTAAACATGTTGAGTGTATTACTTTATTATTTTGGATAATTATGCTACATGAAACAAACATTTAATACAGAAGTGTTATTAAAATGAAGTTTAATGTTCACCGCAATCTAGGGGAATACTGCTGAGTAACTCACAATAGTTCAACCATGTTAATGGAAAGTTGAGTGGAAGAAAAAAACTGTGGCAGAAAGAGATCTTCAGACATCAGAGTATTTTTTTTTATTTCTGCCATAGTTTTTTCTTCCACTCAACTTTCCATTAATGTGCTACTTAAAAAACAATGGCAAAATTAAAACAAATACTCTGATTTCTGAGGATCTAACTTTCCTACCTTCTGAAATGACAAACAAACAAGATAAGCAATGAAACATATTTGTGATCTTGTTTATGTCAAACATAAATTATTATTTTGGGGGGTTTTGTTTTGTTTTTAACTTATTCTAGAACAGCAGTATGTTGGAGTAACTCTGTTCCTTTTGATTTTTTTTTTTTTTTGCTTTTCGACAGCTGGTAGTGATGCGTAACCGTGGCAATGACGAGGTATTGTTTGTACAACTTGGAGCGGCTGATTAGCATCTCAAAGGATCAGATACCATCTGAACTATGACCCCGAGTCCCAGAGGAGGTTGAGGACTGGATGCAAAGCCGCACCAAAGAGCAGAGAGAGAAGGACGAAGTTCTATCCATCTCTTCCATCGATCAGAACGGTTAAGGATCACATGCCCGACTCCATGTCTTTACCAGTTTTTCTAACGATATCACCAATTAAAGTGGAGCGGCAAAAGCAAATGAGGTGGATTAGCAAACCTTGCCAACAACTGATGGTGTCATCCAGGAAATGCTAGTGTGGAATAGATAATGAGCTGTTAGCATGTCATAGCAGTCATGAAACTATCATATAGTAACAGGCTTCAGTCAGAGGCCTCTTTAGATTTGTTGCAAGACTGACTGCTACAGGAGCTCGTTTCCTCCCACAGCAACTCTTTGAAGAAACCTGATTTGAGTCGCGACATTTTTGAACCAAATGAGATTTGAGTTGGTACCAATAGTTTAAACAAATAAATGTTTTGGTCGCCATCATCAGAGGTTTGAAAATGTGATTTTCAGTACAGAACATAAAAACAAAAAACACTTTTAAAAGTTTTCTAAGCTAATAGTAAGTGAAAGTTTTATTAAAAATGTAATAACTTCAAATATTCTGATGTGAAACTGAAGAAAACATCTGTGCTTCAATTACAAGCCTGCTACGGCTAATTACACAGCCTATGTTTGGCATTAAGGCCATAATTAGGTTAATTAGGATACAAAACACTTAGAGCTAGCTAGTTATGGATATTTGTGACTTTATTTTTTGAAAAACAGGGAAAATAAAGCAAAAGAAAAGAAGCTAATATGGGTAAAAATGTTGTAATTTAACTTCCAAAGTCACACATCAGCTACAAGATAAGCAGGTCATAATTTACCGCTGCTTTAATCAAATCTAATCTTGTGGAGCATTTTTGAGTGATTGCAGCCAGACCTGTGTATGTTGCATTCCTTGTTTGATATCTTCAAACACAAAAGAAAAGAAAAATTGGTTGTAAACACAACATTGTGGTCCACAGCCCTAATCGTGTCCTATTGTGCCCTTTATAAAAGTGTCACTTTGCTGCATTTCTCACAGAAAAAGCAGCTCATGGGGAAAATCTCCAGCTGTGAAGTGCATCTGTGAACAGAGACTGTGAGAGGGGGAAAAAAAAAAGTTCAAAGCAAATTTCTTTGCACATTATCCAGATATTTTCTGATGTGAAAACAGCTTCAGTCAACAATCTAAATCACTGGCAATCACTGTAAGCAAGCAGAAAGCTATCCAAATGGGAAACTGAAACAGAGAACTGAAAGCTGAAAATGAAAGTAAAACAGCCGTTAAAATAAAACTGCCAAACACACGAAACTGCAGTTACTTTTCCTGACTGAATAACAGAATAAAACAGGTTTTACAGGGTGATACAGTGATCCATGGTGCCTTATGAAAGTATTCATACTTTTTCACATTTTGTCACGAGTCCAACACACAGGTACTGTGTACATTTGAAGTGGGAGGAAAAATAATCCACGATTTCCAATATTTTTATAAATAACCCTAAAAAGCACAGTGTGTATTTGTCCGTTTACTCCGATACCAATGAGACTAATTTAACACAACTTATTAGTAGCGCTGCACATTATGAAAAACATGAATCATTTTCCTTCAACTTCACAAATACGCACTGGTCTCTGTTGGTTTATCGCCTAAAATCCCAATAAAACACATGGCTGACAAAAAGTAAATATTTTGGGCGTGCCGTGGTGGCGTAGGAGATAGCGCGACCCATGTTGGAGGCCTTGAGTCCTCAACGCAGCCGTCGCGGGTTCGATTCCTGGACCCGGCGACATTATTCGCATGTCTTCCCCCTTCTTGTTCCCACTTTCCTGTCAGCCTACTTTCTACTTTCACTAGAGCCAACAAAAAGACCCCCTGGCGGGGTACAAAAAAAAAAATAAAATAAAATAAAAAAGGAAATAAGTTGAAAAATTACTTTTGCATGGCACCGTAACGTGATTGAACTGGTACCAACTAAAACAGCAATAAAGCAACCCATAGCGGGTATGGAAGAGTCTTTTTATTTTAGTATTTATTTATTCATGTGTTCAGCAATGATTTACAGATCCTCTCACCTCAAAAAATGACTTTGTTTAACTAAAATGTTGCATGTGTAGTTCATGGCAGAGAAGGTAAAAGGAAAAATCACTTATTTACAAAAGTAAATTAAATATTTGCTGATCAGGCTTCATGATTTGGTGTTTATTTATTTGGGGGGCTCATTTCGGGTGTTTTCCTGACCTGTCACAGGGGCCTCGATGTCCAGCAGGTTCTTCTCCGAGCGCAGGATGGCAGCGCCCTCTCCTATGAGCCTGAGGGCCACCGACTCGTCCACGCGCCCCTCCTTGGTTAGGTGAGCTTTCAGCACATCCACTTTGGGCTTCCCGTCGCTGTCAAACACCTCTTTAGCCGTCAGCCGGTGACTGGGGGGGAAGGGGACAGCTGCAGAGGAGGAGGAGGAGGAGAGAGGGCAAGGAGAGGGAAGGGTCAGAAAAACAAAACAAACAATAATAATTATACAACAAAGCAACAAAACCACCCTAAGCGGGTATGGAAGCGCTATGGGTTCCATATCCTTTCATAACGTATTTACAGAGCCATGAATTTCAGCGAACAAAAGACTCGTGAGGATAAACCGGCGTTGATGAGGAGCGACATTTAAGCCGTTTGATTAGCAGTTACGCTCCATCTTCCCCGCGGTTCGACTCCCTGCAGGAGGTCACCGCTGCGCTTTCAGCTCACCCTCGGAGACGACTTAGCACACCGCCGCTGTGATCCGTGACTCATTTCATTTTCAATATTTATGACAGAGCCGCAGATTTGCTCTGCAATATTCACAGCTAATGAGATGGCACTTCTGACAGTGAATCAGAGAGCCGAGACATCTGTTGTTTTACTTACATAAAAAGCCGCTCGCCCGAGGGCGAAGCCTAAACAACACGCATGGCTTTCATGTGTGCGCCGTGCGAACACGCCGTGTTTTCTGCGTTTGTAATGGACAGATGCAGACCTGCTGCTGGGTCCAAGGAGTTCAATTTAATTCAACTCCTGAGAGCACTGATGGCATCGTAAAAAATTAAGACTAATCAAATCCTCGGCAGTCTATTACTGTCAGTAATAAGAGCTTTTAAAGGACCGTGCTGCAGATCGACTGCACGACTTTAAAAGCAACAGATGCACCGAAACAGCCGAGAGGCAGAATGCACTTTAATAATACCAGCAGATAAAAAACAATCACTTTTTCTGTTGTTTCAAAGTCATTAAATTTATATTTTTAATTAAATAAACTTCATTATTCATCAATAAATGCTAAAGTATTCATTCCTCTTAAAGTTTTTCACATATAAAACACGCGTAAACTAAAATGTACTTTGTTGGGATTTTATGTTTTAGAAGTGGAGCATAACTGAAAAGTAAAAAGAAAATTATTTATGATATTATCTTTCTTATTTATAAACCTACAAAGAGTGCCATATACATAAATATAGCCGCCTTTTACTGCAGTTACAGCCACAAATATTTTGGAACAGCCTTGGTCTTAGTTTGTGGAATATAGTACCAACTTTAATTTTTTAATGTATTTTATTATTGGTATTTTTTTGTAGAGCAATACATAAACAAAATATTTTTATTCAAAAGTAAATAAATAATTACCGTTATTAATAAATACTCCAGTTTCCTTTTTGAAGTTTTAACAAGATATGATAAACGCAAGTTTAAACAGTTTCTTTGCTTGTTTTTTATGGAATAATTACCTTCACTATCAATAAATGTAGCAGTAATATTTTTAATATCTCTTGTTCTTGTTAGTCTTGTCATATGTTTTTACAAAAAAAACTTTTTTTATCATCTTTTTTTGCATAATTTAGGAGTTTTTCTTAATTTTAAAACCTAAAAATGTAAATAAAATGGTAATTTTTAGTAAATAACACAATTCCTATAGCAGATATTGATCAAAACCTGGAAGTTTTTGCCACATTTGGTACTCTAAATGAGTTTTATTTAGCTGGACTGAGGGGAAACAGCTCTTTGGGGTGTATAGATCTGGCTTAGCTGTACGGCGAAGTTCTGCTTAGGCCGTCGGAGAACAGGTGGGTTGATACTGAGATTAAATTACACACAGAGGGACTATACTAATTAGGTGACTTCTGAAAGCTGTTTAGGTTTTATTAAGCAGTCTCAGCATTAAATGGGGTGAATATAAATGCATGCAATCCTTTTCAGGTTTTACTTGCAAACATATTTAAAAAAGCATACATCATTTTGCCACTTTGTGCTATTCTGTCACATAAAACTCCAATAAAATATGTCAAAGTGTTTAAAAATGTCCCTCGTGTCACTCGGGCCCAGCTTGTAACTCAAGGATGTCTGAGAAGTGAGTAACAAATACTGTGTAGTTAACAACTATCATTCCCAAAGGTGAGATCGGATGTAATCACATCAGCGCTTCATCTGTGTCACAGTGCGCTTGCTGACAGAAAATATTTGCAATCTAAGCTGCAGTAATTTGAACTTCCACACGGATGCACGTTGAATTACATATTTAATGAAGTTGCACGCTTGCATCCTGGATCCCATGCTAAGCTCTCTACAGTCACAGATATGCACTTTAGTGGCCCAAATGCTTAAGGAGGGGGATAAACAGAACCGTTTCTCTTCCTTTTAAAGTCACATTACACTGAATGTTCTTAGAGAGAATGAAAAAATGTCTTACAAAATGGCTTTTTCTCAAATCAAGATCTATCCCCACGTTGGATAGAATTACCCAAGGCCCAGATCTGGCCTCCTATGAGCACCTGCTGCACAACTCTGGCTCGGGGCCGGGGCCGCTGGGCTTTGGACTCCTTAGAGGAGCACAATCTCTACAAGTTAAGGCCCCTGAGATGCTAAAGAGACGCAGTGTGAATGCTCTCTAAACTTAAAAACACTTGTTGGGCCTTTTTCCTGCAAAGTACAAACGACAGCTGGTCAAAAATCTTTAGAAAATCAGTATGAACACTAACTTCTGAGTGACTGTCGTTCAAAGAAAACTTAACAACTTAAGAGTCCAAACACACTGAACTGAATATGTTTTACTGACACACTTTCCATTTTAAAGCACTCAACTATTCATTATCAGCTTATTTTCTTTCAAGTTACAGGCATTTCTAATAAATTAAGGGGGTAAATAACGATAGTAAAAAGTATTAAAATCTCTTAAGAGTTTGTATTCCGCCCCGTTTCCTTTAATTGCAATTTTGATGAGCACATGAGACGGTTGACTTATGAAATATGAGAGGTTATGACCCCCGATGAAACCAAAATAACCCTGAGTATCCGCCTGCTGGAAGATAATATTTATTAGAGTGGCATAAGGAGATTTCCGGACAGCAGAATATAAATAAACTATTGAAAACGTACTAGTTGTTAACCTGCAAAATGAACATTATATGTATGAATGTTTGATGCATTTAACAAGCGAGGAAAAACAAAAACAAAAGGAAAACAGATTTCAATTTTTGGATCTGCCGATCACCAATCAGGAGCAATCATTTAAAAAAATAAAAATAAAAATCACATAACTGGCTAATTCTGGTCTAATTAGTTGGTGCATTTCAGGTGCACATGTTCTGCTGTATGATTTTCTTAAAAACAATACAGACAATACAGAAAGTATAGTTTAGGAATATTGTGATAAAAATCTACCCAAACGTTCACTGAAGAATCAAAAGTGTAGTTTTTCAAATTCTTTAGATTTGAAAATGCCTTTCTTTTCATTTTTAAAATCAGAGATTTAGAAGAGTTTTTAACATTTCATATTTAGAAAATATTTATGTAAAAAATCTCAGATTTAGACACTACTACTAAAACTTGCAGATTTGGAAAGTACTCTTTTTGAAATCTCACATTTAAGGATCTCAAAATTTAGAAAGTATTTCTAAAAATCTCGGACATAGAAAGTATTTTCCTGAAATTGGAGATTTAGAAAGTATTGTTTGAAAATGTCAAGAGTCAGAAAGCGATTTCGAACATAGTATTTTATTATCTCAAATCTCAGATTTAGAAAAGTCTTGAGTTCATCTCATCAGAAACTCTGTTCCCACATGCATAAGAGGTGAAACATTAAAGATTATTTTTTACCAAGTTTTAGAATTAACTAAACTTGGTATAGCTTTTTTTGGATAGCTAAAATAAAAAGTGCAGTGAGGACAAAGACTATAGTGTCATTGTTACGGCTCTGGGCCTTATGGGTTGGGTTGCAGGTGTCATGTTGTCTGTCTTTGTGCTCCTCCCCTTTACAGGTGTTGCTGATTTGTTCATTTGGAGCACAGAGCATTTAAACCTGGCCGTCTCCACCTTCTGGGTCGCCTTTGGCGTCCACTCTGCTCTTGATGCTTGTGGTGTTTTGTTGCCAGGCCTCAGCTCCCCTCCTTTTGTACATTCGAGTTTGTCTTTGTTTTTGCACTTCAGCACTTCCATATGCACGCATACATCACATCCAAGCATTTGCATTACACCACTGATACTGACATTCACAATCCATTGTTGTTTGTGTTAATAAATATTCCTCTTTATGCACTTTAACCACTGCATGGTCTCCCGTTTTTGTTATGACCTTGAGCCAGTCGTAACAATTGGGGGCTCGTCCGGGATCGGAACCCAGGACTTCTTGCACCCAAAGCGAGAATCATACCCCTAGACATTTACTTGACTTTTTTACTGAAAAGTCAAGTAAAAACCACAAACACACCGAACACCACTGTGTAACATTATTTTTAACAAGTTCTGACTGGTGTTTTTATGTTTTCAGGTTTATTTTCAGTTCATTATATTTCATATCAACCCCACCTTTGTTGGTGGTTTTGACCCATAAGGGGTTTCTGGCTCCAGCTCCGGATGGCGTTCAGCTGCAGTATGGTTTGATGCACGGTCAGAGGGGGCAGAGCATGCTGACGTTCTGCACACTGATGTTTGTATAAAAGCCCCTTTAATGGGCATAATTATTCTCTCCTTAAACATCAAAGCTCTAAGTAAACTGTCATGTATGTGGCTCCCACAGGCTGATCAACAGTAGCCAGATCTGTCTATGTGACTAATTTGGGGTTATTTAAACCAGCATTAAGGCACTTTCTTACAAGATTCTGAAAACAGAAAAAAAGAAAATTAAACACGAGTTATATTGTAAATTTAGGTTAAAAATATCATTGTGATTCAAGAATGAATATAACAGACTTTTAAATCATCAGTTGTTTAGAAATTATTTTTATTAAAGATTACCTACATAGGATAAGTCTGTGGGCTACACAAAATAGCCATTGAATAGCACATAAAGCGGCAAAACCTGCTGACCAAATGTATCGGAGCTCAGATTGGGTTACTAGGGAACGGGGTGGGCTTGGCTGGGGTTGCTAGGTGACGGGCAGTGCCAACTGATTTGCAACGTTACATTCCAGAGGTTTTTGAAACGCTTCATTTTCCAGAAACTAAAAGCATTAACTTATTGCCAGAAAACAGCTAGGTGAGTTTTTTTAAGTGCTTAGTGTAACCCGCAATTAGTTAAGGACTTTTATTTTTGCGGGGCCACTTCCTGTGTTGCCCCAAACTCTGCTAGCTTATTTAAAGCCCCGCCTCCAGCGCGCAGTTTAAAGATCCTCACCCGTTTCCACTGTGATTGTGCCTTGCTGTTGGCGTCTTCCTCAGGAATTCCTCCAAAAATCTTTAAACCTATTGATTTGATTGCTGGGTGAGTTTATTTGATAATAATATTACTTTTACATGTGGAACTTCTGCTTGATTGCTCATTGGAGCATTGCTTTATTAGAATCATTGGCGTTGTTTACCTGGACCGTCACCGGGATTCTGTTAGTGCTGATTGTGGCTCAGTACGCCCCACTCTCTTCTAGAAGGTAACTTGTTGAATTTTGTGCCTGTTCTGACAAGTTTACATTGATGCTGAGGCACTGAAGTTTAAAATAAAATTGATCAATTTAACTTTAAATTGATTAGTTTGAAATATGATATTTTGTTTTATTTAAATTATGGTTAATTTAACCTGATTGAAATGTTTGTCTAATTATTAGGAATCTAATTATTGCATTTGCATTTTAGTATGCATAAACTAGATGGTTAAATTTAATAATTATTTCCTTTGTATTATATTTGTACATAATTGTTTTTGATAAAACACTTAATGGGTTTTCTGACCTTTTAGGTCGGTTTTTTTTCCCCCTCCCTGTCGGATCAGATCCTCATCTGGGTCGAAAGATGGCGAGCTAAGAATGGACTACGGAGTTTATGATTTGGAAATCAATTTATTCTGAGTCAATTCTCATGTGTCTCATCGCTGTAATTGTATGGTTTTTATTCAAATCACTTAATATATATTCACCAAAACTAAAAGCATTGCCTCCTGTTTTTTTCACACCTCAGGCTCCTTAAAGGACACTCTTCTGATGCTGTTTTTGTAGCCGCAGTTAGCTGCCGAGCCCATAAATGTTACATTAGGCTGATTTTCTATAAGCGGTAGAAACTTAAATGGAAGAACAAAAACATACTAAATGTGAGTTCTGGATGCTACGTCCACTTTAGAGTATTCTGTGTTAAAATGTTGGTGTTAAAGGTCCTTTTAATGTCTTAAAATGAGTTTCAAGCTTCAGAAAATAAATGTAAGCTAAAAATAAACAAATAAATAAACTACCGCTGGATGAAGTGTGGAAATGGGATAAGAACCTGGACTTTCCAATCAAAGAACTGTTCAGATAATTGGCTCATTACATATATTTTTAATAGAGCTGTACACTATCATAAACACAAAGCAAAAAAAATAAACGGGAGCAATATATGAAAGGGTACAATACTTCAAGTGTTATAAATTTACCTTACATATCTATAATAAATGCTTTTAATACCCAAACCTCACGTATAAACCTCGCAGCTGACCACAGCGGTGGAGATATTGTGTAATGGTAGTGGTAAAAGTGAGATAACCGCAGCTGATACTGAAATTTCAATTTTCAGTGATAGTATCACAATTACATTTTTCTGTTGAGAAGCCAGTCAGGCCTATAACACATTTCTCCTGACAAATATCACACTTTAATTGATCAATTTTGTCATCAGAGAAAAGTGCATCCAGGTACTTTCTTTTCTTCTGTGATTCAAGTCATTAACTTGTGTCACACTGTTTCTCTTAGACGACTGTGTACTAGAGACACATCTGGCCAACTGTGATAATACCATGACATATTTGAAAATTTCAAAAGGCGCCAATTGTGGATGTTCACCCTGCCGTGGTCCTCCCCTTGTGCCTGTTCTCCGTCTCACTCATTAGAATAGCAAAGGAGGAAAAAGGAGCAAAAAATACAAATAACATCTGCAACTGTGTGTGTCAAATAATGAACCCAAAATACTGAAGAGCACAATCACAGTTATGCAACAGAACAATGCCAGAAAAGCATAGATTTCCCTTTCTTTGGGTGGATAGGATGATAGGTTTGCCATAATCCATGTAGAGGAGACAGGAAATCCATGGAAGAAGGGTTTCTGGTCACATGAGACCAAAATTTTACTTTTTCACAAAGCTAACACTGGACATTCCCCATCGCCTCTTTGTAAACTAAAACTGAGAATATTCATCTGTGTTATGTAGCATTTATTGCTGGAAAAGCAGCAATGGTTAAAATAAACTCTACAAAGTAAAATGTACAAATGTTGGCACAATTAACATGCAAAGTACAAACACCTGTGGTTTATCAACTCAATTATTGAATCATATGGAGCTAGAAAATTGATTGTAGCTCTCGCCTCGACTTAGAAGCTGATCGAATTACTGAGTTGAAAGTTTAGTCTGGTTTCTAAGAATCACATTGCAAGACAGTGCAGAACAAAACTATGTTATTCTAAAGTAAATAAGTCCAATTTTACCACTGCTACTTTATTTGTATTATGTTGCCCTCTGGGTAACTATGTAGGGATAAAATTTCATCCATGATTTTTTAGTTTTCATAAAGAAATATCAGTAAGTAAAAGAAACATGAACAATAACATGCTGAATACAAGCAAACGTTGAGGTGACTGGAGATGATTACTGTTTCCAACAAGAGGGCAGCTTTTAGTCACATTCACTGTATTTCAGACGTTACATCGTTCCTAAATTACGTATTCTAAAATAATAATATTTGACAACAGCAATAAGCCAGGATAGATCGTGTTTATGTGAACGGATCGCTCCGTTGTTTCCTGCAGTCATGACAATGGAGACTCTGTGAATTTTCCTCCTGAGGAATTTCTACCAGGCCTCTTATTAACGAGGGTAACACCCCTCTGCCAAAAACATTACATAGTACATTGTAATGGTGGGTTGTGTGCTAAAGAAAACTCTCATGACGAAAAAATGAAAGTGTGAGCAAAGGGGAAAAGATCAAGATCAGGTCAGAGGTTTCTCAAATCAAAGTCATTCATGCCTCAAGAAAAAACTTGAAGAAAATCTGTCTTTCCTGTCTGCCTGAAACTTGAGTGAGTCAGAAATTGCCTCCATTACCTTCATTAATTTCATCATTACCCTGTTCCCTTCGGTTACATAATGAGGAAATTGCACCAAAGCCTAAAATTTAACACGAGAGCGAAATGACAAAAGTGTAAACCGAGGGTCTGGGCAGCTGAAAGGAAAAGAAAAAAAAAGAAATCTGGGGTCTAATTTAACTTTCTGTGGTAATTTGTCTCAGATTAGCGTTGTAATTTCCGAGTTCCAAATTAAAACCATCCATCAGCCATTAGGTTTAAGACCAGTAAAACCTCTGGATGTCTGGCGGGTGTGCTAAATAAGCTTTAAAGTTTATTTAACAGAATCGCGCCATCCTGCATTTGGTTGCTTAATGGCAAATTTGAATGATTTGATGAGTCTGAGGTCATTACTCTCAAACCTCGAATCATGACAGCTGACTTTTTGTTCACGCAGCGAGTGGGAGAAAAATATAAAAGAGCAGACTCTGAGGTGTGAATTTCTTTTTATTTTAAGTCTGCGCCTCGGTGAGCCGCCGAGCTGAAACCGTCGAGAAAAGGAGGGAGAACGGGCAGCTCGAAATGTTGAAATTGGTTGCAGTTCAGAGCTGATACACCTTTCTCTGATGAATGAGGCAGCAGGAGGCGCGCCGTTATGTGGTGCTGGACAGATCAGTTTAATTGGAGAAAGTGAGATACTGTTGCAGAGCTCTCAGGGCACCTGGATTCATTTACCCAAGAACATGAAGTGTAACTGGGAGACTGGGCCGTGCTGACGGTTCAGGTGTCTGCAGTTCCTGCACATCATCGTCCGTCTTTGGTTTCCCGACTTTTTAACAGCTGGGTCAGCTTTAAATATATTAAGAACCAACATCAGCACGACGGTATTTGAAGGTATAGAAGGAAACGCTTTTGGTAAATAAAAGAAATCGGTAAAATTCACATCATTTAGTCTATACGGTAGAGAGGCACTAAAACCCCAAGACCCTGCAAGGACAAGCAGGTACAGACAAATGGATGGATGGATCATCTGGAGAGGTTTCTCATTAGATCTGAATATTATCAAAGGTTAATTTATTTTCTCTTGGCTGTGCATAAAAATCCTGATGAGAAAATGTATAAAAATGTGTCAACTCAATGTGAGATCACGATTGTAGCTCACGAAAGATTTGAAGGTGTCATTTCTGTTTTAATGAAATAAAATAGAGTGGAAATACTCTTAGATTAAGACATATTTACACACACACACAAAAAACGTTACAGCTGGGCAAGGACATTTATATTATTTATCATTTATCGTGAGAAATTTGTCATGAATTCCAATTAAATTATGTATAAAACCCCCAAAACTGTCTGTATTGTCGGGATTGCTTTTTTTAAAAAGTATTTTCTCCACTGTTTGTTCACTGGGAGTATGAATACAGTTGAAAATATGATTAAATGCAGTTACTGTGTGAAGTTTACTGACATGGTAGTTTAAAAAAAAACAACAGTATTTGTGTTTGAGGCCTGATTGAGGTTCGTTCACAGCCATTCAGAAAAATAAAAAAGAACTAATAAATTCATCATATCAAGTTTATCATTATCACAACAGGACAACCAAATATTGTGATTTTTAAAAACATCATACTCTGATTCCAAGAAATGTGCAACTGAGTAGGATAACTTAAAATTTTTTTAAAATGTGCATATTTGTGAGCAAAAAACTATTTACAAGACATGAAAACGCTGCAAACAACGGTTTCCTGATTGAGACCCCGGTACAGATTTTGTCTAAAAAAAATGATGCAAAATATCAACCTGATATTTTCATTTCAGGTTGTCACAGTCAGAAAATTACACTTATCGTTGCAGCCGGTTCTGTCGCTACATAAAAAACTGGAACCACCCAGCCTCCTTGTGTAAACACCCTGCAGAAGCTAAGCTAATAGATACAAACGTCTTGACCTGCCAAACTGACACGAGCCGCCAAAAGAAGCCATACGTTTTAAAAATGTAACATTGTATTTAACTGGCTTGCTTAGAAATAAAAAAACTTTTATGATGAGAGAATGACAACAGTCTTAAAAAGTGTTTTAAAAAAAAAACTTTAAAGATTCACATGCAGCTCAGGAGCCGCAAGTTGCTGACCCCTGGACTAAAAAGCAAACAGAGGTCACTTTATACAAAGTATAGGACGACAAAGGTAATTTGGCTGCATGAGAAGGCATTAGCATGCAAAAGCAAACATTTGTCGTTTTGCTTTGAGCAAAGGAAAAGCAGAGGGAAGATCTCTATAAGAACTGATATGAAAGGTACAAATTGAGTGGCGCGTAGCGCCGATGGCTTGCTATCGTCACCTCGACATGAAAAATTTAAATGAGAGCGCATAATAACATCAGATTACCCAAAAACAGAAAATCAAACCACATGGTTGTTCTGTTCAGACACCTTTTGGTGATGAGCCCCTCTCTGCGCGCGCTGCATGCACAGCGCTGTGTGTGCAGCTCTCTCTGCTGACAGCCAGAGTTTGTTAATTAAATTACATAACAGTAGTGAATTAGAGTGGGATAGGAGAACAGGATTAGCAGAATGCACGAGCTTCTGTGGGCGGCAGGGAAAGAAAAGACAGGCTGTGCCCCAAAAAGTACCACAACTTCAAAACTGATGCAGCAGCAGCGTAGCTGTGTTTTGTATTACAGCATTCAGATGGTGGGTAGCTGATTAACTCGTCATGCATTATGCAAAAGATCAAGATCGTATGCCACGACTTTATATGCACATGGGAATAAATCATCTGCAAAAAGGTCCAAGTCACATATGGAGCAATGTTGAAACTAAATTAAAATCCTTTACTCTCAAAGTGTCATAAACAAAAGAATAGACATTATAAGATCTCGCAGGTATATTAACCTTTGTGTATTAAGTCATATTGCTACAATAAATGCAACTACAGAGAATTCAGATGTAGCATAAAACAGCCTGAAAGTGAAGGAATAGTCTAAATATATCACTATTCTAAATGTTGAAGTGGAAAACAAATTGCTAAATGTACAAGCCACAAAAAAAACCCCAAAACACTTACACATCTAAACGTCAAGGTTAGCTTTTTAAAATATCTTTGCTTCATCTAAAAGAAAAATAAGGTGATAAACACTCCACATCGTTGCGGTAAACAGAGATAAATGCTCATTCATTTGGCTCAAACACACAAAAACTAAATCAAAAATTGACACGGATTTCTTAAAATGATATTTTTCTAAAAATATGAAGGAGGAAAATTATCACAGAGTTGGTATTTATTTATTTTATAAAACCATATTTTCACACAGACTTCATTTGTACAAATCTGTCTATCATCTTGAAGTCCTTCAGGTTTTTTTTTTTAATTATTAACTCAAATTACAACTACAAAATGATTAAAAAGCATCTTTTCTGGCTTTGATTAAAAAGAAAGTTAAATATGTTACATAGTTGCTAACTTCCTGCCCTCCTCCCTCATATTTAGCATTCAGTGTCTGCATATTTTTCATCCTTGAAATATCAAAATCTGTTTACCCAATCTTTTGCAACTGAAAACCACAATTTAAGAAAAAGAAATCTTTGAATAGGCAAGACTTTTAAAGATCTGAAAAGAAATGATTAAATACAGTTGAGATAAGCAATGAAATATATCCAACTGTTGGAATCCTCTACACATAAAGAGTTTTTATTTTATTTTACAGAGTTAATGTATGTATATATGTAAGTCATAAAAGACTTTAATAAATGTGCAAAAGGTGTTAGTGACATTAAAGCAACATCAAATGGATAATTATAATCCTTAAAGCCTAATTAGAGTGAATGCTTTACCATCATGGCGCCAATTCAGTAACTTTATCACTCGCATTGTAGAGTTGAGGGATTTTTAAAAATGTTTTATTCCTTCATCTTTGCATAATCAGTGACCTGATATAATCTGTGATCTGATTTCTTTAGATGAAGGTTAAATTTTAATAATTTTATAATCCAATAAAAGATTAGTAATTAGATTAGATTGATCTTTTCTGTTAAAGTACCATTCTTCCTTTTTACATAAATCTTGTTTTTTAAGGTTGAAAACCTCACTGCACATCTTTGCATATTTCTGGGTCACTGCCCTAATGCAGGCACAAAGTTTGCATGACTAAGTATCACAAGGACCCACACTCCCATTTCCTTTTGCATGAACGTGTATTAAATTAACCTAAAGGGCGTCAAGGACACATCTGCTCAGCCGGAGCAGACCACAGATTCAAAAAGCTCACAGGCAAATATTAAAAATAAATAAATAAATTTTAAAAAAGGTCAAGTAGAAATTGGCATGAACTTCTTTAGCCTGCATTAGTCGGGACAGAAGCCAGTTCTGAACGAAGCGCTTAGCGCAGCATAAGCTCTGAGTATGCTGATTTTATCCATGTGTGGTTGTGGAAACGGACAGAGGAAAGAGAAAGAGAGCGGACGCCGACGTCTACCTTCCAAGAGACAGAAAGGAAATCAAAAATTTAAAAGGCTGCTGGCACGCAGCCGCGAAACCCTGGGTACCGAGCCGCATCGAACCATGAAGACGTGAGGCTCATCATTCCTGCACACGTCATCTCTGCATCAGAAATAATACATCCTGCTTTTTGAAACTATTCAGGCCAAAAGCTTGCCAAAACTTTGTAATTGGTGTAATTTCTTCACTCCTTTTATTCAAAAAGTTCAAAACAAACAAGTGGAAGATTAAGTTTACTTTTTATGCTGCATGTAGGCACTGCAGTATCATCACCTCACTTGGTAAAGATGTATATAAAAAGCTTACATTAGATGATAATTATGGAGACCTGGTTGCTGCAGCACTCTCACAGTGAGCTTTGGAGAGTTTATTACCTTCATCCTCCTCACCGTGTGTGGGGTTCATATAAACTCTGGTCCTCATCCAACCTTTTCTGTCTCAGTTATTTTAAACAAACTTTGCTGCTTTGACTGCAGGTTGGAACATCTTCAGTATTTTCCTCTCGCAATTCTACCGATTTATGAAGTGAACATTACATGAATGGCGTGCCGTCTTTGAGGAGTAGCCAAAAAACTGAGACATGGACAAGAGTGTCAAAGTTTATTCATTTAAATAAAAGATATTTGGACATTACAAAGTCGACCAACTCCTAATTTTCTTTTTCGGAGTCCCCATCCACACCAGAACGTTTTCTCTGAAACTAGAAAGTTGTTAGTTGCGTCTGGCTTCCACATGGAAACGACGTTTTTGTACGAAAATGTTTTTTGCTTCGTTTCTGTCCAGGTACTAGAATGGAAATTTCGTCCTCAAATATTCATGTCAACTGTGAAAACACTAAAATTTCAGTCCAACATTAACCTGGCCCTGTAAGGCCGAACACATTTTACACCTTTAGAGCATCTAGATGCATTGCTACAGCTCTATGTTTGACTTTTTTGTTAATTCTTTACTGCAGCTTGCATATAACGATTCAATAAGTTCAATATGCTTATTGGTTTTATGCTAAGGAAGGATTAAAAATGCAGAAGCAAAGTGTTTTCTAAAAGTTATTGACTTAGTGTTATGGTCGTGAGGTAATTAAATCCAACTGTGGGAAGATTCTTTGTCTTTAGCTTGATCTAGCTGAAAACTTTACACATATGGGGGTGTTTTTTCAACAACTTTCTCCTTCTTTTCCACCACATAATGAATGTAAACTTGTTGCTCCTATATAATACAATAAACAGTACAAACTAATGTGGACAAAGCAAAGCAAGAAATCAAAGATTATATGCTGCAGTTTTAATTTTGCAGGAGATTGTTTCAGTGCTATTAACCAACAGTGTCTTTATTTCTTGTTTGATTTTGCCAGATTTTGTTATTTTCCATTCACACACCGACCCTGACTCTGTCTAGAAGCACTCGACACATAAACCAGATCCCTTCAGACCAGCACACCTCCAGTCAAAGGCCTTCAGGAGATCATTTCTGTGCCTCTGAAAGCTGTTGCCCATCGCCATCATCTGCTGCAGAGATGTAAGCTTTTACATCATCATCAACAAACAGGAGAGATAAAAGTGAGTCAAGGGGTTGCCAAGGAAACAGAGCAGTGGAGTCTTAATCTTTCATCCATCAAAATACTGGTGAGTCCCTGCCAGCACGTTGCTTTCGGCGTGGATATGTTCTCGTGGTGCGTCCTCCGCTTACCTGGTGCTAAATTAGACACCGGCGCAACGACAGCTGTTCGCTACATTAACATCTGTCTTTGCACAGCTTCCTGTCGATGGTAGTAATGTAGGTATGCGGCTTATTAAAACAGATAGGCTGCGTGCTAAATACCTCAACAGCATAACTGACAACAATCCTGGTCACCAGGGTTATCTGACGAAACGGCCCGGAGCCGCGATTTTAAAGGCCGACCGCGATGACGGCATGAGTGATAAAATAATAAAAGCAAGTCCTGATTCCGCCTTAACAGGTTTTAGCAGATAAATGTGGATAATAAATGCAGAAGCAGAAGATGGAAACTCGCTGCAGCTCTAAGAGCATTCTGCCTGCCTCTCTGAGTAATTAGCGGGGCTAGGGCTGAAGCGTGGGAGGCTGACGTGGGAGAATGTAGGAATGGATGAATGTTTATGCATGTGAGGATGGATGGAGGGGAGTAGGCGGCGGAGTAGGCCGCGGTGGGGGTTGGTGAGGTATTTTCTGAGGGATGTCCATGCAGTGAGTTTCCTTTTGGTGTGTGTGTGCTGCAGATCAATGGCTCCGTGAGCCGCCGCCGGGGACCCGAATCACACCAGGCAAATGACTGCAGTAATTTGGAGCGGGTCCAGGTGAGGGGCATGAGTCACGCGATCGATCAGTGAGATAAAAATGCATCGAAATGGACGTGAACAAAAAGAAACAAGACGAAGAAAGAAAAAGAGAGCAGCCATCTGCCAATATAACACCCCACCCTGACTCACAGTGCAGTGATGGGATGTCCCTGCAGATTTACAGTTCTTACAGTCTACCGCAAATTATAGGTCATGCTCCGATGGCAGCCATCGCAGTGTCTGAAAAGCAACGTTTAACAGAAAAAGCTATCACATCTCCTCTTAGTAGAAAGGGGAGCACTAAATGGCGATGCATTATGGTTCTTCTGAGTGTCACATTTCTGTACTGGAGTACAGTTACATAAATCCTTGCAATATAGTTATGTTTTTAACTTAGCATATGTCACGTCCAAATATTGAAGCTAATGTACAGGAAAGCTGTGAACATTGTTGCTTTTTTCTGTTTACGGCACAAGATTGCAAAGAATCTTTGAGGTTTTAGTAACTCGCAGCACGTTGAGCTAATGTATGTAGTTGACGCAATCTGAGTAATAGTTTTGCTTTCCAGACTAATAATTTGACCCTTACAGGAAATGGGTAAAATGGATGTAACTGGAGTAGATATGAACAATTAGTCAACAAAATGAGAATGACTCAACCACAGGAAACACGTCTGACGTTACTTTGTGTTGCATCGCGAAAGAGTGCAACTGAATAAATTATGAAAAATAATATATTTTAATAATACCAATAAAAAAACCATTTAAATAGATTCATTACACACAGAGAGGGATATGATGTTTAGTTTTTATTAATTTTGATAATTAGATGAAAACCCCAAATTCAATTTCTCAGACAATTTGAATATTTTATAAATCAAGATAAAGAAAATGTATTTTTAATCAGTGAAGTTACTTTTTGTCTCGTAAACACCAAGACGATGGCTGACATGACCAGAGTCCTTAAAACATAAAAGATTCTTTAAAAATGGTCTGATATCTGGGAAAACATAAAAACTGTAATTAATGCGGTCAGTTGTTTTTGTCTTTATGCCAAATAAAACACTGACACCTTCCTGTTTGTGTTTTTATAAATAATATGAAAGTTTAACCAATCGTCATTCAGTCTTTTTAAGAATCACTACAGAATTATCCAGTTTTGACTTCTTTTTTTAAATTATTATTATTATTTTGGGGTTTTGACTTGAGAAAAAAATATTTTTGAAACTCACAATTACAATTATTTAACCATATGTGGGAGTTAAAATGATCTGCGAAGCCATTGAGCGAAATTCACAGGTGTGGAAATTCATAATTCATTTTATTTTTTGTTTCTGTTTTGTTTACTTATTTTGGATATCTAAAATGTCTTCCATTTCAGTGTTAAATGGAATTTAAAGTTTATTGATCTTTGAGAGATTACTCTCATTGGCACTATTCTCATTTATCACAATAACTTCTGGGGCAATTTATCGTCCAGCAAAATGTGTTGCCTCTCCATCCCTTACCTGGTGTATAAATTATGCATGGTACAATGTCAAATGCATAACAAGGCAAAGCTGGAGTGTTGTTTCTTTTTTCCTACACCACTGAAACTCAAGGCAGGCATGCAGAGCGTGATGGGTTTGAAGATGCGACCTTCTGCCAACAGGCTGATTTTTGTGAAGCTAAGCTAAACTGACAGCAGATCAGAACAGAGGAGAAAAACGGCCAAAAACTCCTCATGGATTTCAACGGCTGCTGAGACGTTACCACTCTGGCATTTTTTGCAAAAGCCACTCTGACAGGTCTTGAAGAAGATATTCCCCACTCAATCCTACACCCCTCCCGTCCCTCCTCCTCCTCCCCCTCTTCCTTCACAATACCGTGTCACAGGATTAGCTTTCATTAGAGGAGGTGCTGTAATCAGCTTTGGAGCATGGCGGAGACGGAACAATGGACGAAGCTGAAAGGATCAGGAAGACGGAGCGCTATAGCGCCGTGTTCAGCTGTATGCAGGCTGTTGGTAACCTGTGGCACACAGTGCAGAGATAATGTCACTGCAGCTTATCTGCACGGCCCCCAGTGTTGTGTACCTTGCCTTAAAGATCACTTTAATGACTAGGAAAGCAAATAAGAGAGCCGCCGCAAAACGTTAATTACTTCATTTGTCTTTCAGGGTCCTGACACTACTAGGTAATCTTATCCGAAGGACAAGTTTCTGGTGAAACATTTAACATCAACAGCAAAAGGCATCTGTGGCAACATTCCTCATATTTTTCTTCCTTTCGCCAACATAAAAAGTCGGGCAAAGTTTTGAATTAGCTATATCTCTGTGATGTGCAACTTTTATCTGGAGCGTCAACACAACTACAGCTTTTTATCATATTTGCAATATTATCAATTTAAAGATAGATTTATCTCTTTAAAAGTTTATTATGTGATAATTATTTACGCCACACCAGCGGCAGAATCTTGCTAATAAAAAGAAAAGCAAGACGAACTTACTTATTGCAATTCGAACTGCATTCATAAACATGCTGTAACCGCTCCATGCGCTGCCGTCCATTGCAACATTGGACTTTCCAAATTTTAATGAATACTTTCAAAGACTTTTATGTAATCGTCTCTAATTGACGTCTCTCCAAAGACCCCGAACCCATCAAAGACTTTTAATCATGGCAGCTCTACAAGAGGACAGACCATAATTACATCTGTTGGTTGTCAAGAACAAATACTTATTCATGGAGTCATTAACTTTCTAAGTGTTCAACATATTTAGTGTATAGTTTAATTAGTATTACATGTTCATCAAGTAATACTAGTAATAACAGTGTTGGGGTAACAGACTATAGAGTAGCAGGGTGATAAGGTGACCAGCATCAATTGTTGTTGATATTTTAAAGCATGAATTTATACGTTTTGTTAACAAAAGGAAACAGACCAGGATTTAATCACAGAAGAAATACTTCAAATTCAGCCAATTTTCACTTTATCACTAATGAAAAAATTTTTAAAAACAAATTTTTTTCCTTCCTTGTTTTGGGTTGAATTAGAATTACAGCTGAAAATCCAGTCACCAGCCATTTTTCCAGAAAGAACAAAAGTCTGAATTTTTTTACTGTTATTTATAGATTCAAGGGAAACCAGACGTCTGCTGGTCATAGGTTACATTCAAATACATTTTTTTACAGTCATGTCACATTACATAGTCATTTATGTCACTGTTGTGAGCCATGCCTCTTAATTATGCACCAGAAAAAGCAAGACGGTGTAAATTCAGACCTAAACAATGGCTGATAATTATCATTATGAATTTATGATATAATTCTGAGCCATGGGGCGTGCCGTGGTGGCGTAGGGGTTAGCGTGACCCGCACTTGGAGGCCTTCAGTCCTCGACGCGGCCGTCGCGGGTTCGACTCCCGGACCCGACGACATTTGCCGCATGTCTTCCCCCCTCTCCTTCCCTGTTTCCTGTCAGCCCACTGTCATATAAGGGACACTAGAGCTCACAAAAGACCCCCTGGAGGGGTAAAAAAAATAATAAAATAAAATAAAATAATTCTGAGCCACTAAAGCGCATCACATTAGGAATCAGACCACTTATGGTTCGCATCCGAACAGACTTCTCTACAGAAATTGCTGTAAATGCTCCACAAAAACGTTAACTATTAATTGTTCTTTCTTTTTATTATCTTCCTTCGTGTTACGATCTTCCTTACAACATGGCCACACATTTCCAGGAAACTTTAAAATCCATCCATTACCACTCCTGTAAACAATGCGCTGCTGTGTGACATCAATGTTCTTCTTCTGCGCATGCGGATCGCTTTGGGGACATAAATTGTTCCAACAGATGTCTGATTGTGGTCAGTAAGAACGATCACAAAAAAAAAAAAAATTAAACTGAGCATCAAGACCTGCTGTGTGAACGTAGCCAAAGTGCCCACCAACTAGCTCCAAGAATGAAAATCCATACAATCCTCAAAATACAACATCTTAAAGAATCGTTTGTAGATTAAACTGATCCGCTGTCTTTGATCTGTGCCGAATTCATCCTGAGCTACGACTCCATTACTTCCCCAGTTGGTAAAACATAAAATCACTCTATTTAAGAAGGACTGCTTGGATTCAACTTGGGTCCAAAACCCAGCCTTGTACTGTACAGAACCACCTTTGTGTGGAGCTTCAACCACTCTCAATCATGCTGTCAACTCGCGCTTGTGTTAGGAAGGACTGACGACACAAGTCTATCGAGACCATATGTCCTCACTAGCCCTGGAGAGCCCTGCAGGCGCACCGGCAGCTAGTACACAAAGCCTTCTTCTTGTTGGTGGCTTGTTCTGTGCGTGAGCGCTGACATGCTGTCGGGTGGCTGGACATGACACAGATCCGCGGCATGCAGTTCAGCTGGGGTAAGAGCTGCAATGACACACTCAGAAATCTTGACTTCAAAAGCATGTGAAACTAAATACCATAATGATAACATGTCAGGCAAGTCAAAATATAATTCTGTATTCCAGCAGAATTAAAGCAGGCAGCTTGACAGGAACATCTGCACGAGAGCTTTGAAATGTTTGTCGGGTGTTAGCTCACTAAAAAAATATTACATTTTGCACCTGGTTTTGTTTTTTTGAAGCTGCAGCTAAATATATTTCCATCTGCCTCACTGCTTGCAGTAGTTAACCAGCTAGAGTCACGCTGAAGCAGACTTCCCAGCCCCCCTTTTAAATATTTAAAACCTCATATCTCATACAGCATGTAGGCCTCGGGGGAGAGCAGGCAAAATAAAATTCAGCTTGTTGAAAATATTTGTTCCAGGTGTCTTGGATTAAATAGGGAAATATTATATTATGTTTCACACAATGTAGTGTTAGATTTAGATCCATCTGTCGAGCAAGTGGCAGGGTAAACCCTGGATGGAGGGGGATGCCAGGCCATCACAAGGCAAACAAAACATACAGACACACACAGTGGCACTTATGGGTAATTTAGACCCAACAGTCATGCTTTTCGACTGTGAGAGCAAGTCGGAGTACCCAGAAAAAACCCACAGACACACAAGGAGAGCATACAAACTCCATGCAGAAAGACACCAGGCTGGGATTTTAACCCACAACCTTCTTGTTGCAAAGCAACAGTGACAATCAAAACAAATTATTAACCCTTTACGTCCTAAATTTAAATATATATTAATGGATATTTTTGCTTATTTTAATTGCACGCAGTTCTTTAAATGTCCTGTGAGTAAATATATATTTGCGTCTCATTTATCCATAACAACTGGAACTTTCAATATCTAGCAAGTTATTTTAGCAATTTACCATCTATTAAGAGAGCGCCTCACAGATTAATTTCCCTCCCTGCTACAACGGGGGTGAAATTACCGTAATAACCTGATATTGGCTGGAAAGCACAATGTCTCCCCTTTTATAAACCACTGGGACTTTTCAGGAAGTGCAAACCGTGGCGGAATTACGGTACTGCAAATTTGACTGGATTGCTCCATTTAGGACTTAACGGTATAAAATGATACTTATAAGAATGTCCAGGTTTAGTTTATTAACACAGTTTGTAATAGTTGTAAAAGTTTTCAATAATTTACTCATCCCTTTTCAACAACAAATAGGACTACTTTATCTGTTTAAAGTATAGCATACTTACTTTTTTTGTTGAAAAGGCAACAGAAGACTGTTTTGGCCCTCCAGTTATTTTGACCTGATAATTTTGGCCCTTGTGACAAAAAGTTTGGTCACCCGCAGCTTAGATTGATAATAATCAATGGAAATACTTAAAAACTAATGTTCACACATGATCTCCGCCCAATCTGAGATTCAGCTGTTTTTAAAAGAAAATAGGTAAAATTGTAATTTATAACTGTGCAATGATAGGAGAAGCATAACTCAAAACACCTCTTCTTGCAGCTCAAGGCAATTCTTAAAGTATTTAAAACTTTTATTTAAAATAATTGAGTCATGTATAATTTCTCTATTACTTTGTAATTATGCACACATTTGTGTTGCTCTATTGGATAAAATCCTCAAAAAACACATTAAAGTTTGAGGCTTGAACCGCAAACTTTTGAAAGTTCAAGGAGGAAAAAAAATCTGTACTCTACCCATTTTAAGACATTGTGGAAATTGTTGCTTTGTTTAAAATTCCCAATAAGTGATGATCAAAGAAGCACAGATTAGAAATCCCCATTCACGTCATGAAACATAAATAAGGAGGAAAAACGCTGTCACGTTCCAGAAACTCCGAGTGACTTCAGTGTTTTCTGTAGTCATTCACAGCTTGCTTCTGAGATAATATGCATGAACAGGCGTGATCGCACCTCCCAAGGAGGGCTACTTGGCAGTCTGATGTTGGCATTTCTAGAATGCAATTACTAGACACATACAGAAGGGTTGAGGCCAGTCTATATTTGCACCAGCGTTCGGTAAAGGGAGCACGACAGACCTGAGGTTGACCCAAATAAAACAGTGTATGAACTGTGGATAACACTCCTCCTCGTTAATTAACCCACCCACGCTGACCCTTCCCGGCTCGGAAGATTTACCTGCTCCACTTAAAGATGGACAGAGGGCTGCTGACTATCACAACGATCTGTGGACTGGGGCAAACCCTCCTGACTGTACAGGAATAGCCACATCACATGGATGAAGTGGCATTCCTGCATGCAGTAACAAAGGAACAGGGCTGTGTCAGCTGATCATAAAAGAAGGCATGTTTTCTAAAGAATTAATACATGGATTAGAAAGCTGAGGCTGACTCTCAATCGCCATTTTTACAACTGGAGTTGCACAATATCCAAACCTCAACATAGTGATTGAATCCAATAATGGTGAGCTATAACAATTTTGCTAGCAAAGCATTGTAATCGTAACAATTACCTTTATACCTACACCTGATTTGGGTCTTAAAGACCAAGGTGCTAAAGCTTTGGGACAATGATGAGGGGACATCATGGTGATGAAAAAGACAGAAGAGTGAGAAAATGTGAGCTAACTGTAATTATAATCGTTGTATGCTGATGTTTCCTTAACAGCTATACGATAAAGATGATGTGAGTCACCTCCTAACGCTGCTGAGTCAGACTGTTGGTGTAAAATTATTATGATGATAACATTTTAATTGATTGCAGTTTTCCAACAGAAAATGGGTAAGAAGTCAAAACCCAGGCAGTTGCTTCAAGGTGTTTCTTGTTCTACAGCTATGCAACATCTCCAAATATTAAATTGTTGAGTTTCTAACTGTCCAGTCACTCCTGGTACCAAACAAGCTGAAAGTCACTGCCCATTTCTCCGTGCATCTCTTGTAGCAAGGACTCAGAGTTTGCATCTTTGGCCCAGTGACTGTAGCGTTGCTGAGGACAGGTGGCTAGGCAGTGGGATGGCGCAGTCAGCCGCCTCCTCCCACCTCTTGCCAGGACAACAAGGCCCCCAAAGAGCTCTCTTCCCCTTCCCCACACCCATCTCTAAAGCACAGCTCTGTTTCTGGGCCATGACTGCGGGGGTGTGGTTGCTTCTCGTGCCAGCAGGGGTACCCGGCTGCCAAGACGGAAAAGCAAAAAACAACACAAGCAAAAGGGTGGGCAACAAAGGAATTGCTTCTCAACAGACCATAGGAATTCTGAGTCAGCATGAACCTCAAACACATTTCTCGTCTCACCGCCCTGTTTCTCCAGATAAGCTTTGTACAACAGGAACAGCCGACAACACCCCCACCCGAGGTTGCCTTTATCGTATAACCTTTCAGGACTAGAAGCCACTGCTAAGTAAATCATCCCTCTCTGCTGCAAGCCAGACCTCCATATTGCAGAGAAAGCACTCTCAAAATTCACAAGCGGGGTATTATGCTGAAGGCACCATCTGTCCGGGCTTTACTAGCAGCCGCGAGATTAAAGGCAGTTAAGGCATCACACTCCAAAGCCTTCTCCACGGTCGCAATCCGGACAGATACGAGAGCACCAGAGCTTTCGAAAGACTCCGGGAAGCGTCTGTATTGCGCGGGTCGAGCAGCCGAGGGGCTTGCCCCGATCCCTAAGGGGCAAAGGTTTCATATGTTGAGGACAGGTCAGCGAGTAAGCTCAGTCCACTTGACAGCTTGAATGCCTGGGGGAAATCTCGACTCTCTTCAGCTGCACTTCACTGGCTGCGCATGCAAATCTTGGAGACCAGAGATGCGATTAGTCAGTATTTCCAAATTCTTTCGCTGCAGTCCTGCTGCTTGCATTACACAAAGGAGCTGCTGAATAATTGCGCTGTTTGCGTATAGTAGTGACAAAACACACCGTTGCATATAAAGGGTGTTTACGTTATCTAGATCCCATGACACTCACACTATATTTACTTTTAACAAATGCAAATAGGCTTTTTAAAGAAGCAGAACTGCCCAGCTCTGTGCTGCATACGCCATCTGGTTATGACTGCCCTTTTTAACTGCTGGCTAAAAAGCAAAGAAAACTCAACAAATGTTTAATGTAGCTCACAACTGTTCTCACGTCACTACCTCTGTGGGGTGTTTCAGATTAAATATAGCTGTGAATTGAGTCCAGCATACCGAAATAAAGAGCTGATTTTAGTCTTCAAACAGCTCTCAAAGCCCCGGCCTGAAATGACTCGGGCCGTCTGCTGAGGCGGCCAGCTGATGTGTACCTCGATTTGGACGTCCTCAAGGCCCGTCACATTCCTCCAGAGAGAGGAGGGGGGTCCTATTACAGGGAGACGTGATCTTACAACACCGCCCGGCCAAGACACCACTCAAAGGGAAAGAAACGCTGAATGAATGACGCCATGCGACTCAGACGAAGGACTGCAGATGTGGTTGAAAGAAAAGGGAGGAAGTCAAAAAAAACACAAAAAAAAACCAAACATGTAAAGACAGAAGCAAGAGAAGCTGAAATATAGGCAGAAAAAACTTCTGAGTCAATGTGAAGGGGAAAAAAACTGGTCTGGTACAGTATGTCTCCACTTTAGGCTGACAGAGGTAAGTGTCGAGCCTCGGTAGAGAGCCTGTCAAAGACATTGCTCCCCTAAGTACTCTTCAGACTACCTGACATGGATGCAGAAAAAAACCCTCCAGTAACTGAGCTGCAGTTTTTCTGAGAGTAGACCACCATTTAGAGTTTGTATGATATAGAAAAAAACAACCTAGCTGGCAGGAATGTGACAGGCAGCAAGATCATGCATGTAGGTGTAGAACAGGGAGCTGAATGTGTTATATAAAACCTGCCATAGACTGGATAGAGTCTGGAGTAGAACAGTAATGTTTGATTTGGGCTAAAATCAGTCAAAACACATTTCTCTTTCATTAGAAGAATAAAACTACCATCTCTCTCGGTTTAGTGGATCTTAAAGGTGCAGAGTTAAGTCCATAAGTAAACTAACATGAAAAGATGAAGGAGGTATAACTTTGCAGACAGTCGATGATACTATTTACCCAGCATAGAGGAGTCAGTCTTTTAACTAAAATTTATCTAGTAGTTTCTACAAATTCACCGAATATAAGTGAATCTCTGTGCCTTCAACTTATACCTATTGAACTTGTTCATATTTTTCATGCAACAACCATTTTCAGGAGCAGTATTTTGTATTTTCCAGGCACATACTCCCATTTCTATACAACAATCAACTGACTAACAGTCCCCCCAGGATTTCATGATTGTTTTGTGATTATTTGCAATCAAAATCAGATTTTGTCGTGCTACTTTAGACACTTTTTCCTCATTAAAACCTCTTCCAAAAACTACATATAAAAGAAAGAATATGAGGGGGAAAAAATCAGACATTTTTATTTTTAAGTAATTTAAATAGCTTGTATTTTGTTATTTGCCATATTGATCAGGGACTTTAACTTAACATCAAGTAAGGCTGGGTCTGCAGTATAGTAGAAGTAAGAAACACTGTGGGAGTTAGCCACTTAAACCAAATGTTTTAATCCATTTTTGTCAAAAAATTTGCAATATACCCTCAATTATGCAATAGCGCAAAACAAAGTGGGGATCTGTTGATTTTCCGTGAATTTCTGAGATTACTGAATCACAATAAACTGGAGGGATTGAACTATCTCACTTCCAGTTGCTATGAAAGAGTTGTGTACATCAAAAACAACATATAATAAATTTCACTTTGCATTGTAGCCATGTACGATGCCTTAAAATTGGCCTGTTTCTTTAAGAACCATGCCCTTTTTCCGACACTTCATCATGTTATCGCAACAATGCTTCTCCAAGCCGTTCTTCATGTGTTGTTGATGAAGATATTTTAACATATCAAGCTTGTAATGACATACTGTCACAAACGGCTTGATTATTTATAACGTAATAAATAAATACAAATAATTATTCACTACTTTGAGCTGCTCTATTGGACAAAATCTCAATAAAATACATTGAATATTTGGTTGACAAAGTGTAGTTAGGAGTAGGAATTTCTTTTAAAGGTGCTTTAAATACACTGCATGTGTTGTGCATACAGAAACTGTCATGGGAACATCTGCCGCTCTGTTTGTGTAATAAACATTCAATCTCTGAAGGTGCTGTCCCAGGATTTTTAGGTGAAATAAGGGCATGGCCTTCCCTTTAAAAGAGCTGAACCCGTACTAAGAATAGTGCAGCTATTCATTTCTGAGGAACAGTTTTGGATTCGCAATATTTCATAGGCCTAACAGTTTTAATCAATCTTAACGCTCCTCGGACATCTTGTCCTAAACTGAGGGATAGTCAGCGCAAGAGATTCTTCTAACTAATTCTAATCAAAATTATTATTCCCTTTGACATTTTAACTTTTTGCTCTGTTACAGTTATCCTATCACTATTGTTGCACATAGAGACAGATGTTTTTGTCCTTTCTTCTTTGCAAAACAACTCAACTTCAGTCAGATTGGATGGAAAACCTGTGAACATCAAGTTTTAGGTGTTGACAAAGATTTTCTTTTCAGATTCACCTATTTGAGGACATATTTTTTAATACAACTCCAAAGTGGTCATGCATTTTATTGTAGAATGTATTAAAAAAATTGGAAAGGAAATAATATCTAGACATAAGGCAACTTGACACTCTATTAGCTAAAGATTGCAATTTAGCCAATCCTGTTCTTTGGTGGTGACTGGCTGTTCCCCAAGAGACGTCGAAATATAGAAAGAGTGTAGATGTTAGCTTCCCAGGTAGTACATATTAATCCATATTAAGGCATATTTAATGTGTGAACTACTAAAATAGGCTGCTGTAAATGTTTTTAGAGAGGGATTTGATATTTCCAGGCGACTTGGGTCGTAAACCACCACAAATACCAGGGTCCGCTGTATTAACCCTGCTTTAAATGTCTCTACAACTTGTATGATGCTGTTTGTTCAGCAGACTTCTCTTACAAATCAGACCCTTCACAGAACAGATGGATTCATACTTACATGGACTCCTAGAAGCTATTAGTTGTACTTAGAGATGCACAATATTGGATTTTTGGTTGATATCTGATATGCCGATATACTAAAACTCATTTGGCCACTAACCGATACCAATATTTTATTTCCTATACCTACATACTGAAAATATAGATTTTCAATAATATACTCTACTCTTTCACAGTAGAGAAAGAGTAGTCTTTCTACTGGAATTAAAATACTGCATTATCTTTGTCAATTTAGCCTGCTACCAAATGCAAAAGCTAAAAAGGAGGCTGAAGATGATGCAACACTTTTAACTAGCTTCATGTTTAATGTTAAATTTATTCATGACACTTGCTCTCTCTAATACAATGACAACACTCAAACAGTGCAGATTTGACATTGTGTGGTGCTGCAGGCATCATTGTCACTGGTTTGTCAAATAAAAACAACACTTTTAATATCCAAGTTATTTTGACAGAATGGCCGATGTCCGGTATTAAATTTTACAGCTAATATTGGCCGATACCAATACCATGCCGATAATATCGTGCTTATATAGGGGTGTTACAGTAGAGAGGGCTGAGTACATGTGGACATACAGTGTACGTCCAAGTACTGAAGTAAGGCTATAATGTCCTTCAACTTTACATTTTTGCACTACTTTATATAGGCCTTTCACATAAAACACCTTGAAGTGCAAACCATTACAAAATGTGTTAAGAATTTAAGAGGTGTGAATACTTCTGCAGGCCGCTGTATGTAAACCACAACCACCGGAGGACCTTTCTGTTTACAATCAATAATGCAACTGGTCCATTTACCAACGAAAAGATGCAGTAGGATGTACTCTCAGCGGTCCATCAGGAAATGGGGTGACATTAAAGTTCAGCCGATTGGTCACTGTAATGTAAGGCTGTACGTCGATGAATCAATCCGAGCCAAAGCACACAATCCCATCTCTGAGCTGGCAAACAGAGGCACACTGTAGACTTTAGATTGATGATTGTGGAGGCAAATATTTCAGAATGCAAACCAACTTTCTGCAGTTAAGTATAAACAAGCAAGATCAAACAAGCTTGCCCCAATTATCCTCTCAGGAAAAAAGTAATTTAATGGTAGTCTACCCCAGACACACGCACACAGAGCCCCACAGTCACGACTCCTCCATGGGGCACTCCAAGCGAGTCGCACTCCCTCACCTCTCCATGTAGGAGGGAGAGGAGTCCCATCATCGGCTCTTAGGCAAACATTAACGCCTGTTTGCACCTCTCCACTTTAGTCACAGGCAGAAAAATATGACCTAAAATAGCCATAGATTGTCATTAATACATCCACGTGGACAGCAAACATCCAGGGCTGTCAGGTCTGATCACACAAACTCTAAACATCCTGTCAGGTCAATTATAGACTGTCCAATGACAGCTCTTTTCCTCCGACGATAAACTAAGATAACCAGTCGCCAAATTTACCACCACGTACAATAAGAGGGTTAATTTTCAGCCAGGTGAGCTATAATTAACGCATGTGAATGTGTGCAAATAAACCTTGGGGCCTCAGCTCACTCCCAGCTGTATTTGTATAGCTGAAGTCTCTCTCTATCTCTGCCTCACGCCGGCTATTTTAGCCCGTATTCTGACAACACCTGAAAGAAAACTCTCCCAGAAATATAATTTATCTCACCGGGGATAAACGGTGGACGAACACAGGAAAACCTCATGCCACATAATCTGCTTATTTACCCATCTGTTGAAAGGGCTTACTCCAATTAAGCTTGTTTATTTTAAGCAATAAATATAATCTGCAGTAATAAAAAGGCTCCATGAGGAGCCTGAGAATAGCCTTTTGCCTTTCACAGAAGAGTGTGACAATGAATTTAAATGCCGTGCGACTAAAGAGAATCCAACACACAGTAGAAAGTGGTTAAAGGAGCCCCGAGTTTATCCTCAGGGTTCATTAAAAATGTGAAATATACCTCAAGAAAAAAATGCAGATTGGTCTGTTACTGAAAAGGAATCCCATTCTTCTGACTACATCACTGTATTGTGGTTTATATTAACAACTGTCCTTCACAAAATTACAACATTCCTTTTTGTTGTAGAGATAAATCTAAATTTTAACTAGAGGTGCACTTAACACAGTTTTCTGGTGGATCACTGATCTTTAAGAAGCCTGACCCACCGATTCCAATTATTTTAAATAATTGATGCTAGCTGCACATAGGCTCGTCACAATAAACAACAAATCAATTAATCGCATGATAAATTAAAACAAAATCCATAATTTCCATTTGCATGATTTATCGTTTTACTATCAAAAACTGGATGATAAAAGTTTTCTCTGAAGAACAATTTTCTTTACAGAGACTTCATGATTCATTTTATTTGTTGTTTCTGTTTTTGTTTATTTATTTTGGATGTTGTAAATGTGTTCCAGCCCCAGTGTTAAAATGTTCATTAGAATTTAAAGTTCATTGATCTTTGGGAATGTGTTATTGCATTATTATGCCATTACCGTTATATTAATTGAAAATGGTCTGAAAACAACAATATTATCATTTATTTCAATAACTTCTGGGATAATTTATCAACTAGTAAATTTTGTTATCGCGACATGACGATTACAAATGTGCGCAAAGGGTTTTTGGCATGATACAAAAAAAAACTGGCATGATGCAAAAAAAATGCCTCCATTGCAGTTTTGCAATAAAGACTGTAAAGAATGTGACCAAAAATGTTTAGAAAAAAAAAAAATTATGAACTACTGCCTTGTTCTACTTAAATGCCTTCAAGCCACTCAGACACAACTGGAGTCTTAAATCCTACAAGTAAATATTAAGCAGTCGAGTCATTTTACTTTTACACTAAACATAAATAAAAACTAATGCTAACAAAATCCCTGAAGTTAACTCAGTCATTTTTTCAGTTTTCTGCTCCCTCCTGTGACATCACTTCCCAGAAACCTATAAATACAGGAAGTTGGGCAGCAATTTCTCCTTTTGTACCTGGAACACAGATAAGTGAGGTAAATTCACAAGCAACAACAAATAACAGTTTTAAACAATAAAATGTTTGCAGGCAGAATGAAAATAAAACAAGAATGTTAACTGAAAAATTTCACTCATTTGGGTGAGTTTAGTCCTCCAAGCATTTGGCATGCTGAGGTGAGTGATTCTCTATCAGTGCTGATGGGTTGTAGCATAAACATTTCTGGATTAGTTATTTTTTATATATGGCGTATCTAAGTTGTAATGCTCGTGTCATTGAATTTGTCCAGAAAAATACATGTTTGATGAAGACGTGACTCTTGCAATCTAAACCTCAAACCCACTTTGTTACAGTGAGTTTTTTTTTTAATTACTGCATTTCTATTAAATTAATTTAGTTCTGTAATTTCAATTTGTGCAAATTTATGGTTGATGGAAACGCAGATACAGCCAGGTGCTGAAATTTCACAATACACTTCCAATGTTCCAATCTTATTTTATCTAAAACTATTCAACGATATCCATGAAACAATACAAACCTGTTTTAGTATCAGGCGACAGTGGTTGATTTTCAGACCTTTGGAGAGGTAGATAAGATCGGTATCGGCTCCCGAAATGCAGGAAATTGGGGTCAGCTGAACGATTGGTGCGGTCCTAATTTTAATATTTGTAATTCGATATTTGAAAGAACAAGAAGCAAACAAGAATAAATTATTGTGGTGGCTTTCTGCAGGGAGAGAAACTGTAGCAGAGGGGCTACTTTCCGGGAATTACTTTCATCTCTGGGGAGATGTGGGATATTAAATCATATCTGGGAAGATGCCAGTCAGCTGCAGGCTGAGAAAGGAAACAGCTGATGATTCACATCATTTCAGGTCAGACCCAGTTCTGGAAAGTTGTTTCTGACCTGCTTCACTCACACCAAGTCTTCTCTGAAACAACCAAAAGCCACCAGTAAGTGGAGTTGCTTATTAGAGCAATTTTACCAATAATTTGCCAATAAATTCCTTCTTCTGAGAAGCTTTTCTGTCCAGTTGCTGAGATAAACCAACCCAAAATGAGTGGGGGGTTGGAAGAGAAGCAGCCAAAGCTTATAGTTAAATTTAAAAAATGTGTTTTAGAAAGCCTGGGAAACTATCCGTTAAATACCACATTAAAAAATTACACAAAGCTGGTCAAAACAGCTTTAAAACAGCTTTCTTAAGAATTTAAATGTGTTAAAAGACAACATATGAGCTAAAAGGGAGTGGGAGGCAAGAAAAGAAACACTAAGAGGCTCAAACTGCTTAGAGTAATGCACATTATAGTGCAAAACGGCAAACCAATTCAGCTTTGCATTGCCTTTAAGTCAGTTGCTGAGTTATTGCAGAAAACAACAGGAAAGTACAAGACATTTGATATGATTCACTTCCCCGATATTAAGTCAAACATAGTGAATGCACTGGAACAGATCCCACACATTAACGCCTGATTTTCTCACCTCATTCAACGTGGCACACTCATTATTTATTTCTTTTTTCCTCTTCTGCGCCTGTTTGATAAAGCCAGTCGGTGCCTTTAACTGGATCTCACAGAGAAGTCCCAGTTGTCTTCAGGGCATCGCTTTGCTTTCCACTGTCGGTTTGTTTTGGCGGGAGTTTGGCTTTGGCACATTGCTTAGGAGCATGAACAGCCAAGATGGCAGCATCAGCAACGTGCATTCAGACATGCAAACCCTCCCCAAAGTTGTTTCTGGCAGCCGACGAGCTATAGTATTTAAAATCCAGTTGGACATCATCCAGTGACGCGGTGATTTAAAAGATGATTTGCTCCCGTTTCTGTCCATTTCTGGTCAAGGTTTCACTTTAATGTCCAGAAGTTGGATTTTATAAACGGAAATCAAGATTGTATCATCCCTGCATCCTGCACATTCAGAGGCCGTGAGAGCAGAGTTACCGACAGATACCATACATTGTTCTGCTGCAAAGCCATCTTTTCCTGTGCACTGGCTTTTCTCAGTCTACTAATTCACCATTTATACGCAGCCCACAAACAGGCTTACTCATTTTGCCCATATTTAAATACAAATACCCGCCCGGCACGATGCAGAAGTGTGTCTGTGTTTGCATCTGGTACACAGCGGCACGCAGGGGCCTGTCCCAATCCACAGAGTCAATTCTGAGGTCTAAAACGGGGGAATGTCCCTTTTACGTCTAAATGTGTGGCAGGATGTATGAACCTGTGGAGTTAAATAAATGTCAACCTACAGTTAATATCCAAACTAATGTGATGATGCTCCAATTTAATGTGGAAAGACACATGATGCATATGAGAAGTTAGTTTTTACATAGGTTTACAAAAACTACACTTTAGAAATTGGTCAAAAAATTAGGGCTGCATTAACTAATGATTAATTATTGGATTTAGAAACTGGTCCATTCTGCAGATTTTTCATTTTACCACTTGCGCCAATTTATATAATGTTAAAAGATGCAAATAAACAAATAATTCAGTAAATTGTTTAAAGAAAAAAAACACATAAAATGCATTAACGTAACATTTATTTAGTGAACGCTTCATGATTCATCTCAAAAGATGCATTTGTAGCTAAATAAATACTTTCTGCTTAACTTAACATCAATACGGTGTAGGACTAACCTGCTGAATATTTTTTGGTTTAACCAATTAATCATTGGATAGCAAAACGTGTCCAATAGGAGATTTTCTCATATTTATTACAGAATTTGAATGAGGTGGAGCTTAAATGATGCCACTTGAGTAAAACATATTTACAGACAAAGGTCTTTTTTATATCTTAAATGCAAAACGTAGAATTTTTTGTACAGTTTTAGCATAATGACTTCTCTGACTAAGTTGTTCTTGACACAAACTGCTTGTTTTAATCTGTATACTTCAGTTAACGATTAATCGATTACTAAATTAGTTGATGATTATTTTCATAAACGATTCGTCGCTATTAATTGGATACATTCGTCTCACAAATCTTCCTTAAAATAAACAACTGATTAAAAAAAAAAAAAACAGTTTTCCAGTATCTGATTTCCCCAGACGTCGGCTTTCTCATTCGCTTTGAAGTGACCCATGTGCACACATGCGTGCCCGAATGTTTGTGTGAACACGATTGCACTAATGTAAACACAAACTGCAGTGCATTTGCAGCTCGCTCTCCCTCTCTTTCTCTCCTGGTGGGAACCAAAGGCCCTGCTCCATAAGCCGACCTAGCAACCCTTCCTGCTCCCGGTTCACGGTGTCATCCTCTCCTCCCCCTCTCTTTGCAAACTGGCTGCCCAACACGCGGCTAAATGCGCAGCAGACACTGTATCGATTAATTTGGGTGACCCACTCTAAAGAGCTATCTAATGACACACAACTGCCGCTTCTGCTCCAAATGGCTTTTGTTCCCAACTGTGTGCTCCCGTCTGCCATCTGAACTGGGGAGTAGTGAGGGTTTGTTTGTACACAGGATGATTTTCATGAAATATGAGAGCAGGGCATTATGATCTCCTCAGTCATAGTTGGCCACTGTGGGTACAAGCAATCATGAGTGTAATTTCTCTGTTTTGTCCAACGCAAACAAAGAAAATAAGCTCCATGTGGTACTCATAACAATTCTTAATGAACAGACAATAGTAGAAAGTAACATTGAAAACATGCCTCCATCGCCACATTGCATAAGCAATAAAAAATGCAGCTTTATTGTGTAATAAGGGAGGTAAATCAACAGTTAGATCTTCAAGGCTTGAATATGCCGCTAACCGCGCTTACTTAGATTAGCAATGATCAAAAAATACCAGCGTAGGTAAACAGTTTCACTCCCCCGTTTCCTTTCATCAACACCCAACATCCATTTGTTCACATGAATTAGCAAAAGCAGCAGCTAATGCATGGAGTCAGATTACAACCCCAGAGCAGAGCTGCCTTTATCCCCCTATATGGATCTTAATCTGTCCAAATCCACTGCTTTCTCTGTGCCCCAAATCCACAACAGAGTCTAATTCTCTTTAATCTAATGAGCAGTAAAGGTGCACTTATTGCGGATCAAAATACCACAGAGCTCCCTATCTCAGAAGAACAACATAACGGAGGTAGCAGCTCAGGTCTGAACACCTGCACTGTCATGCAATCAAGAACCAAGAGTAAGTGGGAGCAGCAGAGACACTGCATGCTTGTTCTGTGAATGGTACAAAGTGTGTGTTTGCATTTACTACTATCATTTCAACAACTTAAATATAACAACTTTCAGCTGTCTACAACTTCTGTCATTTACAACTTTTATACTTGTATTTAACTCTTTTTTTTTTTTTACAATTATTCCCCTAAAAATAATGGGGGAAACTTCAAATCATCCTAACATCTTATTTGAAAGCTAAATGCTTCAGGTTTCTTTAAACACTTAAATATTGTTTACTATTTTTTTTTATAATATTACAATTTTAATTGGTATTCTATATGCTAATGTTGCCATTTTAACATATTTTAACAATGATAAACATTAGCTAATGTTCATTATTGTAAATTAAAATCTTTACATGCTAATGTTAACATGTTACCTAAAATTTAGGTAACATGCTAAGATAAGGTTTGGCTACACAGTATGTACTGATGACACTGATGTAAGCAGAGCAACAAGTGTTAGCTAAACTTAGCTAACATGTTTATATTAGCTATGAATCAATCCTATTAGCATATTGTTAGCCATTAGTCATTGTTAGCCAAAATGTTTACATGCATTGGCCTGTCATGAAGACAGGTAAGTTTGGGCAAATTTGATTAAAGCTAATATATAAGCTACAATATACATAACAGTTAACGTAAGATACCGTGAGTTAACAGGCTAATTTTAGCATATTGGCTCATTTCAGCAATTTTAACTGGCATACGTTAACTAAGGCTGGCATTTTGGGTAAAGCCATTGCATAGACCGCCTTTAGCACAGTCGCTAGAGTAAATTTATCTGACTTAACATGCTAATTTTCAAATATTAGCAAATGTTTACTCTTTTTAGCTAACAAACTTTAGCCAAAGGTGACATTTTGGACAATCCTGTTATACAGGCTGCAATGAAAACAGAAGCTAATGTTAGGTAATCTGAGATAACATAAAAATGTTAGTATATTTGCTTATTATTGCTCATGTGATCTTAGCAGTCTAGCTGAAGCTAACTAGAGCTATGCTTATATTAGCATATTATTAGAAGAGCTCCTACATTCATCCTGTGGTACTCACACAGAGTAAATACACATTTTTCTATTTTTATTTCACTCCTAACTTTTTGTTATTAAGAACTGTACAAGAAGATGGCTGTCAACAGAAGAAACACCTTCATAAATACAACACTGGAAATTCTTCACTTGACTATTACAAGTAAATTAGAAGCTGCATTGTATACTGAAGAAGTTTCAATAGCAGAGTATGACAGCACAATTAATAACACTTATCTTGCAGGTTTTCTCCCTTGTGCAAACAATTAACCTTGACCGGGAACGTTATCGACAACCAGCCACTAAAACGTCTGCTTTGTTGCAGCAAATCAATTGTGTAACCAGTCAGTGTCAGATTAAATATGCTCCCTTTTAAAACACAGGAGAGGCAACGGTTACTTTAGCCATTCAATGGAAAAATATAAATAAAAAATCTGGCTACATAAAACAGCAAAGTGTTTTTGCATAGTAACCAAACAGATATTTGTCCACTGAAATATTCTAAATAAGACATACCCCATCATGAATCATATACTTAACCAAGCTTAATATTTCACTTAGCAGGAAAAACAACAATCTCACACAACAAGTTGACAAACAGAGCTAAAGCTGCCTCAGTCCCACAGAGGTGCAAACAAGCATCATTACTGCTTCCTTCAAATTAAATCAGTTTGAGTTAACATCTTTCCAATAACACCCAGTGTAACTGAAATAGTGGGTGTACGGTAGGTAATTTCTCAAAATGAGAGCTAGAAAACAAAAATTCACATTAAGAGCAGACTGTGGCACTGTGGAAAAGGCGCTAACTCAGCTTTACTATTAGCTGGTCCAGAGGAGAAAAACAGTTAGCTCGGCGCTGGAGGCGGATCCACAACCAATTCAAATGTTCTGAGAGTCGTGCTTAGAACTCCAAAATTAATGTTTATCTTCTTGATTTAAAACCAAAGCAATAAAAACACAAAGGTTTGCGTTAATAACACTGAATTTCATCTTTTCATTGTTTGTTTTAATAACAGCAGTGATGTCATCAGTGTAGATCAGTTGCTGTTTTCAGCTGAATCTATCAAAAATTATTAGCATTATTAGCCAGTGTTTATGAACACTTTTGAAATATTGTGTGAAGCCCATTTTTGCAGGACTGTCTGCAGTGCAGAAATACTGATCTAGATTCTAAATAGCATCCATAAAATAGCACTTATAAATGAAGCTGGTAATACTAGGGCGTCCGTTTCCAGTAGAGCTGCAGGACATATGAAAAACATGCAATTTCAGTATTATTGTGGGATAATGTGATCACAAAGTAGGCTGCAATTAACCTACATTTTCCTCATTCGTCTTTTTTTAAAATCACAATGCTCCAACCATTCCTCTTAACCTTTTCATCTTTCTTACTGAAATCCGAACAAAGCTGTAAAGAGCCATCCAATTGACCAAATACAATATTGACATTTTGGGCATTGAAAATATAATCAAATATAATCACCTACAAGCAAAATTCAAAAATATAAAAAATATATGTCTTTCTGCAATGTAATCCACAACAGCAGCAAAAATCAGATTACATCATTGGGAAGATCCTCTTTTCAGTAAAACCACACCAAATAGAGGAAACATCAAATGATAATTTCTAGGTTTTAGTGGTTTAGATTTACTTTTAGGTCCTTTTTCCAAATTTATATTTCAGATTTTTTGTTTACTTGCCTGTGAATGAAGGCTCAGATGCATAATGATCTCTCTTGATACCAATTTTAAGCAGTGAGCTTTACTCTTTAATATACGAGCTACAGATAAATCTGATTTGATGACTCAAACATTTTTATATAAACTTATTTTCATCTGATAATTCTCTTACTTTTTCCACAGTAAAATGATGTAGATAGGAACTCATACATGTCACACATTTTATCTACATCAGCTGGTAAACATGAGATTCTTAGCATGAAAAAAAAAGACATTTCTCCAGGAAATGCAGCTAGAATAGCATCAACCCAAACTGTTTAAGCCTGGGTTGTTTAAATTGAATTTCGTACTTCTTGCGGTTGTTGTCGCATCATTAAAGTTTTCTTTTTGCTACTTTCAGGGATTTTAAAAAACTAATTATTAAAGTCTAGGTTTATGAGAACTTGGCCGCCTGAGCACCTAGCTCTGCAGATTTACGTAAATGTTTTTGTCTGGGTGTTTTAAACTGCTAGAAAAAAATAAAACTAATCACAACTGAACATAAAGAGGAACTACAAGTACAGTATTGTTCCTGAAAACAAAAGAAGGTTTAACGTCCTGATTTGTTCACATTTATGGAGGGAAATCTAAATTCCTCATCAAAACAATCAACACAGAACTAGAGGTAACTACTATGGATTTCCGTTTTAAAATCACTGTGCCGCAAAGAGTGTGTGGAAGCTTTTGAGTAAATATTTCTCAGAGTCAGATGACCTTCAAGAAAACTCTTTCATTTCTGCACACCGCTGCATTTAGATCTGATAAGAACCAAAAAAAACGTTGCTGTTGGCATACAAACAAGAGGCAGGTGTGCAGGTGAGGAAGAGGTCCGACGATACGAGGCGTTGCTTAGCGTCCAGTTCTATAAATGACTCGGGCCGTCCAGCTGGGATCGCGCCGCTGTCATCAAGCACAGCCTCTCCTGCCCACGCGGGTCTGAGCGCAGGGGCCCTTCTCTCCGAAAAGTCAAATGTCAGATGTCGTCCATCCCCCCGCTCTCAGAAGGAAAAGCACACAGCGCTGCGTCGGGAGGAGCCCGAGGAGGCGGGAGGCCCCGCGTCTCAGCACGGCGATGGAAAAAAAACATCATTACTATGCTTATTCTGCTTTGGAGCGCTGCTGCTGTCATGGCAACCAAATTACTAACTACATTCCCAAGCAAAAGTATTCATACCCTGTAGACTATTTTTTTTTTACAGGTTACAACCACAAACATCTAAGTTAGAGCGTAGTTTTGAAGTGGAAGGAAAATGCGTGGCCTGCATTTGTATTCAGCAGCGTGCAGAACCAGTTTCTGCTGGAATTACAGCATTTTCTATACCAGATTTCCACATCTAGATGCTGAAAATCCTTTACACTGTTCTGTGCAAAATAGCTCAGTTGGATGGAGAGAATCTGGACATCAATTTCAAAGTCATACATCCTGGGTGGATCGATCTAACACTTATACACGGTTTGTTCTAAGTCAGGGGTGTCCAAAGTGTGGCCCGAGGGCCATTTGTGGCCTTTGGACTGATTTTGTGCGGCTCCCAAATGCAGTTCAAGAATGACTCAAGTGTGAATCATTACGAACATAATTTGCTTATAATCACAAATGTTACAGACCGTGTTTGTCTTTTTATAACCAAGGTTTATTAATGAGCAGAATGACATCTATCCAGAGACTTTTAATGAAAAGTCTATTTTACTGCACCGATATCAACATTTATTCAATTTATTAAACTTGGCTAAGTATAGAAAGCGTTTTAAAAGAAAGCGTCCCTTCTTTTACAATGCTTTTAAAAGGAAGAATTTTGCCAACGTGCAAAATCCTTTTAACATTTTGGATCTACAACCTCCCTTTCCTACAAAAAGGGATTTGTTTTTGGCTTGTGAATACTTATAGTGCAATGATTTTGGCCAACGTGACTAAAAGTTTGGACAATGACTAAGTCATTGTTGTCCTGCTGGAAGATGAGCCTTCACCCCACTATGGAGTCTCTAGCTCCCTCTACGTTTCCTCAGCTTCTGAAACTCAGCATCCCAAGTATAATTTGAGGATATATGAACTTTACAAGATATTATAAGACATGTTTTGTGAAAAGATGCACAAAACGGTGGATTTTTGGCAAATAATTTGAAGTCACAATCCACAGAAAAATCCATGAGAACTGAACTGCAAATAGATGGGGGTTCGCTGTATTAGCAGTGTAATACCTTGCAGACATTGCACCCTAAACAGTCCTTTTCAATATTTATACCCCACACACTCATCTTATGATGATGACACATTTGAAAATATGCAGGAAATATGAAGAGGTAAAACTAAAGCGAATTCAGTCCAGCACTTTGAACTCAATCTACATTTACGATAAAATCCTCTGCCACTTTCCAAATGCTAAATCCACTGTAATTCATGGACCTTCATTCAGTTTCTGTTGTTTCTGTTCTAGTCGGTGACCAGGCAAGAACTGGATTCATTTATCAATCGGTGCTGGAAATAGCTCTACAGCTAACACATTTAGCAACACATTAACAATGATGATGACTAGAACTTTTGGGAAAATAATAGGGATTATCACAGGTCAAGAGTAATCCCTATCCAGCAGCTACTTAATCAGGTAAGCCTTAAAAGCTGGAGTAATGGTCCACCACTGAGCCAGATTTCTACACATAGTTCATTAAGGTGAAAAGCTTCCCAACTGACATTTCCTCCTATATTTATTTCTGTCGAGTTTAAAAACATGAAGAATCCTCCCCCGCCCCTGCGCGGACCCCGCCAACGTGGCCTGCCGAGGCTGATTAAAGAGGATGGAGTAATTACTCTGCAGCACTGGCTTTCAGGAGCGTTATGATAATGCCTTCTGAAAACAGGTGGCTGCGGCGCGCTCGTGATAAGCTGGACCGACGCCTCGCAGCGTCGCAAAACAGGCAGCTGAAAACAAATTACCTCACACCTGTAGCCTGCAGCCACGTTCATGCTTTGTATGTACACAGCAGCCAGCGTCCTGTGTTGTCACAACACTGATGCATTACCAAAAAAATAAAACAACAACAACAACAAAAAAACGTTGCACTTCTGGAAACTCAGAAGATGGATTTACTTCCAGGAGCTCCGGCCGACGCCTTTTGGATCCGGGCTCTCATGTCGACTGACAACCCGCTGCTAATGTCTAATCAATACCTGATTAAGATAATTGCAGAGCTTTACTAAGCATTGCAGCATTGTAAAGTCAAGGCAGTCGGACTGTGCATCACAACCAGAAACAGAAATGAATTTTTTGGGGATTTCAATTGTGTTTTAAAATAAGAAAATAAACACTTTACTGCCTAAAATCCAATAACATAGCCTTCCTTTAGTGTCCGCTAAAATAACTAGCTCAGCCCTTTCTGCTTGACTTAACATCAACTGACAATATTTTGGATTAAACAATTAATAATTGGATAGCAAAAGTTGCTTAATAAGAGATTATTTTCCTTTTTTTCACAGAATGTGGGGGATGTTTAGGGTAGAACATAATTACAGACAAGAGCTTTCATCTTAAATACATAATCTATATTTTTTTAGTGCATTTTTGGCTTAATTGCTGATTTGAGTATGTACTTGTTTTAGCAAATGGCCTCTTTTTGGGTCTCTATAGTCTAGTTAACAACGAATAGATCAGTTGACAATTATTTCAGTAACCGATTAATCATTTCGGTCCTACAACAAACAGAACTTCTTATGATTAAGACCTGTGATATTTCATTCCTGCCTGTGTCTACCTGGTGAAAAAAGGGTATCTCCAGGACATGATGCTGCCACCACTATGTTTTTCTCTCTGCTTCCTAACTATGCAGCACCTTGAGTTAAGATTACTGCATGCAAATAATCAGTAAAACACACTGACTTTGTGATTTTAATGATATCAGGTCAAACCGTGGAAAAGTTCAAGTAGGCATGAATACTTTCACAAAGCACTGTAGCTAACGTGACCAGTCCCAGTTTCCCAGTGAAACCATTTCATCTCTTTATAGCCGAATCTTGTCAAATCCATTTTTCATTAGCCTTCACGTTGCTGGAGACTGCACGGGTATGATCTCTTAAAAAATTCATAACAAAAGCACCCAAGACATTCTGTGGATCTCTCAACACTCACTCCACCCACCAACCCACCCTCCACTTTCCACCAGAAATGTGGCCAGAACAGAGCCGCTCGCTGCTTACTCCATCCACTAAAACTTCAAGATTGCCACTAATTTCCCCTTCCTGATGAGCTATTGGCTCGAATCGTTTCAATCGATGAAGCTCAGCCCAAATAAGAAAAATATCTCCCTCATTTCCCCGATGTGGTCCCTGCACATGCCTGTTGTGGTGTACGGAGCAGAAACTGGAGTACTGATCCGCAGCTAGAGCTGGATCAAACAAACACACACAGATTCTGTCATCCTACTTTGCTCTAGTCATTCAGTGACGCATTAATAGCTCATATCTGTGTGCATGAATTGTCTCAAAGTTAAAAGTCTGCAGCCTTTAAGTGAAACGACGCTGGGCGAGCTGGGTAGGTAGAGTCGAACTGATTATTATCTTTATTGCATTCTTATGGTAGACTGCAAAGGTGGAATGTCAGACCTGTAAACACAGAAAGAGGCAGGAAGAGCCACCCCATGTGGCATGAACAGTGAAAGCAACCCCCACAACCAAACATACATCGAGCAAGCAGGATTGTGCAATTGTTAAAACGGGAGAGATAAAGCTTTGTTTGATGGTGCATGCACAATAAAGACGGGGGGTTGGGGGGAAGAGATCGCTTTTGGTGCTGATTGCAATGCCTGATCTGCATGCATACTGTGCACCAAATGCATATATACATATAAATCCAGACCATCAGCCTGTAGGCTGCGCAGTCACATGGAAACGCTTCGTGTAATTTGAGGGTATTCTTATTTTTATAATAGATAAACATGTATGTGTGAGATTCTTGCAGGCTGAAGTTCTCCTCACTTCCTAGTTTACAGCTGCTGTCACAGCTCGGCTAACACCCTTCTTCCTCCATAAGCCAGCGAACAATTTTTCGACTACATTTTTTTTTTTTTTTTTGCCGCTGCGACGAAATTCTTCCAGACACGCAGAGACCGTAACACATAAAAAAAAAAATTTTAAAAATAAAATAAAATAAATCCCACTTACATTTCACCACCCTGTCCGTCGTAGATAACTTGGGCTCATCATTCGGCTTGTTTTCGGACATTTCCAGTGTGATATGAATTTAAAGATGTGTAATATGAAAGGAGACTGAAAACGGGTCCCTGCGTTGCTCTTGCCGAACAACTCTTCGAGTGTGTCCGAGGAAAAGAGACCGCAGTGATCTCACCCGGGTTCCTCTGAGCGGCCAAAAATACTTGCAACGGGGGGTTACAGTTTCACTGCAGGAGCTGGAGGAGCTGTTAGGAGCTGCTCTGTCTGATTTACTGTTACTCTGAGCCAAGTTGCCTGGCTCAGCGCAGTGTGCACTCTAACGTGCTGACGCCTCAAGTCCCGCCCCCAGAGGCTTCCTATTGGTGGAGAGCCACTGTTGTCTTCCACGCTCACTTTTATCGAAAGATTTTTTTCTCTCTCTCTCGTTCTTTTATCCTTCCAACTGCTGTGAATAACCCGCAATAAACTTCAACACCAACAAAGCAAAGGAGTGTCGTTTATCTCTGAATGTTGTTATCGAGAGAGCATTCTCGTCGTTTTGAGTTCATTTGTGGAAATAAGAGTTTGACTTTAATGTCGACTCTGTAAAACAACAGTCAGTTGGAAGGAGTTATACAATACAGCCAATAATATTGAATAAATAAACGATTTTGGTAGCTATTACCAGAGCTACTACAACTTTATAATAATAATAATAACTGTTGTTGTTATTGGCAACATTGTGTGTGTATATATACACAAGTAGTATTTAATTTATAGTAGTAGTTTGTAGTAATTCGTGGTATATATTATATGGTATATAATTTTGAAAATAATTTATTTTTATTTATGTACATTTATTTTTATTTTTTATGAAGCCAAACTGAATCAGAATTTATATAAGACATATACTAAAGGTAATATATTTACCACTGCTACTGATTGTAATAAAATAGTTTTCCTCAATCTCTTTGGTGCATTTCTTTGATAATAATTAAAACTGATTTCAACCTTTAAATCATTGAGTCATTCTGGATAATCATAGTAGCAGTTTCTCATTCTTGCCAACAAATTGCAAATCCTTTTTGACATGCATCAGTTGCTACTATGCAGTTCTCTACCATCTTATATCATTTTCAGTCATGCCATTCAAAATGAACCGTACTTCTGATTTCTGAATAGTCATTCACTATAAAGCTAATGGTCTTCATTTCAATTCTTGAGTCATGACAGGCAAATATGTTGAACTACATGTCAAAATGTCATTTTTATGCATTTCTTTATCATTATATCATGAGGTAAATGAGTACAAGACCCTGAATTTGTGTGTCTCACATTGTTACAGCATGTGATCTTTGCAATGCTAATTTGCTTACAATGTGGTGAAAAAGTAAAGTACAAACATATTGTACGTTGGAACTGAATGGGTACATACAACCTAAATTGCATACTGTAATTTTTTCCAGGTCAAATACGCTCGCCAGCTGTGGGTTCATGGGTTTTCGCTCATTGTGACATCACTGGTTTCAACTAATGTTTCACACACTCCTCCTCACTGGTGAAAGCCCAGGTTCACCTGACAGTAATTGTTTAATTAGGGAAACATTTTCAAGAAAGACTGACGAAGAAACGCATAAAACTGACACATTTTGACAACCAGCGGAATATTTTTGTTTGTTACGACTCGCGCAATGAACTGAAGACTGTTAGTTGACTATTCAGCATTCAGAAGTGTCGTTCATTTCCACTTTTCAATGAAAATTATATAAAGCAGTAGATAATTACATGGTAGCAATTGATTCATGTCCAAAAGGATTTGCAATCTGTTGGAAGGAATTAGAAATGGCTACAATGATCAGAACAAATTACTAAATGTTGTGGAGGTTGAACTAAAAGTTATGGGAATCTTAATTGATCAGTGAAATGCACCAAAGCAATGCAGAAAAATATAACTATGGATTTCAAGTGATTGTGGAAGTAATGTTTAGAAATGTCTTGAGCATCTTCAGGTCGTGTTACCAAGATCAAACATTTTTGCTTTCGAAGACATTGTGAGAGTGAACCATCATAATGAGAACGTGACATTTCACTATCTTGTTCATAAACAATGGTTTCAGGACTTTCCTGATACCAACACTTTCATTGAAATAAATACTTGCTTTTGAGGAATGAACGATTCATTTTGAGCAAGTGACTCACATTGGAGGTTCTTAACTAGGTTTTGCAGTTTGTACTAGTTGTTTTGAGAAAATGCACTAGCTGTTGTGCAAATGTTGAGAGAAATGCACTAACACAAATGATTAAAAAACATTACTATCATTATTATACTTAGCATTACCTCTTTACTACTTTTCCGTTTGAAGTATTCTGAAAATTAATTTATTCGATTTAACTTTTTGCATGTTTGTTAATGAATTCAGGAAAATATTTAACAAAATTTCAAAATTTAAACAAGGAAATAAATAAATTTTAAATGGATAAATATCAAACTACTACTACTACTAATACTAACATTAATACTATAGTAACAACAACAACAACATAATAATAATAATAAATCCAATTATTTCTAATGTTTTAAGAGTCAAATTCAAACTTTTAAAATTGTACACATAATAAATTGTTATGATAGGATTAACTGGTTGATTAAACAAGATTAGATTTCACAGAAGACGTCAGAAAGTTAAACACCAGAAACAAGATTGTAATAATTTTGGATGTTTTATTTGTTCTCTCTAGCACCACCTTGAGGACAGATCAGTTCTGGTCACAGTACTTTGTTTTGCAGACACTCTCTTTTGAATTGATGCTACATACCAGAACATGATAAAAAGGAAAAGTTATGTTGTTCTTTTAAGGTCTTCCAGTTAGTTAGAATAGTGCCACAGATTAGTTACAAGTTACTTAGTTAGTAGTTATCAGTTAACTATCCACCCAACCTTCGGTTCAGGAGGAAATGGGACCGTGTTCTCCTGGATCTTTTAAAGAAACCACTTCTTTTCCCACAAGAACATAAAATATAAACTTAAGAAGTATTCCCAAATTTAACAACAAAAGAAACAGGCTGGGAATAGTCATAAAAATATTCATAATGTTATTGTGGTTGTAGTGATGTAGTTCAATTATTTACTACAGCTATTTTGATGATCTAATGAAAACTCCCGATGCAACACCATCTGTGGTCTGATCGGTCATATAAGAAAAAAAAAGATTTTTAATACAGAAATGTTCTATAGACTCCTTATGGTAAAGCAATTATTGACGACCTTCTTTTTGTAGAGTCAAGAAAAGATGATCACAGACTAATATAATCATAACAAGGAAAGCCGTGTAGAAGGAGGAAGTTTTCTACATTGCTTACATGCAAACAGATCAAATTTATTTATAGAAATAAATAATCAAATCAGTCCAAACTCGCTATAGTCATCTATCAGGAAGCTCAAGCTTCTCTCTGGTTTTAGATAAAACAGAGGGAAACTTTATGGAGATTTTAATTCCCAGCAGGACTTTGCACCTGCCCACACTGCTAAAACTGTGAATACATGACCATTTAATGACCATGATGTCACTGTGCATGATGTAATTCATGCAAAAGAAGTGTTGACTGCACATACTGTACAGATAAGATATCTTTATTCTTGTTATCAATCACATGCGGTGCAGGTTGGTTCAGGTGAATTACATTCCAAATAAAATTACTGCATCCACACAAAAAACAAAGATAAAAACTGAATTTGCAAAACACAAAAATATTTATGTATTTAAGTATCACGTGGCGACAAGTATTGCACATCTTGTGTCATTTCTTCCAGTTAAAACATTTTTTTTTAAACAAGTGCTGTGAGTTTTAACTTTTCCCTTCCTGAGGGGGAGGAGCTGAAACAGAGCGCTACGGTTTTTTAAAAAATATTCAGGGATTTTCTGACACAACAGGAAACTCTTCCGGGGACGGGAGAGGGCAGCCGATTAGTTTCTCTGCAGACCTGATAAGTCTCTGGAGGGTTTTCCTCTGTGAGGCTGAGCAGCCGCTGAACTATGTACACATTACATTAGGTCAATATGCTCTCAATGGAGCAGCGGTAGAAAGTTGAGAGCAACTTTAGTGTAAAACATTCATGAGAATCCTCTGGAAATAAAGCCTCTGCTTCATGTTCTTCCTCAGCTGCTTGGTATTTGCCCCCCAGATAAGATCATCATCATGCAGCACATGAGTTGTCAACAGGCTGACATTTCTGTAATAATATCCTGCATTAGCAGCTTGTAAAAGTGATACCTTGTTGCCACGGGTATGCTTTATAGCAACTGTCTGAAATTTAAAAAGTTAGAGCAAAAATCCTTCCAGCCCTCCCCCCAAAAAATTAACAAAACTTACAAAACAAATTGGGACTAACGTAACAGAACTACTCAAAAACATGTTGCCACCATGTGTTGTTACATATAAAAATTTTATAATGTGATTTTATGTATCTATTTTAAGCAATACAAACCCACAAAACAGCTTTGTCAGTTTTCATGGTTCCATGAACAGAATTATGATTCAAAATGCCCCCATATCTTTTCTGCTGGCACCACCCTCCGGACAGCATTTGCAGTTTCACTATTTACATTGATAACACCGTGACCGACACTACATTTATGTTTGTCTTTACGCCACCACCTTTGGCGGCTGTGACTACGAGCCGTACAAGAAGGGATCTGTTCAACCGAAGCAACCACAGACTTTAAAGATTTCACCGTGACAGACGGACCTTGTGTGACGTCGTCTGCACGCAACGGGAAGATTTTCATCTGCTGCGGGTCGATGCGCAAAACCATTCAGAGATTTGAGTAAAGGAGACCTCACCTCTCACATTTGTGCTCTCGCTCCAGTCACACTATAAATAAATGGTGCCAATCTGGTATTAGCAAGACGTTGGTGCTGCAGTGGTTAATGAAGCACAGAGTTTTACGTTTCCCTCAATCAGGGTAAGCGTGCGTGTCCGGGTCAAGGCGTCCCCTTTTAACTATTCTTGCACTGGAGACATTTTCCACAGATCATTAGTTGTAGCACGTCTCAGCTTCTTTTGGATGCAAACTTAATTAAACTCGGGTCTGGACTGAGACTCGGGCTCTTTATTTTCCTGGTAACCTGTTGTCTGAAAGGCACTCACTTTTGTTATTTGCCATCTTCCCTCTTTGCAGACTCTCCCACCTATTCTGTCTGCATGGAAAATACAGTAGAATAACAAGCAGAGCTGTAAGTGTGGGCTTTAGTTTCAGTATTTGAATTTAACCAGGTTGGAAATAAAAATTCATTTATAAATATCCTCTTTTTTTTTTGAATACACTGCACCTTTTTCATTAAACTGCACCTCTCCTTTCAACCAGTCATGATTATTTGATTATTTCCTGGAAATATACAACTTGCCGGAGAGAAGAAATGTAACTTTTCAAGCTATAGAAACAGCTAAATGTTTGGACAAACCAATTGTAGAGTGGAAACTAAAACTCCCTTCCCAAAACATTATTTTAAATTATTTCAAAACTGGATTGTTAACTAATTAGTTGGCATTAGTTGGCCACAGGCATTTAGTTGCACTAGCTTTCATTTAGGGGTATCAAAATAAATGAGGAAGAATATTAATGATCTATCCCAAAGGTTTGCAACCTTTAAAATCAAAAGAAACATTTTGCCTTGAGTCCAGCTAAATAAAATTTTAGAGCCGCAAAAAACAGACTGCTTATAATTTCTGATAAATATTTACTATAGAAAATGTGTTCTCACTTTTAAAGAACCATAATTTTATTTCCATTTTTAGGTTTAAAAAGAAAGATGCAAAACTTTTGCAGTAAAGGGGTGGATACATTTTCTTCATAGCAATGTTGATATGTTTAGAAAATGATATGAAGAATCCTGTACTTCCTTTGAAGTTTCCATATTTATACCATCGTTTCCAACCTAATGACAAAATCATTCCATCAAAAAAACCCTGAAAAACTGCTAAAACTTGTATTTGTTGTTACATGTTTATTTAAATAGATTAGTTATTTCCGTATTTTGTTAACGTTATTACCTGGAAATGAGGCAACATATTTCATCCCACTCTGTTACAAATCAAAATAAAATTTAAAAGCAAAACATATATAGCGTTAAAGCCTGTCCTAACTAAACAGGGCAGGGGCAAGGATCCATGTTGTCCTAAAAAAACTCATTTAGTTCACTGTAACGTAGCAGGAAACACCCTCTTATCTGAACTGCTCCTGACATAACAATAGCTGTTCTGTTCTGATGTTACTGAGAAGTGAGACCTGCCAACAGGAGCAGTTCTGTAGAAATGAGCCGCACAGGTAAGGGACCTTTCATATTAACAGTTTATCATCCAATTATAGCACATCTTAAGTAATGAAGAAGATTAATGTTTTGATATGTCTTGATCGTAAATGACGGGTTAGTGAGGGATAATTGGGGTTATGCTGCTCAACTATAAAGGGAAACTGTCGGGCATTCCCACAGAGAAACTGCTCATCATCTATGAGACGGAGGCGAAGCAGTGGGCCACCTACCTTCAGTCAGCCTTCACCGGGCAAATCCCAGAGGATGGCATCTGCTGCTACGATGTCAACACGCCGTCCAGAAAAGACGACTTTGTCAGGTTGTCTCGCTACGCCTGCAAGCTGCTGATCCTTTCCAAGGGGATGCTGGAAGGTCTTCACCACATGAGGCGCTTCTTCCTGTCCAGGGTGCTGAGTCCTGCAGCCTGTGTGGTGGTTCTGCTGTGTGGCGTGGACAGTCTGACCCCGCTGCTGGACCGGGTGCCCATCAACGGTGGCGAGTGCCTGCAGATCTCCTGCAAGCAAGACGCTCCAGAGTATGTGAGCAATGTGATGGATATTATACAAAAAGGTACGATCCAAAAATCAATCACCCTTACTCCAATTTGGTTAACTCAACATAGGGTTTGTTTTTTTAGATTAATTGTAAGTAGGAAGATTTAGTATCTCCAGTAATTGACAATAGAAAATAGCTGACATTTTCTGCTTCTACTCAATGCTCATGTTAAATCAGTTTAGGTTGATTTTTAAATAGCATTTAGAAGTTCATCAGTCATGTGCAAAGCAAAAACAATAGCAACAATACATAAAAGAACCAGAAAACACATCACAATCTATTACCTTGCTGTAAAAGTTTCAGAAACAAAATGAACAATGCAGGTAAAACTAAAAATCTTCAGCTGTGTTTTGACAGAGAGGAAAGATTTCATTAACAACAGAAGAAAGAAAAGTATAGTTTGCATGATTACATATCTTTAAAATAAAGACAGGTTTTTTAAATATTCTCAGTTTTTAGATATATTTAAGGAATCTAATAACTGTATTCTATATTATTTGGGTCTTAAAAATATAATTTTGAGGCTAAGAAATGCTATTTTATGAGAAAAAACAAAAACAAATTTTACCTTCACGTTTATTTCAATTTTAGATCACAGGTTCAGATTGCATTGCTTTTCATTTCTGGTGTGAACTAAAAGTGTTAAAATGCTCTGAGTGCCACTTAATGTTTTATTTGGATATAAACCAAATAACATCAGATGTAAATTAATGAGAGGACATGTGTGCTTGTTGATGATCAGTTTTTCATTTGCAACACAGGCAACTCAAGCCACAATAAAATATTTGCAACACTGAAAACAAATGACTTGTTCTTGCTGTCCTCTTTGAAAAATATTCATGTCTTTTCCTGAAAATGAAGCGTTTTTAGGGGAAGAGACAGTATCTGTTCTCATCTGCTCCATCAATCTCTCCATCCTCAAAGTACAATTTGTCTAAAATCCAAACACAGAGGAGTGGGCTTGTGTTTAAACAGGTGTGCTAGGAGGAACATTCGATGCAAATGTGGCCTTCACTGATTACTCATTGCAAGATATGCAAATTCAATAGCACTCTACCTCACTCCAATGCAGTGATACAGTGAAGTGTTTCAGGCTGGGTGCCCACGAACAGTTATATATTAACTCAGGAGTAGTTCTGCTTTTGACACAGATGGATGTTGTTTTTTTAAATACTATATCTAATGTACCTGGAGAGGATATTTGTTCAGTTTATGTTTAAAAACTAAGTAAAAAAAAAAACAAGCATAAGTGATTGTTGAAGCAATTAACTTCCTTGTCTTGTGAGCCAAGCTAATGGCAGAATGCTAACATGCTCCAGTCTGAACTAAAAATCATTTTTCTTATAAATCTCTGCAACCAATCTTGGTTTTTTTCTTCTTCTTGGTGTAAAGTGTCTGACAAGCTGCAGTCAAGTCCAGTTATGCTAACAGCTATAAGCTAACACCATAGCGCTAACGTTTGACAAGTGTGACTACTGTTTGGCTAATATAGAGGTAGTACATTATTTTATGCATCCAAGCACTAAAGGAAGATGTTAGTAGATAAATACTGGATAGAATTTAATATGTCCTTGCTTTACTGAGATATAAAACACTGTAAAGCAAATAATTACCTAATTTAAGCTAATTTGACTATTTTTTACATGCTTGCTAGCCTCTTTCAGACTGCCCCAGAGCAGATGTGGCTACAGTGTAGTAGCTTGCTACTATCAATGTTTGAATGTGTGAATGACTGAATGTAGAGTGAAGCACTTTGGTGTCCTCAGAATTAAATACAGGCCATGTACCATATTATATTTGTACATCAGGGCTTGTTATAAATCTCCTACTTTCCAATTTGAAAATGTTAAAAGTAGATTCTTTCTTCAATGTGGCCTCTGAGTACAAAATCATTAAACTTTAAAGGGTTATTCAAAAGTCAAGAAATCATGAAGTAGTTTGACTATCTTCAAATGTCCATTTCAGTCTTTCAAGAAACAAAAGAAATCAACAACTAATCTTCCCACAGAAATATCTGGACACAACATAAAACAGAAACTACAACTCTGACAGCTTTTATCAAGTAAACATGGGGTGAAAATGATCACTGAACTGCTCCCTTCCTATATATTTTGGTACTTGTTACAATATGTGTAACTGCTGATTTATGGATATTACTGGAATGAAATGTCTGCTAATAAAAATAACTTATACATCTATGAGGGAATAACCCCTTTTTGCATGGGGTTGCTCCAAATTAGCTCCAGGTATCTAAATACAATTTGCTAAACTGTAACATTCTGCACCAATCCTTCACAGGTGGATCAGCAATGGCAGCAAATGTGAACCCCAGGACACACAGACCATCTGGATCCAGGGACGAGGAGATGCAGTCATCTGGAGCGGACAGGGTCAAATCCAGGGTTCTTATCACTCCCTCCAGGATTCCCTGTGGGGTGAGAGAAGACACTTCTCTGGAAAGACATGCGTTTATTCAGAAAGCAGCCATAACACCGACTAACACAGCAATCCCCTGTACTGTCCTGTCTGGCAGAGTTCATCTGAGGTTTTCGTACTCCTGACAAATGACTTGGCAGCCTGCGACTGCGAGGTCGAGTTCAAGGCAGAGAGGAAGATAGAGAGAGTGAAGCCTGTCTGCTGGAGTGAGCGCATCCTGTGTGTCAGTACACCAGGTAGACAACACATGATTAACGCATGACTGAATAAATACTTTTCAGTTGTTTTTTTCTTTTTGCCTGGTTATTACTCCTGCATGTTTTCTGCAGCTGATTTTCCTGCTGGAAATGTAAGCATGACTATCTACAGTGGTGGAAAAACCCTCACCAGCTCTAAACTGCAGTACTACACAAGAATTGAAGAACTCACCCATCTTCTGTCAAGTGTGACAGACCCTGTAGAGTTCATGTGTCAGGTAAAACCTTCAACTGCCTTTTTTTTTTTTAAAAGAAGAACAAATTTTAGACTAGTTGTGAACCAGGATGAGAATTTTGGAAGCACAATCTTCATTTCAATGCATTATTTTAATTACAATGATGCCGTCTGTGCCATATATTGCTTTTTCATAGACGATATATAGTTAAGTCTGACCAATTATCAATGCTTGGATTGAGGGGAAGTAGTGAGGCTTTTGTCCAGGCTGGTTGTGGAAATACTGAGAGCAGATCTTTATTTACGTCTTATATTTGCAAAAGCACTTTCTGACTTGTAAGAAGTGCTATATAAATAAAGTTTACTTACTTAGTAAAATCTACAACAGGCTTCTTGGGTGGTTTTTGGGCAATCAAGTCCATATACAGCTCTGGAGAAAATGAAGAGCCCACTGCACTGAACCCCATTGAAAACCTCCTGGTTGTTCCACCAAATATTGATTTCTGAACTCTTCCTGAGTTAAAACTTTATTTGTTGTTTCTAAATAAACATATACTAGTTTTCTTTGCATTATTTGAGGTCTGAAAGCACTGCATCTTTTAAGTTATTTTGACCATTTCTCTTTCCACAAATATATACCAAATTTTCACTTGGAATTTCGGAGACATGTTTTCAGTAGTTCATAGAATAAAAGAACAATGTTCATTTCACTCAAACATATAAAAAGTAAAATCATAGAAACTAATTATTTTAAGTGGTCTCTTGATTTTTTTCCAAAGCTGTATATATCAAAACTTAAACTTATATATTTTTTGTTGTTTTGTTTCCTCAAAAGATAATTGCTGAAGTTGTTTATTAATACAATTCTGACCAGTACAGTATGATCTAAAACTGCATACTAAAAATTAAGAGCTGGAAGTGAAACATGCACAGTTGGACCATCAAACCAATAGTAAAGATTTTGTTTGATTTTTTACATTTGAAACTTATCACAAACAAACACACAAGTCATAGAAAAATTTTCATATATCCAAAGTAAATTATTAGCTTGGTCATGCAGGAGGTTGATTCAATGCAACTTTCATATCTTAAACAACTTTTGTAGGACACACACAATATAATCCTCATGAAGCTATTTCACAACTCCCTTGCAGCTGATTTATAGTCGGCGGAAATATGCAAATAAAAAAATAAATGAAAGTAAAAAAGAAAACAGAATTGAATGAAAATATGTCTGAGGTTTAGACAAAGTGCTGTTTCCTCCTGGATTGAGGGGAGAGCAGATTACATCTGTCTTTCAGTGTTGAACACTTGATTTGATTAGGTCAGTTTTGCTGAAGCAGCAAACTTAAGCAATAAAAGAGGAAGAATTTAAAAACTAAAAGTGAGGCAGGACTTTGATGCTGGCATGGTCAAATTAAAGTTGGCATTTTTATTTGCTCTCTAAATGGATTTCCAATACCACTACCACTGTTTTATGAGTTGGTGCATCTAATCCAAGATTTATTCTGGGAGTCACATCTGCCCTTAATAGAAAAGTTGCTTTTTGAGTCATAACTCAACACAACATTTTAAACTTTGTTTGCATTGCAGGCTCTTCAGGCTTGCTCTGTGGAAAAGTTGGATCAGAAGTTGTCTTCCATGCTGCTAGAGCTGATGCCCACAGGAGGCTTTCAGGGACTGCAAGTAGAAAACACACAAGAAAGAGGTACAACACTGCTTAGCAATGCAAAAAGCCTGGACAAGTAGGACTGACTTCAAATTTTATTCAGACTTTGAACATCAAAAGAATCTCTAAAACACACTGTGTGACCAAAAACGAATCACCAAATGGATTTAACTAGAAAATATAGCCTTCTGGTGGAGGTAATTATTTTTGTTATAGCTGCTAAGAAGCTACCAAAGCAGAAAGCAGTTTTTATATCTTTAGACAACCATCACAGTTAGATTACATGACAATGTCAGGATTTATCTGGCTCAAACCGAGAAAGAGTGAATCAGGAAACATGGAACATAATTTTCCCACATCAGGAAGTGTGCTAAAATGCTAAATCCCTACACAGTTATTTCTTTGGATGTTGCTTATATTTAATTTTTGACCAATTCTTTTGGGTTAAACTGTTTTGGTAAGCACTACTTTTGGAAATAGTAGTATCAAATAAGTACAGTAGCAATACCATCTTCTATTTCCAATACAAGCTACTGTTAGCATTAACCCCATAGCGAGGACATTCAGGCATAACAGCCTCCAAGTAACAGGCAATTGAGGCTGTTCACACAAAGATGCCAAAACAAAATTAAGAGTCGTATACTGAACAGCACATGTGTCAAACTCAAGGTCTGGGGGCCAAATCTGGCCGCCGTAGCTTTCTATGTGGCCCTCTAGACTCCAAATTACATCAATAAGTCCTTCCTGTTTTTCACAAATCCGCAAAATTCACACAAAATCAACAAATCCCCACATTTGTTTCTGATTTTACTGCAATTCTTTCTCAAAATTGCCCAAAAACATTGTGTTTAAGTGACTGCTGCCTGAGCCTTACTTGATGTGAAATTATAATTTTGTGATTTAAAAAAAAAGAAGTCACGTTTAACAACATACATTAGCACAACTGTCATACAAATTCCTTACAAATATTTCTAAATTAGCAACACAAATTCTATGATTTTGATTGCAAAAAAATCCACAAAAGCAATCGCAAAATCCTGGATGGACTGATCAGTGTGAAAACATGTTAAATATTATTTCATTTTAACAAACACTTATTGAATGCTGAAACAAACAGCTATTTATTGATATTTTAACAGTTCAATGGTTTTATCAATAGATTCTGGCACAACTGGCCTTTTAAGAGCATTCAGATTTTTGAAATACTGCTGTACAGTAAAGACAAGATTACTACATAAGACACTGGGCAGTTATGGAAAATAACTGCCCAGTGTTTTATCCCTGCAAGCAACTGAGATGTGCAAATACCATCAGAAATGTTATTTCAAATAAATAAAACTATGCAAATAACAGTGCAGATGGAAGAAAACATGTAAACACTGAGTTTGTTGGACGCAGTGATGCTTATAAAGTCTAACTACTCCAAGGAAGCACCTTCTTTAAATGCAACTTTGTGCACTTGGGATGTCATCGAAGGAGCTCTCCAGCTCACCTGCAGCTTCATGCATTGGGTGGAAAACATTTACTACAGTTCTGTCTCCCACTTCTGCATGGGCAGAGTTAGCAATACAGGCTAAAAGATTACACCAGGTTACAAAAAGAACATTTTTGGAAGTTATGTCTTTTTTGTTTGTTTTTTTAATTGGGACTATTTTGCATCACTGAATCAAAAAATGACAGCCATTTTTCTCAATCAGGGTAGGTTTTTATTCTAATTAGATTTAGAAAAATCCAATTTTCTGACTAAATTGATTACATTTTAGTGACATTATCAGTTCATTTCCGTTAATATTTCTCATCCAAAAAAAGTGTTAGGTGAAAAATAAAAAGTTTTCTAACAGAGTATATTATTTAAATGTTACAAACTTGGATTTCTGTAAATTGAATAATAACCACCGACAACGGTAAGGACATGAAAATTGAACATTTCGTCTTCACTGTGCAAAGTTCTCCATCTCTTTTCTGTCCTGAGGGAATCTCTCCTTATCATCACTCATTGATCCCAGATTCTCAAGAAACCGATCCATATGTGAAAACAAGTGATGCATTTTGATGCTGATGTTTCACCCATAGTCCAGAAAGTTGGCCTGGTGAGCAAAACCAATGTGATTTTAGGATTCAGTAAATCAAAATGACCCTAAAACAGTGGAAAAACCCCAGACAATTTTTTTGGTTATTGACCGGTGTTATAAGAAAATCTGGCTCTTTGGAAGAAAACCTAAAAGAAGTTTGATAAGACTGATAAGAACTCAAGCCTTTATCATTGAGAGTCCACATTGAGATCTATTTGAGAACCTTTGGCATTGTCTGGATTGTTTGGCTTCTTCGTTTTAGGTTTTGGAGTATAAATCTTCCAAAACATGTAAAGGATTTATACCTTAATGTGAAAAAATAAGGTGTTATTTAGGAAATAATACAACTAAATGACAAAACACCACAAGCCAATTTAAATGGACAAAATAAACATGTAGCACAGTGGGAACACATTCTTCTAGCATGATCAACATTATCCAGCATAAGGGAGAAAAAATAGGCTTTCCATTATTTCTCAGCTCATTATGTGGTAGACTGATGGCTTCATCAGCTTGTGGGATTGATCTTTTACTCTGTTAAAAAGGGCAGAGGGAGATGTTGCCATGACAATCAGGTCAATAAAGTGCCTCCAAGCCATCTTTCTTTGACTCTCCTGGATGTCTCAGATTGACCACATTGCTTTACATCACCCTCATGTTCCCTCCAAATAGACATTACTGCTAAAAAACAAGCTAAAAGTAGAATAGGATGAGGAGCAGATGCTCATTTTGAGGCTTTCCTTTGCTGATTTGAAAGGGTTTTCACATCTGTTTAAATGCTCACAGCAGAGGTCCACCATGGGGACATGCCCTCACTCCTCCACTTCGCCGCTCGGTATGGATTCAGGAGCGTCTCGGGTCTGCTCCTGCAGTGTCCGGGCGCTGAACGAGCTCTGCGCATGGCTAATCAACACGGACAGACTCCTGCAGAGATCGCCAAAAGTCACGGCCATAAAGAGCTTCACGTCATTCTAAAGGAAAAGCTGGTAACTCCTTCCAAACTCGGTTCCTGTCTCTTGTTGTTAAATCTGGAATTGACTTGTTGTGACAGTGTGGTACTAGACAGATAATCTGTGAAAAGAGCCATCTCCTCCACCTTCTCCCTGAGGTATTGTCATCTGAAGAAATTCTCCGCTCCCGCTCAAACACAACCAATCAGAGCCAGAAGGAGGGTCTTAGTGCTGTCAATCAACCTCATGTACTCAGAGAAACAACTTACCATTACAGAAAAGCCGTTAAGCCATTGTTAATGTCATTCATAACCAGCTCTGCTAGCTGTAGCATAGCAGAGAACAAGAAGGGGTGGGCAGCGCCATATTTTGTTGATTGACAGCACTAAGGCCCTCCTCCTGGCTCTGATTGGTTGTTTCTAATTAACACTGGGGGAATGCAGAGGAGATAGATTGTCTGCCTCATGCTGTCATCACAGTAGAAGTTTCAACAGATGTCTAAAAAATATTTCTTATTAAAGTTACATAACTCAGCTTTAACCCTTTAATACCCAAGTTTCAAATCTCCGCCTGGATATGTTTGCTTATTTTAATTGTACGCAGTTCTTTAAATGTCCTGTGAGTAAATATATATTTGCCTATTTATCCATATCATTTGGAACTTTCAATATCTAGCAAGTTATTTTCACAATTTACCATCTATTAAGAGAGCGCCCCTCAGATTAATTTCACTTCCTGCTGGAGGGAACGGGGGGTGATATTACTGTAATACCGAGATTGGCTGGAAGGTGCAATGTCTCCCCTTTTATAAACTGTCGGAATTTTTTATATGGCTCAAAATGTGGCGGAATTACGGTACTGCAAATTTGGCTGGATGGTCACCGATCCGTTTGGTCTAGAAGGGTTAGCTGGTGGATAGATTTTATGATAGGAGCGGAATCAAACAACAGAAACTTTCACAGCTAAAGATCAATATATCAATAATGAGGAGTATCAGGTGCTGCCTTGCTCTCCATTGATTATCTTCACACCTTGAGGTGAGGACGGTACTTCCAAGGGGAGCTAGCTGGGCTGAGTGTCCAACACTTGAACAGTCCTTTAAATGCAGCTGTCAAAATCCATTCTCAGCCTGCAACAATAACAGCATGCCACATTGTCTCATTAAACATCAAAAGCTCTGTTCTTACCACACATTTTCTTCATCCTTACCAGCAACAACTTTTGACTTTCTCTCATGCCTAAGTCAACATATGGAGAACTGTACCCTAACAGCTGTTGAGATGTACTTATCGTCTCAGCAGCACAGCTAATTGAGAGTGACTGCAGACTGAACGTGATTTGATCAGACTACTGCTGCAGAGAGCTTGCTGTAAGCCTAGGATGAGCTGCCAGGGGAGCATTGGAGTCAAACACAGGTCTCTCCACAGGGACCCGAACAAGCCTATAGCTGTAGCATAACAGAGTCAACATGCACAAGCGTGCATCTTCTATTAGGGTGATTAAAATTCATCTCAACGGCCCAAATTGTGCACCAAGTCCACGCTCGTATGTATCCTGGCAAAACATTCTCAGGGTCCTGGCTGCTAGCTGAGCTTTCTGCACTTTCATTAACCAATCTGCTACGTCTCCCCCAACCTCCAATTAATCAGCCCTTGATGCGTCAGTGATTTGTGCGCTAGCGGAGCATTGCTCTGTCAATAAATCCAAGATGGATCAGTCCCCTGCCTCGTTCACAGGCTGAATCACTCACGGGCCCAGCGTCACGTCCACTAGCTGACTATGGCTTCACACTTCTTAGTTAATTAGCTGTGAACCGCTCCGGCGGGGGGGCGGCAGAGGGAGTTGAATTATTCAGGGAGAACAGAACTCAAATATAAATACAGAGAATGCACTGTTACTCATAATGTTTTGTGTCCTTGTATTGCGAGATCATGCTTGGCGAATTACAGGCATAAATGCACATTATGTCCTAAATTTATGAGTGTCGCTTAATCACGGTTGGAGTTTTTACTGTGCTCTTTCAATAAATACAAATTAGTTTCCAACTGTATGTTTCTCAGAGAGAACAAGCAGCTGTTTATGTGCAGTACGCAGCCTTTGTGCAATGAATAATCCTATCCAAATCAGGGGAAGCCGAATGAGGTGCCATAGTACTGCTCCTTCCTCTGGGATTTGTCGAGTCCACTGACTTTGCTATGCATAATGCGTTTGCAGTGTCATTTGCAGCACTGTTCAGCCAGGCAAACGCCAAAGATTTGTTTATTATTTGAATGGCTGTTTGAGGAAACTGTTTCCTTCACCCAGATTAGACCGTAAGAGACTGGATGGTTCATTTATCTTTGGAGCATTAAAGAAAGATGAATTAGACTGATTAAATTAGCTTCTGACTTGAAAGCTTGTGCCATGCATGCCATTGAATCTAATCTGTATGCATTTGATCGTCATGGCAACTCAGTTAACGCTGGTTTGCTAATGTACTTAGTGGCAAAGTTTTACAATTTGAGTCCAATGTGAAATCTAACGCTAAGGGATTTATTCAGAATAAAATCAAAAAGTGAAATTGAAATACTATTGATGTCAGAGGTCTTCAAATTTACCCTAAATTCCTTATTCAATATGGCTGCCATATATTAAAATGAGCAAATAATCAATGTATTTTCTGCACCAAATTAAGCCTCCTTTTCTGCACTACATTAGCTTATTTTTTTACGTTAGTTTGCTTTGCTAGCAGAAACTTGTATTTATGCTAGCACTTTGAACTGCCTTGTTGCTGAAAAAATGCTATATAAATAAAACTTCTTCTCACAGTATAATTAATCTAACCGTCATTAGAATGAAAATGAGTTTGTGTCATATTTTAAACAAATAAAAAAACTTTCTACTGACATATTACAACTTCTTAAAAAGGACCTTTGTCTTCTCATTCGGTTTCCTTTGGACATGACATTTCTTATTTAAACAAGAATATATTTTGGCTTCATTGAGATATAAATCTTGTCATGACTAGTATTGCATCTTCTAATAATGATGGTCAAATTAAGAACGTTTCTCATCATAGCAAGTTTTTTTTATTATCTTGTCATAACAGGAAAGTTTCTCGTTTTAAGGAGATCGTTCTCCTGGATTTATGTCCTAGCTCTGGCAGTTAAACACATAAATATGGGACTGAATTGCCAAAAGTGGTCTGTATTGTTAGAAGTTGTTTCTTTGGAAATAATGAAATCCTTATGGTTTTCCAACTTGTTTGTAAAGCAAGTTCATCTAAAGTCTAATGTCATTAATGGATCTGACTTACTGAGTTCTGAGACAAATTGGGGATAAATTAAACAACTAGACAGAAACAAAAGCAGCCAAAGTCCAAAAGAAAACTTTGAAAATGCCACCAGAAAGCTTGGAGAACTCTATAGAAAATATTTAGAAAAAAATCTAAATGGGATTATGCAAGCTTACTCTGTTTAACAGTTATTTTCTGTGGATAATCACAATTTTATCTACCTGCAGAAAAAATTAAGAAACTACTTAAAATGATGAGTTTCTGTAATTATACTCTTTATAGGTTTATGTTTGAGTAAAATGAACATTGTGTTTTTATTCCATGAACTACTGACATGTCTCTGAAATTCCAAGCAAAATGTAGTATTTATTTGCTGAAAATGAGAAATGGTCAAAATAACAAAAAAGATGCAGTTCTTTCAAACCTCAAATAAAGCAAAGAAAACAAATTCATATTCATTTAGACACAACAACACTAATGTTTTAACGCAGGAAGAGTTCAGAAATCAATATTTGCTGGAATAACTACGAGGTTTTCAGTGGGGTTCAGTGCAGTGGGCCCTTATGTTTTCCAGAGTTGTGTATTCAGACCGACACTAGAGTATATTTTAAAAAATCCACACAAACAACAGCAGGTTGCCGCTAATAGTGAAAACCAGCTCGCTTTTAAACTGACCAGGTTTTCCATCTTTCCCTTTTTGCTCCAAAATGTTCTCAAGATTTCCTGTCCATTGTAACAAAAATCCATGCCTCAGCTTTGTCTGCTCGCATTGCAGCAGTGAAACTAGATTTGAATGGAATGCCCAAGGCTCCATAGATCTCAGACATCTGTAAAATGATTTAGCATTTGTGGTTAGTAAATAAATACCTCTCTTGTTCTTTTGAAAATGCCACGCTGTTCTGAGGCGGGCCATTAAAATTCTGCATTGGAGCAGTTGGTAAATAAGCCACTCTATCCCCCCCCTCCTGCTCCTTCAACCTGTTGGGTCTGCAAAGAATCTCAACTGTCAATTAATGCATTCATGGTAGCCAATAGCTCATTTGCAGTTCTAGGAACAGCGCGGCGTCGTAATTGAGTCATGATTGGCTGTGTTGCTTGGAAACTGCAGACAGATCTCAGCGTGCTGGATGGTGATATTTTGATCCAAGTGAGCTATGTCTCATAAATTTTGCAGATCTCTACAGCCATTTGTTATTGAACAGGGAATGTATAAATTAGAGAAGGACCTTGACTACTGAAATAGACTTTTTTTTTTTTTTTTGCTGAACTTTAAAAAATGATTATAAAGGAAGTGCTCAGGGTGTGTTTTGCTGTCAGTGATGCAACTCTTCACAGCTTCATGTCCACAGAAGCTGAAAGAAAAGCAGCAAATTATTGCCCATAATAATCTGGTTCTAATTCTGGATGCAGTCTGAATCAGCCCACAGTCCTCAAGTTGTTTCCTAAATGATATGTTTGAACTAAAAGGGGAAGATTGTCTGATTTCATAATTACCCTGATCATAGCCTTGTCAGTCTCTCAGCATGCAATTAGCAAATAGGCCGACTCTGGAGCAGCTCTGTTGTCAAAGTGAGACAGAACCCCCCCCAAAAAAACATGCTTTCTCTGAGCCAGGAGCAGCGTTGCAGTACACCTCCTGAACATCAAGTTACAGCCCTGAAATTACAAGTCCTGCAAGGAAGTGAGAACCCTTAATTATTAATGTCACAACGGTTATGACAACACTGAATATTTCATCACCATGCGGATGCACAGCCGGCTTTATGGACAGCCCTCTCTACTTTTATGGCTTCGGGAGATGCTGCGGCAAATGGACATTTCTTCTGAAAATTATGAGCCCACAGTGTAATATTTGTGAACACATTGAAAAAGCCTTATGGCAAAGACAAGAGATGAACAGCAGCTTTGTGTGAATTAAAATGAACACAAACTGCCCCGCTTGAACTGTTTCTTTTGCGACTTATGAGAGACATAAAGTTTATTTCCTGCTTTTTTTGTTGCAGAAGGTGCTTGGCTCAGGCGACGACAACAGTGTGTATGAAATGATGTGCAATGCAAGTAAGTGAGGACTGTAAGTGGTCTGCACCAGGTTTTAACTTTTTTTTTTTTAAACTAATCTCAAGAGTATGAAACCACACAAGAGATGTGACAGTTATTTATTAAAAATGAACGAAGCCAAAATGGAAAAGCTGACTTTGAAAAACCAAGCACAGCCATGATTTAGCAGCTGATACTCCCAGCAGTCATAACTCCTGTTGATCACAGGGGTTCGGTACCACAGTCGCCCACAAATAGCTGGATCTGTGAATACTTGAGATTCCCTCTAAAGTCGCTCATATCTGCCTATTTTAATAGTTCAAACAACAAATATACCTTAATATGCAATAATGGGCACAGTGGAAATCATCTTAGCAACATCACAGATGCTAACATCTGTAGTCTCCCTTATCTCTGCTTTTAGAGAAGAATAGTACTTTATTGATCTCTAAGGGGAAATTGCTACTTGGGGAACAGATAATCATTGGCAAAGAAAATAAATGCTATTCCTAGTTTGGCTGCCAATAATGTATCAAGTAGCGTTGCAGCTAAGTATTTTAACAACCCAAACTGTATTTTCTTTAAAAGAAATGTACATGTGCTCTACAAAAATAGTCTAGAATAATTTGGAGTTGTGTTACACAGTAAAATCTGTGAATAGGTGAACCTATGAATACTAAACCACAAATAGACGGGAGTCAACTCTAACTGTTTTGTTTAGGATTTTACCAGTCATAGTATTAGTCTGAGACATTTTCTTAATTTGTTCTTGTTTGTCTAGTTGATGACCCAGTTTGGGTTGATTTTCAGCTTATACAGATGGCCTTAGGCTGACTAAAGAATACTGAGATTAAAAATGAATCAACAGTTGACTCATTTTACTGCGAAGCACCCATTTGTGATTTGTGAGTGCAAATCAGGACCAAACCATTTCCACCACACCTCCATGTTGTACAGGCAAAGTAAAAGCGTTTCAGGCTTTTTAAATGATTATTTCTCCAAAAATCTCTACTTCTGTCTTAGCTGTGAAAAAGACACTGGTCCAGTTCATTCAGATTAATTGTTGCTGCTGTATTATTTTCATATGGACAGAGGTCATCCGTCCCCTTATGGCTTTCCAAAACCAGGCAGACTTGTTCAGTGGTTTTCATGCTAACATGCAAACAGAGGCTTAAATAATCCGACATAGATTTGCAGACTGATCTGTTTGGCAATTTTCCACTCCTAGGAAGACTGTCCTCTGCCTTGTAAATAATAATTTCTGATTTGAGACATAATTTCTAATCTATCTAAGGCTGGATTCACACTGCAGCCTGAAGTTACCTAAATCCGATCTTTTGTCAAATCAGATTTTTTGCAGTGGTTGTTCACAATTCCAAATATATGCGACCTGTATGTATTCTCTAGAGTGAGCTGCAAACGACCTGAAAGTGTCCCACAATGGCAGTAGAGGAAACAATAACGTCAGTGTTCTCAGTGTTTTGTCAGCCACCATAAAAAGAAGAAGTACTCAGGGTTTGTGGAAGTAAACGTGGATGTTAACGGTGGAGCCTAGCTTACACATTTGAAGTTGTTGTCCGACTTGGGCCAGTATGTTAACAACTTAATCCTCATTATGGTCCGCCATGGTTGTTGTTTTTCTTTCAGCTTGCGCATAATCAGGATGCAGAATAGCGACGTTTGTCAAGTATCAGTGACGTTCAGGTCGGATGAATGCGACCTGGACAATAGGTCGCATTTCTATCCGATACATATCGGATATCCAAGCGGCCTGGGTCGCATTCGAAAGGAATCCAACCTGTGTTGTTCAGACTGTCATGAAGAGATCAGATACAGGTCGCATTATGTCAAAGAAAAACGGAATTGGGTCACTTCAGGCTGCAATGTAAACACAGCTTAAGACTGATGGGCAGCAAAGGTTCATCTCTATGACCTTAGAGATCTTTCCTCATTGGCCATGCACAGAGATTTCACACCAATTGCTCAGGTGTGAATTAACAGTAGCACAAGCAAAATACATGCAGCAAAAATATTGTGTGCTCTCTTCATCATGGTTGTAGGCAAACAGAGAAAATGTGAGGGGGAGGACGAGGATGTCTACACGCCACTCGAGGTGAACGACGAATCGAATTCCAACTTCAAATCTGAAAAGACCTTAGACCTTACCAACCGTCCGCCAGCACCCACACCCAGGCCTGAGTGCATGCAGCTGAAAGAGGGCAGAACCCCATACATTGCACAAGGTAACACCTTTTGTTGCCTGATTTATCTGCTTATAAATGCATTTAGAGATACTTTTGTGAAGGAGTGTTTGATGCAGGAGGGGAGGAAGTGCCTAGAATCTGCACCACCATAGTCATTGGAGTGCTGCCGAACACGGTGAAGAGCCTTTTGTACGACGTGGTTTGTTTTGATTCCATAAACCACATGAGCATGGTCGCTCCCTGTTGCAAAACAAACAAGAATGAGGCTACACAAAGACACGTTTGCCTGCGTCAAGAGCCTGCATGTTCCCTAACTGTTCAATTTCAGCTGCGTGAATATTTTATGAAGTTGAAAGATTGAGAAGTGACTGGTATTATTAAGGCTTATAAATCATTAAATCAGCTCCAACTTGTTTTGCAGATCCAAACACATCCTCAAAAATAAATTTTTACTCCCACAAAACAACATTACACCTGTTCTTCACCTTCGCCTGCATGCAGAACCCATAAGTAAGGATCGTAATTGCTCAGTGGACAAACTCTCTCATTCATGCGGCTTATTTTCTTTGTATTGAGCTTGCATGCATTTGCTGAGCCACTTCTGTTCCCAATGGAGCTTACAAAGCAAAACAAGAAATTGAGTGTTTGGAAGGATTTTCTGTCTCCAAACCATCCTCTCGGTAATACAGAGAGAAAGAGAGAGAGAGAGAGAAAGACTGGGGCTACCACCATCTGCAACCAATCTTGAACAGGCCAAGGCCAAGTCAGCCAGAATAAGTCATTACACATGTTTTCCACCGTCCTCGCCTGTCCCTAGAGTGTACAAGAGAAAAGGAGAGGTTTCCATCTATTGAGACAGTGCAGCTTTAAACCACAAGAGGATTCAGTCGAGAGATGGGAAAGGAGAGACGAAGCCTGGTCCCGGATTAGGTGAGGAGACCAGTTGCTAGATGCACAAGTGAAGTAGACTTTCCTTGATATTTGAAGTCTAACATGGACTAGTAGACATCTAAGTTAAGCCTTTTTTTAAAAATAAAAATGCCTCTTTTCTATGCCTTTGGCTGTAAAAGAAGCCCTTCTTTGTAGGCTGCCATGATGTCAGATCATCTTCCAGGGTGTGGATGTGGAACCACTATCCAACATTGGTCACAAAGCTGCAGATTCATTGTATTTGACAGCTGAACAGTGTAGTCTTTCATTCTGCTAACCAAAAGTATAATTTAATTGGTGCATAATTCAACCCAGGAGTGTATCAGTCTGTATGTGCCTGCTTATACAGACCAAATGCAAATATGTTAGCAGACATAGTTGATGTATTGGTTTTTCTGTCCTTAGACTTTATTTTAAAATGTAGCTTCTGGCTCCATCTTGTGGATGAAAAGCCTAATTACAGTAAAAGCAGGATCTGCGATGGTTTTTTAAACAGGTTCTTGTTGTTTTTCTACAGTGTTTAAAAAGAAGAAAATACCCGGGGGGGACACTGATGTGTATTCACTTACATCTAAGCAGGGTGAGTGATGGGTTGCCCAGCAGGGCTCTGAAATTAACATGGAAAGAAATAGAGTGCTTTTTGTGTTTTTATTTGAATTTTTTTTTTTTTTTTTTTAAACTGCACCACCCATCCAAGATTTATCCATCTTTCCATCCATTCATCAAACTACATTTCCATCCAATAAACCCTTAGCCATCCATACGTATAACATTCATCCAGCTTTCCATCCATATCTAGTGGATCAGAACCACTGATCTTACTCAAATGTATTAATTACTCTGTCTCAGACGTACATTCAAGCACACTTCTATCTCGGTTGTTCAGAAACATTTATTGTATTTTGTTTAATTCAAATTTTAAGGAGAACTGTCACTTAACGAGTCACTTTAGAAACTGGTGCTTAAAGGTGTCAGTAAGTTAGAAAAATGCATTTAAAAAGCCCTTTAATCAACAGAGTTGCGTCTAAAACGCAGAATAGCAGAATTTGCTTTTGTAAACTTGGTGGACTCATACGAGAAAACTAATTTGAAATAGAGACTTTACTTTGATTTATAGAACCCTCTTTTACTTTATTAGAAATGTTCTGGTCAGAAAAAGATGCCCGTTTGTGCACTGCAGCTCAAAGACAAGAAGGCAGCGCCTCTGGCACCTACGATACCTTCGTACCCAATAAGATGCAGCTTGAGCAGCTGGCGGAGCTCCAGCAGAGGAAAAAGACCGATTCGCTCTCTATGGACAAGGCTCTCAATCACATCAGCGACCAGCAGCAGCAGGTCCAAAAGAGCGTGGTTAACAGGCAGGAGGTAGGACTTCAGAGCACTCTGGCTGGATAAAAAGAAATGTATCTATAACCTCGTCTAGCTCTTTCAGTAGAACTACTGGCATTGTTGGAAAATGGAGCAGAAAGCTTTACGTGTATTCGGTTAGACCTCTTGTAACATTTAAACGGTTTTACATCATTTTCGCTTTGACCAAAGGTCATTTAGGTGAAATATAAGGTAACTACTACACTTATTTATTCTTACTCTGTTGTTTTGTAAACAGTTGAGCTCAATGTGCAGAATATTAATGCGAACACATGCAACAAAATGCAACAGATGTAATGCAGAACAAGAAACTATTAGCAGAATAAACAGAAGCAAATAATTTAACCAAGACAGTTTCTACAAGCCTTTTGTCATATTGGCATATGTTGTAGTGTGGCGCTAAATGTTTTGGACATTTTTTAGAAAATGTTTACTAGAGGAAATTAGTTGTATTTTTAAAGAACAACTTCCTTTAAATGTATAGTTTTGTCAAATAAAGAAAAACGAAACTTTTGCTACTTTTTGTTCTACATATTGTTGATATTTATGGGAAATTACGTAAAGAGGCGCATAAAGTAGTTCCCAACATAATAATAATAATAATCATAATGAAAATAATAATAATCATCATCATAATGAAAATATGTAAAATGTATCACATATGTTTTGTGTAATTCTGATGGTAAATTGAAGGGAAAAATTACTAAAAAAATGTTTATATTAAACCTATATTTAAAAAGAATAACTGCTCTGTTATCATTTAATTTATGAAGAGTACAGAGCTGAAAGATGCTGAGCTCTGCTCTAAACACAGAATAAAAACTCATAAAAGTTGATTAAGTGTCATTTTGAGAACACTGCAGCTACACCGTATAAAAGCCTGTAAACACTGCAGACACTTCAGGGTGTCAAAAGGAAAATTACGAGAGAAGATGCTGTTTTTTTATCACCGCAGAAGAAGCTGAGTCACCTGAGAGCCGGCGTCATCAACAACAGAGACGACTGTGTGTACGGTAAATATTCTGCCCTCCTTAAAGTTTGGTGTCAGCACAGAGAGACTTCGTGCTTTAACGTTCCAAACTGCAAGTAGTGAATGCCTTTCCTCTTTCCCTTGCAGATAAAATCAACAATGTTCACCTTACACCAAGTGAGTCCTTTAAAAGCCTTATCTCGGAGAACAGTGGAGGCCTGTGTTTGCATGCCTTTGTAGTTCCTGCAGTCCCAGTTTTAGTGCTGGGCGGATTTAATCCTCTGAGAAGGCCGGGGATTTGTTTAATCAAATCCTCAGTGCTGACTTTAAATGTAAACAGTTTCAGCAGCAATAATAGGGAGTTTTTCATTTCCCAGGATTACCAGTCCTCTGCACGTTACAAAGTAATGTTCCCACCTTTCAGGCTATCAGGTGAATGAGAGTCGCAGAGAAAACCAACCGTCTGACTCTGGGTTTTATACAAAGCCACTAAAAGAGCAGCAGGTGAAAAGTTTGATTTATCTGTTTTATTTACAGGCCTGTATATTTGATTTGATAAGAACAACTAATAAAATTATAATTTTTAAATTTTTGCTTTTTTTTTTTTTTTTGCAGAGCTTTCGGAGAGCTGACAAACAGTGAACGTACATGTCAACATTATTAACGCGATAAAAATATTTTTCCGAATTACGCTTCTCTTCTTTATGTGAACATCCAATAAAACCAAAGTTTTCTGTTTTAGTTTCTATGCTATGGGAATTGGCCAGTTTCTGAAAAAGGAAATCACACCCCACTGACTTCAGTTTTTACATTTTTTGTATGCATCCAGGGTATTTTGGATTTGTTTGAATTTAGATTTTTTTGTACACTTTAGGTTAGATTTAAAGGATTTCAGAACCTAGTAATGGACCATTGATGTATTTATTCAAACCCTATATTTATTAGAGGGCAAACCTTATTTTTTTACCATGACTATACAGTCCTTAAAAAGTATTAAGAAGTCACAATTACAAAGGTTAGATCCCACGATGAAACCGCCACTGTTACATTATGTCACATTATTTTAGAAGAACTCACTATAGCTGTGGTATTTATGTAAATCAAGTAAAGGTAAAGATAAAAAAATAAATAAAGGTAATTTTATTTTCAGATCTTTGCACAGCAGATTGTTATGCTGCTGTATAAAAATAAGCCTCTTCTGTCAAATTTAAATGTCTTTTACAAGTGTTAGAAAAGTCAGTAGTAGTTATCTTGACTTCTGAATGGATTTTAATGAAGTTTGTCTCCTTGTATATAAATTGTGGCATTTAATTACGCATCATTTCAATATTAAAACTTTACATATATTTAATGATTTTCTTTCATTATAATTTATTTTATTTATGATTTTGTGATATTCCAAATGTTTATTCATTTCTTTAAGAAGTTAAATGATTTTTTGATGATGATGATGTTATCATTGTGTCTACAAGTTGTATTTTTGTGGATTATTTTTGTTAATCATCAACACCCAAAATGTTAATAAATGTCGAACATGTTTGACATTTAATGTTTAACAAAGTAAAAGTAAGGTTTTGGCTCTTGAGAGTCACATATATCTGCACAATTACTGGGCAACAGAATTATTCCAAAAAACACAAATTTTCCATCTCATTTTCTTTTTTCACCCATTTAAGTGAGAATTATAGACAGACACCTCAAAGCTTTCCAATAAATACTTCTGACATTAAAAGAAGAAAAAAAGTCAGTGACCAATATAGCTACTCTTCTATTTTATAACAGTGATCTGCCTTCCATTCACACTTTTACTCGGATGCATGTGACGGAGTTGCCCAAGGTGAGAGGCGTCGGGCAGGAGTGGGCATACTTGTTGCTCCCCATCTCGGCGCCTGTACGTTGGGGTTTACCCCGGTGAACGAGAGGGTAGCATCCCTCCGCCTACGGGTGGGGGGACGGGTTCTGACTGTCGTTTGTGCTTACGGGCCGAACGACAGTTCAGATTACCCACCCTTTTTGGAGTCCTTAGAGGGGGTACTGGAGAGTGCTCCTCCTGGGGACTCCCTTGTTCTGCTGGGGGACTTCAACGCTCACGTGGGCAGCGACAGTGAGACCTGGAGGGGCGTGGTTGGGAGGAACGGCCCGCTCGACCTGAACTCGAGCGGTGTTCTGTTGCTGGACTTCTGTGCTCGCCATGGATTGTCCATAACGAACACCATGTTCAAGCATAAGGGTGTCCATATGTGCACTTGGCACCAGGACACCCTAGGCCGCAGTTCGATGATCGACTTTGTCATCGTTTCATCGGATCTGCGGCCGTATGTCTTGGACACTCGGGTGAAAAGAGGTGCGGAGCTGTCCACTGACCACTACCTGGTGGTGAGTTGGCTCCGGTGGTGGGGGCGAAAGCAGGTCAGACCTGGCAGGCCCAAACGTGTTGTGAGGGTCTGCTGGGAACGTCTGGCGGAATCCCCTGTGAGACGGAGCTTTAACTCCCATCTCCGGCAAAACTTCGAACACGTCCCGGGGGAGGTGGGGGACATGGAAGTCTGAGTGGACCATGTTCCGTGCCTCCATTGTCGAGGCGGCCGATCGGAGCTGTGGCCGCAAGGTTGTCGGTGCCTGTCGCGGCGGCAACCCTCGAACCCGCTGGTGGACACCTTCGGTGAGGGATGCCGTCAGGCTGAAGAAGGAGTCCTATCGGGCCTTTTTGGCCTGTGGGACTCCGGAAGCAGCTGATGGGTACCGGCGGGCGAAGCGGCATGCGGCTCGGGCGGTTGCTGAGGCAAAAACTCAGGCGTGGGAGGAGTTTGGAGAGGCCATGGAGAAAGACTTCCGTACGGCTTCGGGGCGATTCTGGTCCACCATCCGGCGTCTCAGGGGGGGGAAGCGGTGCGGTACCAACACTGTTTATAGTGGGGATGGTGTGCTGCTGACCTCGACTCGGGACGTTGTGGGCCGGTGGGCAGAGTACTTCGAAGACCTCCTCAATCCCACCAACATGCCTTCCACTGAGGAAGCGGAGCTTGGGGACTCTGGGTTGGGCTCTCTAATCTCTGGGGACGAGGTCGCCGAGGTGGTTAAAAAGCTCCTCGGTGGCAAGGCCCCGGGGGTGGATGAGATCCGCCCGGAGTTCCTTAAGGCTCTGGATGTTGTAGGGTTGTGTTGGTTGACGCGACTCTGCAATATCGCATGGACATCAGGGGCAGTTCCCCTGGATTGGCAGACTGGGGTGGTGGTCCCCCTGTTCAAAAAGGGGGACCGGAGGGTGTGCTCCAATTATAGAGGGGTCACACTCTTAAGCCTCCCTGGCAAGGTCTATTCAGGGGTCCTGGAGAGGAGGGTCCGTCGGATAGTCGAACCTCAGATTCAGGAAGAGCAGTGTGGTTTCCGTCCTGGTCGTGGAACACTGGACCAGCTCTACACCCTCGGCAGGGTCCTGGAGGGTGCATGGGAGTTCGCCCAACCAGTCTACATGTGTTTTGTGGACTTGGAGAAGGCGTTCGACCGTGTCCCTCGGGGAGCCCTGTGGCGGGTTCTCCGGGAGTATGGGGTACCGGGCCCTTTGATACGGGCTGTCAGGTCCCTGTATGACCGGTGTCAGAGTCTGGTCCGCATTGCCGGCAGTAAGTCGGGCTCGTTTCCGGTGAGAGTTGGACTCCGCCAGGGCTGCCCTTTGTCACCGATTCTGTTCATCACTTTCATGGACAGAATTTCTAGGCGCAGCCAAGGTGTTGAGGGGATCCGATTTGGTGGTCTTAGGATCTCATCTCTGCTTTTCGCAGACGATGTGGTCCTTTTGGCTTCATCAGATCGTGATCTGCAGCTCTCGCTGGAGCGGTTCGCAGCCGAGTGTGAAGCGGCCGGGATGGGGATCAGTGCCTCCAAATCCGAGGCCATGGTCTTGAGCCGGAAAAGGGTAGAGTGCCTTCTCCGGGTCAGGGAGGGTGTCCTGCCCCAAGTGGAGGAGTTTAAGTATCTCGGGATCTTGTTCACAAATGGGGGAAGAAGGGAGCGGGAGATCGACAGGCGGATTGGCGCAGCGTCTGCTGTCAAGCGGGCGCTGTACCGGTCCGTCGTGGTGAAGAGAGAGCTGAGCCAAAAAGCGAAGCTCTCGATTTACCGGTCGATCTACGTTCCCACCCTCATCTATGGTCATGAGCTTTGGGTCATGACCGAAAGAACGAGATCGCGGATACAAGCGGCCGAAATGGGTTTTCTCCGTAGGGTGGCTGGGCTCTCCCTTAGAGATAGGGTGAGAAGCTCAGCCATCCGGGAGGGACTCAGAGTAGAGCCGCTGCTCCTTCACATCGAGAGGAGCCAGTTGAGGTAGCTTGGGCATCTGGTCAGGATGCCTCCTGGACGCCTCCCTGGTGAGGTGTTCCGGGCACGTCCCACCGGGAGGAGGCCCCGAGGAAGACCCAGGACACGCTGGAGAGACTATGTCTCTCGGCTGGCCTGGGAACGCCTCGGGATTCCCCCGGAAGAGCTAGAAGAAATGGCCGGGGAGAGGGAAGTCTGGGCCTCCCTTCTGAAGCTGCTACCCCCGCGACCCGACCTCGGATAAGCGGAAGAAGATGGATGGATGGATGGATGGCATGTGACGGATCACTGTCCTGGGTAAAAATATTCTCTTTTTCAAAGATGCAGACTTATTCTGGCACCATTGCTTCTGAAAACTGGCCGCAGGTTTGGAAATTGATTTTGAACCCATATTCAACCCGAAAAGGTTTAACCAGCTCGTCTTTAATAATATCAGCCCACACCGTTACCAAGTGGTGTCCAATGTGCCATTTAATGCCCTGTGCCACCTGTCAATCATTCCAGTTGACCAATCAGTGGTCCCTAACTACGTGTAGGGGCATGTACTTCAGTGGTCCCGAAGTACACGCCCCTTATCTGGAGGAACTGAACCTCGTCAACATTTTATCATTAATTCGCTATTATTACACATTCCTACTATTGAAAATCTCAAATACTTTTACTTTAATTTTAGCCCTCATGGCAAAAAAAAAAAGTTTGGACACCAATGCTTTAAGAATTCAGGTTTATTTAGCTTGGAGTTTTAAAAAAATCCCTAAAAATGATGATATGGTCAAAATAGTCACTTGCCTAATAATTGTGCACAGTGTATATTCAACTATGCACAAATTATTGCCCTAAAACTGACATTTAAGATTAAGCAAATGTCACAGTTTCCCCTCTAGAGGGAGCCACATCTCTAAACATTCCTCATCAGTGACGTGGAGGCAAACAAGCCATCTGGTGAGCAGGAGCACCTGCTGACCTCCTGTTGGCTAAGAGACAAGCTATGGAAAAATCCATCCATCCATGTTTATGAATGTAAACAGCTACAGAAAGAAACACCCATGTGGAGGGTGAGAAGATCAGGGAACAGCTTCTTGCTGTGTCTGGCTGCAAACGGGAAGCATGTGTTCAGTTGTGCTTTGTATAGAGCCAGTACGTGTCAAAATGAATCCGTGAATGAGATGAAAAATGAAAAAACTGCGTTTGTTTACTGTGATGAAGAAAAGAAAATGCTCACAGAGGGGTTTTCCGAAAGGTCAAAGAATTGATTTTGTGTTCGGCTCCCACCTGGATGGTCTGAACACACAGAGGCCTTTTTGTGCTGCATCAGACTCCACTGCGTCTATGTGTTAAAAATCCAAGCTTGCCGTCATTTCTCAAACTAATTTTTCACACAAATACAGACATTAACTCACTGGTGGAGCCCTGCCTGTGGCTGAATGAATGAATGAATGAATGAAAGGATGGGAGCCGCATGGGGAATTCGGTGAATGTGCGGCTAAATCAGAGCCCGGTCTTGAAACCCAGGCAGAAGCTGAACCTCGTGCCAACAAAGCAGCTGGGTACATGCTGGGCACATTTTTCTGTTCAGCCATGCTCTTTGTGAATAATATGTATCAACGCCGTTCCCACTCAGACCTGCCAGTTAGCCTTTGGAGATGATCCGGCTTCAGCACCCTGTGGCATCTCAGGCATATGTTTGCCTGTCGCCTGCTGAGCATATCTCAGCATCAGAAGCGGTGGCGGGAGCGGGGGAGAGAGAGAAAAAGAGAGAGAGGCTTCGGATCGAAGCGTATGCAAATATCCAAGATCCACCTTGAGGGATGGTCCTCCCCAGCTGCAGAGGGAGCTTCAGCTGGCATGCGTGGCACGACGGTGAACACGTTTCTGGATGTGGGCAGCGCCGTTCAAAGGCAGTCAAATCAAACGCAGGACAAACCCGTACTGTTTGCTCTTTGACACAAATATCCGGATGTTTTCTGAAGCACAGAACCTCAAATCCCTTTTTTTATTTAAGCTGGAAAAATAGATTTCAGAAATTTATTCTAGAAATTGATGACCAGATTTCAGATTCAATACCAAAATGCAATACTATTGTGTTTACTAAAATTGCCTTCTTATATTCTCAGATTGTATTATTTTGATACCACTATGGGTGGGCATTTATCATATTGTTTATCATTTATCGTGAAAACAGTTTGATATATTTGTGGTCCCCAACTGCAGTTAAACAATAATACAAATTTGGCCTGTCAAACTTAAGTTTATGATCCAAATTTGACAACATTTAAGGATTATGAATACTTTTACAAGACATTGCAAGAACTGAGTCAAGAAGTATTTTTATCTGCGTTCATGGAGGGCTGGAAGCGCTTTTGGAAGTTAAATGAAAGTTAAATTTACAGTCCTGCATCATGAACAGAAATTCTAAACATAAATGGATCAAATTCTTCAATTTGTTTTCTTCAATCTCTATTTTCCACCTTCAGGCTTTGGTTGGAACCGGCAGGATTAAACGCTTCATGCATCAGTAATAACGTTATGACACATCTGTTAAGTGGCGATGGCCTTTATCAGCTGGAACATAAAAAGCAAAAGTTGTCGCTTCATATCCTAAACCTCTTTCATACTGCTGGAAAAAACATTCGTTAACTTATCAGGAATAAGTAGTCTGTCGAAGAGGCGTGCATAAACAGGACCCTTCACCACCACTGTGCTGTGCACCTTTGCAGGAGCATAACGCAAACTCCCTCACCCAGTCCCGTCTCCAACCTCGAGATTAGGGCAGAGGATTGTGCACAGCTGCTCCCTCAACATCCTAGATAAAAATCAGGCAATTTCACAGTCGGTGGCATTCTTTCATCCCCTAATCCACGAGCAGCTCACAGTTCAAGATGAACCTAACTGGGATGAGAACAAGCTTTTTGGAGTTGACCTTTCCAGACAGTATGGGTACAGTTGTACAGATGTTAAGTACCAGATCAAAAACAAATGGTGCAAATTGTTTTTATCTCCTGGATTTATTTAGTTAGTAAAGTGAGACAAGGATTAAATCTTAAAACATCTAAAACAATGGTGGCTTCTAATATTTTAGCAGTAGGTTGAACTGGTAAAACTGTGATCATACAACTCAGAGGTGCAATTCATTAAAGAAAAGCAATTGACAATTTCATGATGTGCCAATATGGTTAAAAAAAATGGACTAATGGTCAAGAAAACAGCCACAGAACTAAGTTAATAAATCATATTTACAGAGTGACTGAAGACCAGAGTGTAAGAATAAACAAACACCTTTCGACTCGTATCGAAGCAGTTTCTAAAGTGTTTTCATCTTCTCATTTGGACATTTTCGCAAAGAAATACCACTTTGATGAAGAAAACATGATGAAGATCAGACAGATTAAGGGTTTCAAAACTGTTTGTTTAATGTGGAGTTTGACCTCATTGCTGAGCCTCAACGAAGGAAAGTTGCAGTAACTGGTGAAAAGAAGAATGACAATCTTCAGAACTTAAACTGGACAAAATTAAATTACCATTTGAATTTTCCCACCTGACTAGTTTCCCTATATGCTAACAACATTTAAGTGTCGTATTCTGCTTGCAGGCTTCAACTGCAAAAGTTTCATGATGTGCTAGTACAGAGAAAACGTTGGGACGCATATGAATTCAAACAGACGAAATCAGCTGCAATCTGGTCAATCTTCAACTAACGTCGGTAAAGCCAGAAACATTTCCTTGTGTGAAAATTAACTATTTTTCTAAAATTCTAAGCTTCTAGACTTCAGAGTCTCTTTTCTTTTCAGAGTTTTTAAAATAATAGTGACAAAATGTTTGATATGAATTTAGGTAGCAGCGGACAGGCTTTAAACGTGGAAGAAAGTGGATGGATGATGAATCAGGGATGAGTGGACAACAGGTGACAAATACATGGTTTCAATAATCATCAGGATGATAAATCAATAGATAGATTAAGTGTTTTCATGTATGGACATTTTGCAACAGCTTTACAAAGCACAGAGGGACAATCTCAATTACCAACACAAGTGGAGTTTAACTTTATATGACATTAGCAGAGAGACATGGCTGTTTAAATGTGCATTTATAAGACAATAAAACAAATGTATTTAGTTAGAAAATATTTAACCAGAAAAGCAGCAAGTAGCTTTCAAAGCTCATTGCATGTATTCAAAAGTTTAAGTTACTTCTTGTTTACTTGTACGCAGCTGATTTCCTGTAAAAGCTTCGCCATAAGAGGCCAGCTTGTACAGACTTCCTTTAAATGTTCTTTATTACTGTAGCATTGCCCCATCTGTCACAGAACCCCCTCCTCCTTCTCAAGTCATCCAGTGCACCTCTTTTCTCTGACCCCAACATCCATTTGCAGAGCAATTCTTCACTCAAGTTCAAACAGGGGACAAAAAGGTACTTCATAGAGGAAAAAAAAAAAGAGAAGGGCCCATGAATCAAAAGGCACGGAAATGGAATTCACTGTACAAACGCCGGGAGAATTTCAATGTCCGCCGAGGCACAGTGGAGCTCTGTTCGTTTCTGTTCGCGGGCTGAGGGGTGAAAGGAGCAGCCGCCGCAGCGGGGCACATCCATTCTGACAAGTCCTTATGCACACTCTGAAAAAGGCCTGAGCAAGGTCTGTTTGTTTAAGAGGAAATGGACCCAGCTGAAGCTCCAACAAAATAACAGGGTCGTTTAATGGTTGCGCCTCAGTGTGTTTATTTGGCAGATATGAAACCGAATATAAAATGCTTCCCGCTTGCAGTGCATATTAACACATCAGGAAATTTCATTTTAGTATTTGTCGTCTTCCTCTCAATTTAAGCAGCATCTTTATTAACTGGTATTTAACTGGGAATGTGGCCAAACCACATATGGAAAGATCATCATGCGAGTGACAAAATTCAATGTTTCAGTATGGACCTCGCTGATAAATTAAGACAGCTGTGGTATTTTGCTTGCTTTTAGCTATGATTTATGCAGAGTTTACATGTTTCTCATAAAGAGGACAGTTCTCTTCTCATGTTTTAAACACTGAGCATATAGTAAGCTACTTCAAAACGTCTAACAGTTACAGATATTGACATTAGTCTATCGTGTTTGTGAAAATATCCCACACCTCTGAACCCTTGAGAAACTTATTCAGACAACGAGATGGGTTCTGGAACACTGCAAAAACACCAAACTATTTTTGTCTAGTTTCTAGTGCGTATATCTTAGTACTTTTGAATGAAGACACAACTAGCTTAACAGTAACTCATCATTAGTGCATTGAAGCTTATTTTAAGTCAATAATTCCTTGATATTGATAAAAAAAGTACTAGTTTCATTTGCGGATTATTTCACTTATAATAAGATATTTTTCACGTGTTAAAATTAATTTATCTGCCAGTGGAACTAGAACTCTTTCAAAAATATCAAGAAATTGACTTAAAACAAGCTTCTATATCTTGATGATAAGTTACTTTTCAGCTGGTTTTGTGCAATAAGATATACGCACTAGATACAAGATTTGGAGACATGGTCTAATGAAACTAAAATTGAAGTGGAGGAAAAACAGGGAACGCATCGAAGATGAGAAAAACCAACTGTGAAGTACAGAAGAACAGAATTTGAAGAGATTAAAAAATTAAAACCCTCTTCTATTTCCTGTTATTCTACTTACCAAAGAGACGTGATTTTGCTAATCCTGACTGACCTAAAACACGAAAAGATTAGTCTGATTCAGTATCAGACAGGGAGACAAATATGTTATGCAGCTTTTTAAATCTGACAGCTACTTTTGTACAATGAGAGTATTTTGATTGTTTGGTAACCTGTCTGCAAACTTCAGCTGTAACCCAATAATGAAAACCAGGAGTGCTTAACTGAAGAAGACTGAATGCTGATACTGAACCAAGAGATACTTCAGCATTGTTTTATTTACGCTTATTCAACTTATTTATGGCGCCTTTTTAAATTTCCCATGTAACAGATTTGTTTGTTTGTTTGTGGGAGAGTTTTGCAAATGACTTGTAAGGGTTTCAGTTTGGGATATATCTGAACTCTTGTGAACCATTGTGAATCTTTTGTGAAGCAAAGTTTTTCTGCTTCCTGTATGTTTCCTTTGTTCATGCAACAGGTACCTTTGTTGAGAAGAGATTATTTATTCAGCCATTTAAAAAAAAAGTCAGTCAGTAATGTAAGGCAAACAGATTTTATCCAAATGTTAACATCTCAGTGTACTTCATGCATTATGATGTCAATGGTGTATCGCTGCGTGCTGCCCTGACCTGGAAACCATTAAACTAAAGTGATGGATGGATGGATGGATGTTAGAGAAAATACAACCAAAGTGAAAAAATAGTTTCAAACAATTAGCTAAGGTTGGTGTGTTCTTTTGCTGCATTCACACAAGTTGTTAACACTAGTAACTACGGATGGATGGATGGATGGATGGAAAGAAATGCATGAGCCTGCAAGCAATTACCATCATTTCAAGATTCTAGCGGGCAGGCTTATTTTTGCGCTACTTGTGTATCAAGAGATCAAACTCATTACACGTCTCCTAATGTAGATTCTAATTAAACAGACAGTGAAGGATGAAAACAGCCACACAGGTTTCCTGATTACTTCCTTACTCCTTTTTGATCGAGAAACAGCAGATAAATCCTGAGTGATGTGAAGGCCCTGAACACCAGGAATGATCCTCTGACCTTATCGCAGTCCAGCATCTGCTAAAAGGCATAACTACTCCATCCTGCGCCCCTCTATGACCTCTGGCCATTTGACAGTGGGTCAAAACTGACCAAACAGAGCCTGCCAAGCACCCCTGTCTGTGGGCCCCGGGCACCAGACTCGGGGGCCCTCGCTGGCCTCTTTGCTTTTTGAGGCTTTGGGAAGATTAATAGGCCTCCTCCGCAGAGCGCCTTTGTGAGGCAGCGCCCAGGCGTGTTCAAGCTGTCGGGTTTGCCGGAGACGAAAGGAGCAGCGGCTAATTCCACCGCAGGTCAGTTTGTCTGTTGCTGCTCTGCATTTCCAATCGCTCGGAAAGGTCACATCCGGACCAGGAAACAAAACAAAAACAAACTCGGAGCAAAAATTGCAAACCCCAGAATTAAAAAAATAAAATAAATCTTACATCAGCCTTTATCTGTGTGGTGATCGTAACCCAAAATGCCCAGCTGAACAAATCAAACACACAATCCAGTCTGCTCTCAGTTCAGTTTGGTTTATGGATTAATGCCGAAATCAACGATGACATGCATGCAAATGTACATATCATATTTGCACAGCCGCTTTCGGAAAGAGGTACTAATCATACACAAACACTTGGGTTATTTTAGCCGAGCAGATTTGTTAGTCTCATTTAAACACACAATGCTGTGGAAAAGTCTTTAACCCCTTACAGATTTCTCCGGTTTTGTTTGATTGTCATACCAAAGAATTTCAGATCAACAAATTTCACAACCAGACGTAAACAAACAGAATAAATACAAACAGCGTTTTTAAATGATAATCTAATTTCTTAGGGGATATCAACAAGATCTCTGCCCTGCTAAAACAGAAATTTACTGGTTATCCACATCTAATTGGAAATCGGAGAGCAATACAACTTCCCATAATTAGGATTTGTTACTGTCAGACCTAAAAAATCACTTAAATATAACATCTATGTCAAAATGAAGTAGGCTATAAGACAGTGGTCTCAAACTCCAGTCCTTAAGGGTTGGTGTCTTGCAAATTTTATATGTTTCTCTGCTTCACCACACCTGGCTCTAATATTAGCTCGTTAGCAGACTCCTGCAAAGCCTGACTGCATGCTAGTGAAGCAGTTTCACCATTTAATTCAAGTGTGAAGGACAATGGACACATCTAAAAGTTATGGGACTCTGGCAGTCGAGGAATGCAGTTTGAAACCACTGCAAGATCTTAAAACATAACATACCTAAGTCTAAAAAGAACCCCACAATTTCAGGAACAGATGAGAAACATTTACATCTATGGGTCTGGAAAGAGTTACAAAGCCATTTTAAAGGCCAAGACACACTGGATCCATGTTAAAGTTAATGGGGCCTCGCAGACCGCCAACAATTCCCTGCAACTACGTCTCCGACTGTCCGACTAGGCAGCAATTTGACGAGAATGTCATGAGTGTGGCAAAGTAAAACACATCTGCTTTGGGGGAAAACACAAACTAGGATTTTTTACCCACAAAAGCAGCAGTGTGGTTATCCATGGCGGGACCTCAGAAATACAGAAAAAGATGAAAGAGTGAAACGATGACTTTGCTTGAGCAGGTTTGATTTTTACTGCCGGTCCGGTTTGTGCTTATGCAGGTGAGATTTCTGGTACATTAGCCTGGCCATTGCCTTCCTACGTAATTACACCCAATTCTCATCTCTCTTCAGTGCTCTATCTGGTATTTCTCCCGTTGAAGTGGATTTGTCTTGTAGAATTTCAACGGAGCCAATCAGCGAACAGAAGAAGTTGTGAGCGATGACGTTGATTTTGTGCACTGTTTTAGAATCGTAGTTTGTTTGTAGCGTTAGCAATGGCTAAACAAAGCCATTCGGTCCATGTTGGCCACGCTTCCAAATATTGAACTAACATCAACAACCGCCTCATTTGGCTCAACACTACTCTCTTTGCAATGGATGATGGTTGTGTACAGCGTTTGCAATTTCCGGTAAGCTTCCTAGCATCCAACTGACATAGTATATACGCCATGGGCAAACGTTAGCAATTGGGTAAAACTTAAACAGAGTTCACATCTCCAGCAAGCAATCGTTTCTCAATAGTCAAAAGGTCCAGACCCTCTGTACAAAGCAAAGTGTAGAACAAGGGGCTGGTTCAGGCTACCGGTACATACTCTCACAAGAATACTTGATCTTGCAAGTGAGTTGATTCGTACAGGTACCGAGTCAGGACAAAAACGTCGGATCCAAGTGTAAAGAGTCGGATGGAAGCGGTGTGTGTGGGCCTTAAGGCCTGAAGTTTCCAGAGAACCACAAATTAAGAAAACATGAAACAACCTTCCCCAAGCGTGTCCAGCCTACCAACATTACTCCAAGAGCATATCAGCAATGAGGTCAATAAAAAGAACCCAGAACAACATCAAATAAGAACGGTAACCCTCACTTAGTCAACATTCATGATTCAACAGGAGACAGGACAACACTGGGAGTCATGGAGGCATTCCTAAATCAAAATAACTCCTGACCAAAAATAACAGAAATGCACCGTCTTGCATTTGCCAAAAAAAAAAAAAAACATCTTAATGAGCCAAGACTTTATGGAAAATGTTCTGTGGATTATTGAGGCAGAAGCTGCACTTTTCGGATGGTGTATAAAATCTTCTCACAGGATTTCAGAAAAGAACATACCAGCTGTTTAACAATGTGGTGGCAGTATGATGGTCTGGTTCTGCTTTTCTGCTGCAGGACCTGGACATGCTGTAACTGATGGAACTATGAATTCTGTGAAGGCGAATGAAGTAAAGCGAAGGCTTTTAGGGTGAACTAGTAAAGTTTTGGACTGACGGGACCTTATAGAAGCACTTCATGCTTAAAAACTCTCCAATGTAGCTGAAAAAAACAATTCTGAAAAGAAGAGTGGGCCAAGTATTCTTCCACAGCAATGTAAATAAATTAATTGCCATTTATTGTAATGATGATGGCAGGTATTCCCACTAAAGTGGTACAATTAATACATTTTGGGGAGCAATTACATATATTATAGAGGAACAGGTTGCCTTGGATTGCAATTTATCCATTTCCCTGGGTAAATTAAATAATCATTTGGGAACTTTGTATTCACTCAGGTTATCTTTGTCCAAAATTAAATGTTTTGACAATCAGAAACACTTGACTGTGCCAAAAAAAGGAGGGAAAAACAGAAGCGATTAGAAAGGGGGAAAACACTCGATACAGACCAAACAGTTTTTTACACCAACTTTGAATGTTGAGCTGAAAATGTTATAGAATTTTTTTTTTTTTCCAGATTTTATGCAAAAAAGCTTTTGGGCTGAAACCATTTTAATGATTTTTCTTCGCACTTGGTTGCAGGTGAGGGCCTTTTGATTCCTGTCATGTCACGCCTCCAGTAGTGCAGCCACCAATAAAAGCCTCTTTTACCCTCTCTCTCCCCTCACCCTCTCACACACACTGACAGTGCACCCCTACACACACACACACACACACACACACACACACACACACAGTCTTCTAGCTGCTCCAGGTGCCAGGGTGTGAAGAGATCAGCCAATCCCAGGCCTCATCTGAAGCTGGATGGTGGCCATCGTGTTATTAAAAGCTACGGGTGAGCTTTGCTGCTCGCCTTTTCCTCTGCGCTCCAAACGATTTATGGGAAAAAAAAAAAAAAGACTTATGAAACAAAACAGCGTTGAGAAGAGGGTATGCTTCCCAGAGGGGGGAAAATAAATTTGAGTTTTCTGTTAGTTGTCTGATAAACAGCGCACTGAATCACCGCTACCATCCATTTTCATGAGCTGATAAGGAACCAGCTTATGGGTCATGATGGCATGATTGATGTCTCCATCTCGCTGCTCTTTGTGTCCAACAATAATTTCCAGTGATATTATTTCCATAAACATCATTAGGAGACAGAGTCGTTCCATCTCCTCAATCAGGACTACTGGGAAAGCTGAAGTGCCTTTGATGAGATGAGATCACATTTTAGAGGGAGCCGCTTTCCTCCTCGCCTGTAGCCAAAAACAGCCCTAATTGTGTTTTGTCCCATATGTGAATTATTATTAACGGCGATTCATTTACTACACTTCCTTTGCCAATTTCCTAAATTAAAAAAATAGCATGTTGAGATTTACAGCGCCTCACCCCCTTTCCACACTCATTTCCAGCACCAGCTTCCAGCGTAGCTATGGCAACTTCCAATCATCAAGGTTGGTAGAGCCTGCTGGCCGTGTGCTTGGCGCGAGGCTCTGAGAGGCGCAGGTGGAGCACATATGGAACAATGGCCTAGTGGAGAAAAAAAAAAAAAGAGAAGCCCCCTGCCCGCCTGCATGTGCCAGCAGTGCCCATTTTAATCCCAGCGTTACCTTCTAGTGCTCTCTGATGGAGATGTTCGGCAGCAATCACAGCCTCCGACCAGCGCTGGGCCTGTGCCAGACTTCACTTCACAAAGCCAGAAAAGTCCCAGAAAGTCATGCATCCACCCTCCTTTAGAATATTTACCATTACCGAGGCAGTGATGGCTTTTCCAGATTCATAATTACTAGTTTCCACCAAATATGCCTTATATGTATATGGTTTGTAAATTCGTGGCCATACATACGTTGTGCATTAATGACGTTTGTGGTCCATATGGCTCGTAATGGGAGCACTAATTTTATGGAAATCACCAGCATGTGTGGTAAATAAATCAATCATCCAAGAAGCCTTATCTATCACTGCACATTTTAGCAGTCAGCTCCATGTAGGTTAATTAAAGCACAATGGCCGAGGAGAGGACCTGGCACCCATCCTGCTTATGTTTAAGCCTTCTCAAGGCCTGCTGAGCTGAAGCTCTCTATAGCCAGATGAAATTTGCCCATCTATCCTCCCCCATCCCTTCACTCAGTGCATAAATCATCTATAAGGGCGTGAGCGTCGACCCCAAATTCCATGAACAATGATATTTGTTCACAAACAACGCGCATGGCTGCTTGTCAGACTTCACAGTACAAGCTGTGTTTCTCTGGGCTTCATGTGCAGACTTTATAATGTAACAAAAAATTTTCTTAAAGTCAATTTATCTGGTTTTGGAACAAATCCATTAAGTTTTAAGATGAGTTTTTGGTCATGTGTGCCACTGCTAATTAGCGGTTTTGTTTAGTGTGAGCTCTGAGATAAGTACAAATTTCTGTGAAGCGCAGTGATGGAAATTTAATGTATTTTATTAATTGCACTACACAAAATATTTGATAACTAAAAGTTCTAATTGCCTAACATTAATGAAGTATTTAAGGAAAACAACCAAGAAAAGGTAAAAAATAAAGTCACAAGATCTTTTGTGTGTTTTTTTCCCCTAATAAACAGCTGAGCTAAAATGCATAGATCTCTTCAATGATGTGACTAATCAATGCTAACTTGTTTTATTTCATATTTCTAACCATAAAATTTGGGCAGAACATTTTGTTCTTCTGTGATACATTCAAGCCCTAATATGTAAAATACTAAAATACTTTAAAAGTCAAGCAGATTAAATGTACAACGTTGTTAGATGGTTCCACTAAAACAAACCAAGTTTTTTTTAATCAAGTTTCTTTGTATTTCAATAACAATTCAGTTCAAATTGCTTTACAAATGACATATTCAAAAATATTTTACAAACATTTACTCAGTTAACTGTTTTGACTAAGTTTTGAAAGCCGCGTTAAACTAATGTCGTAGGCAAAGCTAAGGTTTTCAGTTTTGCTATTCAAAGCTAAGCTAACACTAGCAAAGCGCCAACCCATTGTGACAAAATGCAGCATCTCTCTGAGGATTTATGGAACAAAGCTAGTGTTCAGATTAATTAAATTATAACTGAATATGTTTTAAAGTGACTCAGTTTTATTTTTAGCTTTTCTCTACTATGAGAGTTGTTTTTGCTCGAACATCAGAAAAACATCAGTGCTCTTTCATACTCTGTATCTTTTTCTGAAAGCTCCATGAGACCCATTTTATACTACATGTAACATCATGCAACACTTTAAATATGTATGATTTTTTTGTAAATGCCTATAAACTCTTAAAACTAATTCTATTCATTCTCAGAATTCAGACCGGCAATTTTCAGGTTTTGGAAGCCAGAGCTAAATCAACATTAGCAATTTTGTACATTTTGACCTTTTTTTAAATTTTATTTTATTTTATTTTTTACAATGTTTAAACAAATTCAACTTTCTTTGGGAGATTCAAAAACCAAAATTTTATGTTTGTCACTTTTAACTGAAACTGTGACTTTTCTTTCTCTCAAATTTATGAGCTAAAGAACAGATTTTATCGGGTGTTTGCAGTAGTACGTCAGCAAATTTCCTGTCTGCAACTCTGGAGGTCACGCAGAAAACAATTTTTTTTTTTTTTTCACAGTAAATTAAGCACCTGTCCTGTTGCAAACAGAAACAGTGAAATCAAATGATCAGGTTTTATCATTCAAAAGGATAATCTGGATAAGTAAACAGAGGAATTATTAAGATGAAGATGATCTAATTCAGCAAGGGAGGAACAGGAGGCTTTATGTGGTTGATTACAACCCCATATCATCATATCAGATTATTCTCTATAAATATAGTTACCACCATATTTCCTAAAGGAAAAGATGTTTGTGGGGGGGGGGGGGGGGGGTTCATACATGAACAAAGATTTTCTTGGATTAGATATGGAGCCTAACAATACATTTAAAATGTGAATTGGCTATCTACTTTCATAACATACACTGTTTAAAATAATCTCTTACCCGTGCACATTGACATAAACTGTCAAGTCGATTCTTTAGGGTGACTGAGAACATGTTGAGTTCAGGTTTGGTGTACTGTATTTCACAGATTAGTAGGTTACCAAATTGAATGCTAATGGCTTGTAGTGCTTACCAATAAAAAATGTTAAATAAATATTCTTACCTGGCTGGCAATAACAGTAGTTTCCTTTGTGTATTCCACTCAGATTTTTCCCTATGTCAGATCAAGCAGTTCTCCATATCCAGGTCAGAAATGTTCAGCAGTCTAAGCAAACATAATTCAGATAACATTCACTATTTAGCATCTGGTATGAGTCTTCCAAGTTAATCAATTAAATATCTAGTATTATTTGAAAACTCCTCACAAAATATCAAGGTAACCCCTAGTTTCAAACATCTAATGTATCTAGAATAATCAAGTCATCCATAAAATCCTGCTAGCAAAAATAACACTGTGACAAAAATAACAATTTTGGAGGATTTAAGAAACAAAACTACTGTTGATTTTAGTTTTTGATTTTCAAAAACAGTTTGGACTCGTTAGCCAACGCTTTTGTTGTACAGGAACTGCTCTAAAAATCAATGTTACCGTTCTTTTTAAAAGTCTTTCATAGGCTAACAATACGCTACAGTTAACATCTCCATGGTTACGCTCGTCTTCATGTAACGTTACTTAAGAATTCGAAGTCAACACTAGCCATAGGCCAAGTATAGACCCTTTGCAACTACGTCACTTAATCATTCAAAGCGCCATGATGGACGTCGAAAATGAGGGTCTGAAGTTGTTCTTGTCAGTTTATTCATAGCTTCTTCTTGTTCGAGTTAAGCTAATTTGTTTCTGAACACACCTGGTTGGGTGCGATATTTCCTAGCTTGAAACAGCTAGCTTAGAAACCGACCCGTACTTCCTGCGGTCCTCTTCTTCTTCTTCTTCTTGGTATTTATTGGCGGTTGGCAACAAACTTACAGTAGCTTTACCGCCACTTACCAGTATGGAGTGTGGTTCGAGATGGTCTACTCTATAAACTTACACTTTCTACCTTTTCCCTCCATTAACTCCTGATTAAACATACCCCCACACATACACACCTGCTTATATTATCCAACTTGCTTATAGCTTTATATACCCCTCTTTGATATTCTTTACACATTCACACCCAACTTGCTCTACTCATATCCTATGAAATAGCTTTGTTTTTTAAGATACCGAATAATTATTTGAATATGTCTACTCCCGAAATCTCTCCTCAAAAATTCTATTAAATTAAACCTTTCTTTAATACCTACACACTCTCTCAGCATGCATCTTCTCTCTTCTTCATACTTACAACACTCTAAAATAACATGCTCTATTGTTTCAGACTTCTCACAATAATCACACTTTCCAGTTTTATGCTTTTGTATTTTAAAAAGTGAATAATTAAGCCCTGTATGACCGAACCTTAACCTTGTTATTATTCTTTCCTCCTTCCTATTCCTTCTTCCTATTCTTTCCTTTCCTACAGCCACCTGAATTTTATAAAACCACCTTCCTGTTAACCCTTTATCCCACCTTCTCTGCCATATTTTCATCAGCTCTTCTTTGACTTTACTTTTCCCTTCCGATTTACTCATCTTAACTGTAAAACTAATAGGATTATGTATTGCCTTCTTTGCCGTTATATCGGCCTTCTCGTTTCCTACTATCCCTATATGTGCTGGAACCCACACAAATGTAACTACTAATCCCAAATGTTGTATTCTAAATAGATTGTGATATATTTCTAATAAAATGTCCATCCTACTGTCCGTATTATTATATTTTATGCTTAGCAAAGCTGAGCTTGAATCGGAGCAAATTATTGCTCGTAAAGGCTTTACTTCCTTCCTGCGGTCCTCATGATGTGTTGATCAATTTACCGACTTGCCACCACACGATTTACGTCACTGTCGTAAACAGCGTCTCCCCTTACAGCGTAGCGGCATTAAAAATGTACAGAAGACGAGACGCTAACCAGTTTTTCCATACATGTTATGGCGGTGCTTTGTTTCCATAGTTACTACTAACGGTTAGACGTGCGTAACTTCTTCATAATGCAATATTTGATATCTTTCTAATCATCCTTACTTATAAAGCATATGAACATTAATCTTCTCACCTTGTAAAAAGTGTTCGCTGCAAATCCGCGGTTACACCGAAGGCTGCCAGTGGTTATGAATGACGAATCGGCTGCTGTCCATCTTTCCTCGTTAAAAGTTATACAATAAAAAGACAAGTTTTGTTTTCACCCTTGTCTGTTTGTGCAGTCGACCGACTGCGCAGCACAATGTGATCATTTTTTAAGTGAAATCAACTAAATAAAAGCGATGTTAGGCCACCACATGTGCGTTTTTTGACAGGCTTTACAGGAGCAGGCGGAGTTTCGAAGAGAGTGACGTCACGTGCAAAGCCCGCCATAGCTTTTTATGTGGCCCTCTAGATTCTAGACTAAACAGTGGTTAAATATATGTTATCAATTAAATTAATGTAGTTGTTATCTGTTTACTGTCAAATTATATCAATCAGTGCCTTCAGTTCCTTGAGAATTATTGTGGAAATTTATGCAAAATCAACAAATTTAATGCAGATTTTTCTCAAAAATTGTCAAAAACTTTTTTACTTGTACTTAACAGCTGTACTTATAGTCCATGATCTATACAGCGAGTAATAAAAAGTCGCTTTTACCGTCATAAATAAGTGCAAATATTGCAAATATTTCCAAATTAGTACCACAAACACTTTAATTTTTATTGCAAAAAATCACAAAAAGAATCACAAAATCCTGGAGGGACTAAAAAGACGTTCAATAATATTTAACTTTTGCAACTGATTAATAAATTTAACAGTTTGTGAACTGGTTTTATCAATACATTGCGCCACAACCGGCCCTTTAAGAGCACGAATGATATTGATTTGGCCCAAAACGAAAATGAGTTTGACACTCCTCATCTATAGGAACAAAATTTGCAAAAGGAGTTATGTAGCCACTTGATATTTAGGACAAATACATTTACTTTGGTTATCTAAACATTAGCAGAAGCTATATTACTGCAGGGTTTTTTTTTCCTCAGTAATCTTCTATAGGGTAACACAATCTTCCAGAGTTGGTTTGTACTAGAAAGCAATTAAAAAGAGCTTTCAGTTGGACATTAGCATCATCCCAATCTCATCTCCTAAGTTGGCAGGCTCGGAGTGAAGGCACCCAGCCGATACGACTTCTCGTGGCCCTCGGCTGTCACTGATAACAACTGTATCTCATTATCCCCTGTGTGTCAGGGCCACGGAGGTAGTGGCAACCGTAAACACCATCCTCCTATCCCACCACAAAGGCCTGTATGCCGACAAAAGGCGCTCACTGAGCCTTGAACCCTAGCCAATTTCTCTGTTCTTGTTGCCATGCACAGCAGATGTCTGAGAGAGTCTATGGAAGGTTACTAGGTTCTTTTAAACCTAGTAAACATGGAACTGGTGTCTTAAAGCATCTATAATCTGAAGCAAGTAGAGGCATTTTGTTTTTTTTGCCATTTGTTTTGTAAAGATGTTTTCAGGCAGGAATCACAGTAGCGAGTGAAAGACGATAAAAATGTGCAGGAAGATTTGTGGAGTTTGTTCTGTAAGGCATTCATCTTAAACTGGGCAAATTTTAGTTTTATTTTAAGTGAAAATATAGAGTTAATACAATTTAATGTAACTAGAACAGAAAATTTATTTTAAATTATTCTCTCAGCAGGTTTGCTGAATATTTTCAACTATTTAAAGAAAAAATAAATTTCCCTGCTTGACGTGATGAAACAAAAGACGGTGGAACTGCAATATTTTCTTGTTTTTATTTATTTATTAAATTCTCTAGACTGATTGTAGCAACAAGATTTTTAGTTACAGCCTATATTTTTCTTTCCATTATACAATTCTTTCCCCCAATTGTTTTATTCTTCCTCCTCCAATTTATTGTAATTAAGCATTCTTACTTGATTAATTTAGACATTTTCTGTCATTTTAATGACTTAAACTGCGCCAACAGAACCACACTTGCAATTAGTAGCAAAAACAACCTTAATAAATCCTTTTTTTTTTTTTTTACTTGAATTTTTGGTTTATTATTATAGAGCTTGCAAACATCTAGAGTTTAGTTATACATATTTTAATTAGGCTTTAATTTACCTTATCTGCACAAAGGTGACTCAAGCAAACAAGCACCAAAGGAAATTCATGTTACGGACAATTGCAACCAACAACTTCTCTCATTATTATTATTTTATTTTTTTTAAGTAAAAGAAATTACTCATTACCAAGTGTGGTACCTTTGCTTTTATTAGAAAATCATATAGATTAAATGTTAATCATAGCTAGCTTCATACCAGTGTGTTTCTGCCAACATGCCAGATGGACCATTAATGAGAATAGCACGAGGATCTTAGTCTATACACGGATATGGAGATGCAACAACAAGCATAACACCACACTTGGCTTCCAAAAACTGTTATTTATTTAGACAAAAATAGTAAGAGATGATCATTGCACACATGCACATGTTTCCCCCCCCCCCCTTCTTTCCCGAAGTCAAAGAGTATGTGCTAAAAATGTGTGCGATCTCTGCAATGTTGGCTGAAAGCCTGTTTTCGGATGTTTTCACAGAGTGGGCTGCCACGAGAGACTTGGAGAAATTGGAGGCAACACCTGTCACACACATTCAGCATCAGATATTAACATCCGTCTCTTTTGCTGGTCTGCGAGGAAGAATAATTGCTCTTGTTTAAAAACCTGCCTATTAGCACTAACCAGGTTACGCTGGACATCTGTCTAAGAGAGTCGACAGGCGTAATTGACTTCCATCCTATCCTGGTCGTCTGAACGGAAAAGCAGGTCGGTACGGCGAGCGTTGCATCGGTTTGTTTTGGCGTTATCACGTGGAATTGTGCGAGATGAAAACGGCACACATATGCCCGAGCGTGGAGCTCAGTGGCATGTTATTGGCACGGTGTTTTCATCAGGTCTGATAACATATGTTTGGAACTCAGGAGGCTCTGGGCAGGGGGGAATAGCGCTGTGTTTGAAGTCAAACCGTCGCATTAAGCAGAGAGAAGCGGCACAGTTGTGTGGAGATGCTCTCTTGTTCAAAGGGATGGGAAAGGAACAGCTCCGGGGAGCGTCCAACATCAAGAGCTGACCCCGGCACCGTTTCCTCGCTACCTTCTGCCTCGCATCCCACAGCCGTATGCTGCGATTCCCAAAGACCGGCAGGCCCGTGCCATCTGGCCTCACATCGGATTCCCCGGACACATATTGGGAATCCAAAGTATGCCACCTCCCTGCCTTTCCCTTCCCTCTGTGCTCTTTCCCTCTGGGTCGTCTCTGCACCTCCACTTCATCCCTGCTTGAGTGCTGGCTCGAGTGGAAGGGGTCGGCTCTCCAAGCAATCCCAGTTGCCCTTTTCCTCTATAATCCTCTCGTGATGGGATCCAGGAGGAGCCCTTTAAATTCGGAGGGAAACGGTCAATACTTTTAAAGATGAAGGAAAATCCCCAGAGAGTTATCCACCAAGGCCTTAAAGTTGATTTTGGCTTAACCGCTGCTCATTAAACAGCATTCAGTTCTCATTTTCCTTAAAAAGTCAAGATTTAGCATCACAATGTAGCATGAACCGAGTCTTGAACTTTGAAAAGACTTTTTACTCTGCTGCCCACTTCCAATTAGCTGCTTAATTTTCTCCTGTAACCTAAATAAACCGATACTTTAGCCAAAGTAAAGCATTAATCTAGTTTCCAAATAATAATTCTTCCTGATTAAACCTTGTGTGCCCAAAGTGCGGCTCCGGTCCCATTTGTGGCTCTCTGACAGATTTTGGGTGGCCTAAATGGAGCAAGTCTGTCCTGCAACCTGAGGTGGTTGATACAGGTGGAAGCGTTTTCAACGCATTTTACAGATAAAGAAAATATTAGGTTCATTTATTAAAGTTTTTCATTCATCTTAATCTTGGAGTAACTAGAACCACAAATATTCACTTAATTCCCCTCAAAAGCAAAAATTACTTATCAGAAGAAACAATCAACCCCCCAAAATTTAGAAACTGTGGGCCTTGTTTATGTTTTGTATCTATAAACATTTAGACATGTGTTTTCTACAAAAATCCAACTACTTTGTTCGTTTTAATAGCAGCTCACATAAAAAGGCACCAAAAGTTTGTTTTGAAAAATACTATTTAAAAAGGTAAATTTTTTGTGGAGTTGGAAACTCTGATTGGTTAGCTTTAGGCTCATGGCATCTTATAAACCATACATGACATAAAAATTGATTGGCAGGCTCCCATCACAGCTCCATTTTATCTGAAATTTGGTTTTCTGTGTTTGATCCGAACATCAGCAAGAAAAACACAGCATCCTTCCAAGTAAGTGAGTCAACTTTCTTTTGTCCATCTGAAAAAAGAAAGTATTTTGATGATACCTGAAGCTATAACAACCCCCCACAGTGAGGCATCAATTTATTATATTATTGCCTTCATGTTGACCAGAGTACCGCAGCGTGATTGACGTTTTCAAAGGCAAACGTAAGAGTTTGATTTCTAACTGACTTTCAGTAATCAAGATGATTTATTCCTATTTTATTACACTTTTAATTTGATTTTATTCATTATACTTTTTTATTAAATATTTAAATATTTTTATTAAAATTAATAAACATTGAGCTTTGAATTTCATTTTATTTGTTTTGGGTTTTTTTTTTTACCCCATTTGTCGGTCTAGTTTTAACACTCATCAGGATTTTTGAAATTGTGCTTCTTTAATTTTTTTATATTTCCTTCCCATCATGACATTAACTGCTTTTCCTTAGTCTTTCAAACTGGCATCACATTTGTTAACTGTACATATCTATGCATGCATTTCCTTTTCTTTCCCATTTTTCTGTTTGTTTTGACATTGTTAGATTAGATTATAGAGTGCTCCAAAAATGATCAGACTTTATTTCCAGTGGGACTGGTTGAGTTGTGCACATTAAAGTCATTTACAGTGGTTGATGGTTTGATATGACAGCTTAACATTGTTATAGTACTCATTGGGTTGTTGTTTTTTTTTTTTTTTTTGGAACAATTCTCAATAGGCTGACCTCCTTTCAGAGCGCTGGTTGCAGTGAAAAAGTGTTGACAGACACACTCACAAAGGAAGAAGAGGCTCCAGGAAGAGAGCAGTGGTGGGCTGTGCAGCATGTTCTGTAGCACTGCCACAGATTTCACACTCCTTTTGTGCGTCTCTTTCTCTTCCTCTCCTCTGGGCGTCGCCGCAGTGGGAAATTCAATTCCCTAATAACTGGGGAATCAAAGTTGGACAGCGCCACTGCTGAGACTCATAAAGGGAGCAGTGGAGTGGTTGGTCATTCATTCGTGCAGCCCCATTACAACGTGCACCAGATGGACACTGCACGTCACCGTGTGACATCTCAAGACAGCCGCAGCCGCCCGCCCGCCTGCCTGCCCGGCGTGGAGAAGATGAAAGTTACGAGGAGGACGGGAGGCAGGTCGTGTCAAGCAGAGACGGATCTGATCAATAACTGCACAGAGACGAAATCAAAGTGGTCGAAGCATGTGGCGTGAGGCATCTGGTATTCTAGCAAGCAGAAGCTGGCGTGGTGTGCCAATACGTTTTAGGGGGAAGAGCCGCCTTCCCCCATTCAGTGGCCTCAAGCGAGTGGAGAGACGCTACTTGGTGGTGTTTTAAATCCACATGGTGTTTTTTGTTGGTTTGTTAGTTTGTTTGTTTATTATCTTGAAATGGAGGAGTCGGAGGCGGAGGGTGGGTTAAAGCTAAACAGGAAGTGTATTTTCGTGGGTGAAACTGAAAACATAAGCAATGAGACAAAATTTGTGGTTAGAGTCTGATCAGAAGCATTTTCAGGTAATCACCCTACATCGGGGTTTGGTCGCCACCGTGGTTTGTTAGCGTAACCATTTATATTTTACTTGTTTATAAGATTTACTTCTACTTTTTAAATTATAAGACTGCCAGTTAAGGTCTGGGAATCGTGAGTAAAATTACCAGAGCTTCAACAAATTACAGTATTAAAGCAGCAGTATGTGACTATCATAAATGTTTTTAAAAATGTTTTAATATTTTTTTATTTGATATGAGATAGATCATGTGTTGGGAGGAAAAAAAAACAAGCCCCTCTGCTTTACCTCTAAGGACTTGCTGTGGTCTGAACAAATATGCCACTCAGTCAGAAACAACCAATCAGAGTCAAGGAGGTGAAGGATTGGGGGGAGGGCTTAGTGCTGTCAATCATCCTCATGTGTATGTATATATATATATATATATATATATATATATATATATATATATATTCCTTTATTTAATCAGGTAAACCTCGTTGAGATCTAGATTTCATTTTCAAGAGGGACCTGAGCCTGAATGTACAACATTCAGGCTCTTCCTTGCTCTCTGCTACGCTACAGCTGGTTCACCGAAATGGAGCCTGCCATGAAAGCTAAGGCTAGTTAGCTTTTAGCTTATACTTTTGTGTCTATGCATCAATGTCAAAGTAGGATTTATTAGATACCACTAATTTAGCAGCACAGGGAAAAATTGTAATGTTTCTATTTCCAAATAAAGGCAAACAGATTGTTTTATTATGGTGATTTAGTCATACTTTCAGATCATAATAATCTGATACCTGCCCATACTGTGTTGCCACATAGCCAAAAATAAATAAAACAGTTCAATAATCATATCCCAATGGATTGCACATCTCTCAGGAAGTGATAACGCTCAGGAATTTTCACTTGCTGCTTTTCTGATCTGCTGTAGCAACGAGCTGTGCTGTTCAAACACTAACTTGGGCATAAACAGGAACAACAAATATCAATTTTCAGCCGCATTTTTACATGTATTCCTTTATAATAATGCTCTAGGCTATTAGCATGTCAAATGTGCTTTTTACATATTTAATATTGTCACCATGTTGGGACGGTATATGAGACAAATATGATTGAGCTCCTCCACCTCTTAGCTAAGCTACTGTTGTCGTTTGAAGAAATGCAAAACTCCTGGCCAAAAATAACCAATCAGAGCCAGGAGGAGGGTCTTAGCGCTCTCATCCTCATGTATGCGCTGCTCAACAAATGACTTACCATTCCAGAAAAACTGTTTATCCACAGTTATTGGTGGCCATGCTAACTCTGCTTATGGCAGAGTTGTCTCTTTTATACAATAAATATAATTTTAGTACTTTACCATTATTGAAACACCTTTAACTTATTAGGAGCTCCTCTAGTTTTTCCATATCACATCTGTGTTTTTTGCATGCATATTTCCAAACAACCATGTTTGTCTTTCTTTTAAGTGAAGGAAAGGTTTAGTAGTTTCCTTCATATAACTGAGTAGTAGTGAGCATATAATAAAATAAAAATATAATAAAAAGTGCAGGAGAGGCGTTGCAGGTTTTCCAAATTTAAAAACTATAAATATTTTACATTAATTATACTTTGACACAATTAACTGTCAAACAACTATTTGACAATGTTGTTGCAGGTAGGATGAATAGACAGAGAATAGATGAAACCAACAAGGAAGGATTCCTGGGAATAGATCAGGTGATGTCAACAAATTTAAACTGAATCTGTGAGATTCAGTCACCGGAGGTGCAACTCAAAATGACTGGAAATTCAGTCAAAAAAAGCAATGTTACAAGGAGTTTGATAATTCAGGTTAAATATAAGCTTAGAGCATATTTTGCTAAAGATGTTACAAGTAGTTAAAAACAGCAGAGATAAGCTGGGGGACAAAAACTGTGGTTGTGTCTGTTTGACCATTTTTGCATTGTTTAATTGCTGTTGTTAGTGATATTTGCCTACTTAAACCAGTCGTACTAGATTCCAAATCTTTGGCATGTTTCAAACAGTATTTTATTAGAGAGTAACAAAAAAAGTGAAATCTGTGACCTTCAAAAAGATGCCAGTGCTTTTCTTCAAATCTTAAAGTGGTTTTACAAGCTACAGAGTGAGACGTTTTGGCTTGTTCAGCTGAGCAAATATTTACTCATCATCCCAGATATGGGAATCTTCCAAAAATGAAATTATAGCCTTCGATAAATTAAACAAATAAAAAAAAAAAAAGAATGCGATGTGGGTTTATGTGCTGTGTAATGTATGACACAAGGACCCGTCAAGCCCTCCCGGCATTGATTTTTACATTTTATACTACTTCCTGCGTGGAGCACTGTGAGCATCTGATCCCCTAATCTCAGAATGCCAGCTTTCACTCAATGTCATCTGCCAATGAGCTGCAACCAGGCGCCCATCCTACCCATCCTCTGGCACCAGAACTGCACCCATCCAGCTTGCGAGCGCTAATACCCGCCGTTGCCAGGCTACGGCGAGAGGAATCAAATTTTAGGTGGCTTCCACAGCTGTGCTGTACTGTCGTGCACCAAGGGACGTACATGGCAGCGTTCCCGCTGTGCACCTGGATGGGATGAAACGGCAAGAAGTGGAGGAGTCTCAACTGCTAGCTGCAGCAGAGGCTGGCTAAACAGAAGGTGTGTGTATGGAAACAAAAAGGACAACATTTGACGTTATGAATTTTCAGATTTCAACGTGCGTGCTTTGCTGGCAGCATAAAAACCTGAGAAGCTGGATCTTAAATAGAACCAGTGTCATGAAAAGCTGAGGGAATTTTGTGATAAAAAAAAAAGATCAAAACCAATCCTGCAAATCCAAGCAATGTCCTCTTTTCACCAGTTTATTGCATCACTGAGTGCTCTTTGATCTGATCTATGAGACAACAGGGTTTCAAACAATTCCCAGCAAACAGCCTCTCCAACAACCCCCTTCACACAAGAAAAATAAAACATGAAGGGCTTCTCCACAGCTGACTTCCTACATCTTAGTCTCAATGCAATCAGTGAGCTGTGCCTCTAAGACATTGTTAATTTCACAGGGTTCACACAACTGTCACAACATCTTAACAACCGGCTTCAAACGAGATGCCTTCCAAAAGGCTGAAATAGTAGACCACATGACCTGGACGACATGACAGGGAAGCGGTTTCAAGACCCAAATAAAATCTAAAAATAAAAACAACAGCAATGGTTTTAGATCATCTAAATGTTCCAGTGACTATTTTAGAGACGGCAGAAATGCTGAGCTTGCAGAAAGCTAAGAGTTGCTTATGTCAAAACCTAAGCATAATGAGTTACCTTACATAAAGGCATTATTTAATGCTCACAAAACTCACCGGTACTTCTAACTAAATGCTACACATGTTAATTAGTCTCCAATATATAATGTGTAGAGCATTGAAAGCTAAATAAAACAAATCCCCAGTATTCATTCACAGGATTAAATGCCTAAAATCTGGGACAATTTTAATTAGGAAGCCAACCAGGGCCACAAACAGAGTTTTTACAAGCACATTTCTAAGCAAAATAGACCCCCTTCTCTGCAGTTAGCTAGTGCTGACTAAATGCTAGCGACTGTGCTAGCATTGCTTGCTAACTAGAAAAAACCCCTAAAATTAGAGAGCTGTTTAGGGTTTTGCAGATTAGGCATGAATCAACTTTGGGCAATACTCATACTACTTAAACTACAAAAAAAATCTAAAGGCCAAAATGCTAACTAGCGAGGTCTAAACTAAAATAGCAAACATTAAGAGTGTTTTTTTTTGTTTTGTTTTTTTAGCAACAATGAATGCTAAGCAAACATTGTGTCAGTTTTACAGAGAATTTTGCAAAATATTACTCCCAAGTCATCACTACTGTCCCACTATTAAATTTTTTAAAAATATGTCATTTTGATGATGGGATTTATTGAAAAAGACACACAATGGAAGCTAAGGCTAACTTAATGATAAGCATGCCAATTAGTGAACCATAGAGACTTTGGGAATAAGCAAATTTGTTAATTTTAGACTTAAAACGACTTATTCACTTTATCAAATTGCAAATAATACCATAGATCATAGTCAGCAAAAATCTGGCATATATTTTATTTATACCCATATTAGCAGCTAAATAACAAAAATCCCCTCTCACCTAGTTTCAAATAAAGATTAAAAATGGGGTTAAACAGCTACTTTGGTGCTATAAACAACATTCCTACATAAATTTATATGCCAAAACAATTTCTTCCAGTATTTAGGTTTATTAGAAATCAGCTTTTTGGGTGAGGGGGCTTCGTATTTTATAAAAACACAAAACATGCTAATGTTAATGAAATGCATGCTTAGCAGTGGGCTTTGCTTCTCTATTTTATAGAATATAATGGTGGAGTACTAACATAATTTAAATGTATACATATAAAAATTGTTTCTACATTTTCAATGAAATATAAAAGAAGGCATTCTGGTTGATCTCTTGCTGAACCTCAGAAGCCGATCCTGCTCTCATCTGTACGTAAATAGCCAGTTTCTTATTGCCTTTGCTCTTTTAAAAGCCACTAAAACATCCCTTTCGTCCGTGAAAATAAATTACATTTTCATTCATCCACTACTTTTGCATTCATCGATCGAAAATTTATGTGCGACTTCAAAAGAAGTCCTGACTTAACCAGAAGGAGGAGAGCAATTGCTCAACACAGGCTGCCAATGTGGAATAATAAATGCATAAATACACTTTCATTTGAAAACAGGCCAAGTTTCTGGACTCTCGGATGCACCCCCCTCTTCAACAGTCCCCGTCCTCGGCTGCGTTTTGCTCTCCCACGCACTCCTCCAACTAACCAAACACCTTATCCTTGATCTACTTCCTCAGAAGCAAACAAAGGGGCACTTAGCCTCGCCATCATCGCAGCGAGACGTTGGGATCCATTGGAGATTGAACATTTCACTGACATTTCGTTCGGCTGATCCTGCAGAAAAGAGTAAATCCATCCCCTCCTCCAGCTCCTCCTCACCACCGTGAACCCAGAGACAGATGCCGATGCCACTGTGCTGCCAACATGATGGAGCTGCCAAAAAAAAACCAACAAAAAAAAAAAAACGTAGTCTTTTCAGTAGCCATTTTTTCAAGTGCACAATCTCAAGAAAACATTCTATAACACAGAATGTGAAATGGCATAAAAAGAACATTTTCTGAAACAAAATTAAGACCTTAAATAGCCTTCACCAAAAGAACCGATCATGGCCTGGAGGAACAAAGAGGTATTTACAAACCTAAGCGTGACCTTTCCTCGCTGCAGCACTTTTTGTGGGAGTGGGTTGCTTTTTGTGTGTTTTAAATAAAGAAAGGCTGCCACATTGAGGGGGAGGATGCATCTGAAATCTGACAAAAATGTGAGCTGTTTTATTGACGGTAAAATAAAAAATAAAAATAAAAAAGCAGCGCAGGGAGCTAACAGATGAGTCTGAAACCATTGCTGTCAAAATAAATATAAACAATACATTTTGGAACAAAGAGAACAAAAAAGGCCAATATATTTCAAATCTCCTATCACTGATGTATCTTTAAGGGCAGAACTGTGCAAAAGCACAGACTGAAACAAACCCCTTTGACAACCTTCATCCAAATAGTTATAATTCTCATTTCATCTAAGAAGTTTGTAAACACGACGCTCAGAGATGTAATGCTGCTTGTCAGCTGGAGGGAGCACTGTTTAGCTTTTAAGCTCCACTAAATATTTGTTCCATTTGAGTTTACAAACATAAACTGACAACGATTTTTAAAAAAGTCTAATTATTAACTTTCGTTTTAAGATAATTTGTTGTGAAACCACTTTAAGTGATAGTGCAAATGTCTGAATATTTAATATTTCCATTCAAAATCCATCGATTAGCTCATTTGAAAGTGAACTTGTTGCTCCAAAACCAGTGGAGTGCAACAATAATCAAAAGTCATGCGCAGGCAATTACATTCTTTAGATAAAGCTGTTGCTATTTAATTAATTCGATTGTTTTGTAACTTACGGTAGTATTGAACGCAAACGCAATTTGCTCTGATGGATTGATAATAAAAGCTCATTAGCTGATTTATTGAGAAATAACTTTCAGAAGTAATTTGCTCATTTAAGACAGTGAAGAACTGTCACCCACAGCAAATGGAAACCCGATAAATTCAGTGAACATGAGGTGAAGGGTTATTCTTTGCCATAATCATCACTACTAGCATGAGGGTGTTATGAGAGGCAGCAATAGGCCTGAAGCCAAGTTAGAAATATGACGAGATAAATAAACTTCTTTAAGACTCTGGGAACAAATAAAAACCCAGAAATTAGAGCATTTCTTTTGGATTTGGTGGGTTTATCATTATCGGTGAAACCTTTAACATGCTGGGTACTAATGAGCAATATTAGTTTTTATATCAGTATTACTCGCTAGTTAGTATTGCCTTTCACTCATTACGTTCTCATAACAAAGTAGTAATTTCAAAAGTAAAACGTTTTTTTTTTCCATTTTAGTCTAAAGTATATTTTTAATAAGATACAAAAAAAGCTGGAGCCGAATGGAGACGAGAGTAACGCAGTGCAGCCTGCTGCTGCACACTGCAGGTCAGCAGACTGAAAGAAAACCACTGAACTTCTGCCTCTTTTCAAAAAAGAAAGATGCATTTGGAAAGATTTCACAATGCGAAAAAGCAACGCTCTCAAACGACATTCTCATGAATACAGCACAGTTTTAAAGCTGCAGCTTTTGTTACAGAGACAAACGCAGGCTCTACCCAACCACATGAAATCTAGTATTTGCTTGTTTTGCACAATCAGTACTTGAAAACTACAACTAAGGTAAGCCGTGTTCATTTTAGATTTCTGTCGACTGCGCATAAAAATTTAATTAGAAATTATTTATCATTTTAACAATTGTCAGGTGAGGTTTTTTCTTTTGCCTAAGGACTGTCATAAAGTGGACCTGTGGTATTTTCTTTATCAGGGTTATGATACTGTTTGAACCTTATAGTGTCTGCCTGCCAATGGGATGCCACTCGGTATATTACTCCTATTGTTTTATAGCCACAGTTTCCGTCCTCATGGTCAGTGTCTCGTGTTCTGCCAGTCACGAAAATAGTATTTTCTAAAAGTCAATTCACAGAAACCCAAACAGTAGCAAGATTGCCTGGAAGCATCCATGTTGTTGGATGAACAGTCAAATGTAAATGCACAGGGAATTAAATAAATGTTTCAACTCATGTCATCCTAGTATCTTCAAAGAATCACTGATGCTGTGGGCAAAAAGGAGCTCTGGTAGCAGTCAGTCTCGCAGCAAATCTGAGGAAGCCTCTGACTGAAGGCTGTTGCTGAATGATAGTCTCATAACTGTCATAACATGCCAACAGGTCAAGATCACCCAGAGATGATATTTTACAGCATCATGTCCTGGATGATTGGAAAGCACTGCTAATCCACCTCACTTGCTTTTGCCATTCCTCTTTAAATCTCTGTCTGGCTGTATAGTTAGAAAGCTGGAGTTGGAGATGTGATCAGTGTCTATTCCTCCTCCTCTTTGGTTCTGCTTTTCTTCTCCTCTGGGAATTTGGGTCACAGTTCAGGTGTTATCTGAGCTTTTGGGATGCTACTCATGAGCTCCCAGTTGTAAAGACAATAGCTTGTTGCCACAATTACACATCCTAAAAGTCCATCCATGACTCAACCAAAAAGTCTACAAAGAGAACAAATCAGAACTAATGTAGCAGCGCGACATCATCCTGCTGCCACCATGAGCAATTATAGAGTAAAAAGTAAAAGTTATGTGCAGAAACTTTGTAGCGACATCCACTGTTTTTTTCCTTCATAATACTTATGGCGCCCCTGCATTCTTGCCACCCTGGAAGGTGCGCCATATTATAATTCTGCCTTTAACATTCACATAAAATCCATTTTCTCCACTTTATTAATTTACACTTTTAAACACAGCTCACTCAGATACATTTAACCGTTACTGAATATCTCTTGTTCTGTCCGTCCGCTCAGGTTACAGCCTTCGTCGACGCATACCTGAGCTCTGGTATCAAGTTAAAACAGTTCCTTTTCACTCAAGCACATGTTGTCACCAGCTGAGACATTGTGTACTGTGAAGAACTATAAGCACAACCCGACACCAACTCTACTTTCACTTTAAGGTCAGTAAATCAACAGCAAAACTCAGGATTCGTTTGGGTTTTGAAAAATAAGACGTATGCAAATTTAGGAGTGATTTAGAGACTTTCTGATGGAAAACCAAAAGTTTGATTAAGTCAAAGAAATTGCTTGTTTTTTTTTAAAGGCATCTTTAACAAACAGAGACCACAGGCCTGTGAAACCAAATATCCAATAATGCCTGTGGGAACTGGCATATCTGCAGACTTACAAGCTTTTCTTTCTCACACACACACCCCCACACACACAGCCCCCACGCACACACGCACACACGCACCAAGTCTCACGCCCCTTGTGAACACTCATCTTTAACGAGGGGAGAGCTGAAACCATGCGTGATTGTTTTAGAGAGGCTGCCCTAAAGGCACGTTATCGCTCAATGTGGGACCGCTCCTCTCAGTCATACATCCTCCCTCCCTCTTGTTGATTGTGCAGCACAGATCAGCGGCAACAAAGGCATCATTAGTGGGGCTTTGGTCCCCACCAGGCCCGGGCTAATTATGAATAGGGGGGCCCCGGTAATAATTCAAGGGCCCATCGGTGCAGCTTGAAACTGAAGAGAGAACTTCACAGATTTCGGCGGTGGCGTACACTCGACCCATCTGCCTCCGTTTCCCAGCCACCTGCCTGAAGATCCGACTCACGTCAGCCGCAAAGACTGGAGCACCATCACACACAAGAGGGAAGACATATGGGATTTATGCAGGGCTTTAATGAACGACCCGCATCGGTCATTAAAGCTACGGACAATTACCTGCTTGGAGCAGGAAACTCCTCTTTAAAAACAAACAATTGTTTGGTTTTAATTCTGGATTTAGAGTTAGTTTATTTCCTTTTTTTTTTTCCTCATATGAAATTAATCCCTTGCACATGAGATCGTAGTGAGCAGGGAAGAAACAATCCTCTCCATGCTGTGAAAAAGCTCAAATGAAGATTTATGTCATGTTTAGCTGCACATTAGTGATTCTCCACTGCACTCCATTGATGAATGCAGTAATAGTTTTACATTTACACGGAGAGGTGATCATCGCTTCTGCCAGAAGAGGGCAGTATAAATTTTCTTAATCACATCTCGAGTGATTTCCCCCTCGCCCTCCACCCCTCCATCCTCGGGCCAAAGCAAGCACAAACACGGCTCTAATTCCAAACCCACAAAAGAGGGAATTTGAAAGTAAACAAATGAGCCCGATGGGATGATCAGCGCTCTCAGATTTGCAGCATAAACTCTTTTCCCATGGAGCTGGCTCGTAATTTCAGCACCGGGCTCAGATTTATGCTCCTCTCTGTCAGCTTCTGATTCTTTTTGGTGACTAAGTTCTGATTCATCGCAGCATTTCTAAGCTTCTGAAGAGGAGACGGGGTGACATTAGATGGCAATTAATAAAGCTTATTTTTTTATATTGTCCCTGCCAGGTCACAGACTTTGCATGCATTACTGGAAATGTGGACAAAAAGGCCTATTGAAAACATTTTCCTCATCTGTGACTTGAGCTACAAAAGTTTTTTTCTTCATTTTGTCGCATTAAAGCCACAAACTTCACTTTACCAGGATTTGCTCTGCTAAATAAAACGCATTTAGAAAGGTCACCTCACCATTTGAAAAACAACTTTTGATAAATATCTACTAGAGGAAATGTGTTACTTTTAAAGAATCACCGTTTTATTTCTAATTGTAGGTTTTAAAATAAAAAACCTTTCCAAACACCTCATGGATAATTTATTTTTTCTTCGGAATATTAATATTTGCATTATAGTGTCAGAGAAAAAATATATTTAAACAGATATTACTGTTACTTTTAGTGTCATTCTGGAAAACCATGGGTTGGGTATTTATTATCCTTAGCAAAAGTTACTAAGAGACATTTTAGAAAGTCCAAAAAGCAACTTGTAGAACCGGAGCCACAGGTTGCAGACCGTTGTGCTACATAAACACAAGATGGTGCTTAGCAGCAAAATAGACATAAACACTATTTTTTTTTTTTTTTAAATCCTTAGCAAAAGTTACTAAGAGACATTTTAGAAAGTCCAAAAAGCAACTTGTAGAACCGGAGCCACAGGTTGCAGACCGTTGTGCTACATAAACACAAGATGGTGCTTAGCAGCAAAATAGACATAAACACTATTTTTTTTTTTTTTTAAATCCTTGCAAACCAATAAAAGAAATGTGAATTTTGTTTTGCGTTGTATTAAAACACCAAGTCTGGTAAGTTTTTCTGTCCTTCACACAGCATGATGCTGCCACAAAGGGAGCATTAATCCGAGAATCAACCCATTGGCTTATGGTAACTTTGGAGGAGCCACTAGATCCGCAGCTCAGGTGGGAAAATCTGACAGAAAAAGAATAATGATAAGTGCTTGTTTACGAAGTTCACAAAATACCTAAAATCATACTATGTCGTCGAAATGCAAAACGTCACAAAAGGCAGAAAATTAACAATGCAAATTACCATGAACACAGCAGTCCTATGGTGAAACATGGTGGTGGCAGTATTATGCTGTGGGGAGGCTTTTCTTCAGCAAGTTACAGTTAAACGGATTTGATGAAAGCAAACTGGCTACAAGATTTTGTTTAATTGCAAGAACAGTCATAATATAGATGCAAATTTACTAGAAAAAAAAAGTAATTTTAATAAAAAGGTTTGGATAATTAATTTTATTTTTATATTGTTTGCTATAGCTCAAAATTACTACTTCATCCTCCTAATATAATTATTTCATTCTGGTAATAGTAAGACTTTATTCTGATATTACAACTATATTCTACCAATACGGTCGCATTACTCTTGTAATAAAAAAAAAGAAAGAAAAAAAAGAGAAAATCTTAGACCTTTATATTATGTCTGCGTTGACCTGACTTCAAAGTCCAGCAAACAAAATGGCGGCATTTGAGAATGCTGACATTAATCTCAACTATGGAAATCCAAGGAGTGCATCGATGGGGGAAAAAAAAATCCCCATTTTGTTGGTTGTGTAGGAGGTTCCACTTCTGCTTTTCAAATATATACAGTGACTTATATGTACATCTGCTTGCGGAACTGGCCAGACTAAAATCTCATCATCCAAGAATAATTTTGTGCAAAAAAACATAGTGAACATCTTTTCTGTAGCCCATAAACCTATTTTAATCTGTTCAAGAAAGAATAATAATAGGTCAAAGGTACTACTTTTCTCAGAAACCTGTTGAGGTTTATATATTTTACATGCTCACTATAAAAAAAAAAAAGGCATACATCTGAAAACATCCAATAAGTTAGATTTTATTAAACTATCTCCAATTTTTGACAATCATTTCTTCTGTTAAAGCCTTAACGGAGTATAATTATCTTGTAAAAACAGAATTAAATACTTTGATAGTTTACAAAAAGGATCACATTTTGGATGATCTGGCCCCTAAATTCAATTTCAATTAATTTCTGTATAATTATACAGTGCTGACCCTCCAATGAATAATTCTAATTAAAAACAACAAATCTTTCCATTATAGGCAGTTGGAGAATAAAAGTATCCCACGTAGGAAAAGTGACTTTGAGCAGCGAGCTTTTTGTTTTATTGCAGTTTATATTTTGCTATTACAGCAACAGCTCTGAAGAACATAAGACACCGCCAGTCAATTTGTCATATATGACATACATATATGTAGGCTAAATAATGTCATTTTTTCAGTGTTTGCAGTCATATTTACTACCAATTAATGTTTTAAAATTGTTTTCTACCACCACCCTGTCAGAAATTGTTGAGGACAATTAGCAACTTGGCTAACTTGACATTTTCATGATAGACTGACACACTAGTGGACTAATTCTGTTTTTTCTTGGTAGCATCATGCTGTGTAAGAGGTTTTCCTCTGGTTGGTTGCCTGATTACAACCCAAAACATGAAGGTTTTATTGGAGATCTAGTCTGAGATTTTTCCTCCTGTAGATTGAGGAAAAGGCAAGGAGCTGACTGAAAAAGAAGGAAAAACTAAAACAAAATAAAAAATAAAAAAAAACACATGGAAAAAGCTTTTGGTCTGGATTCAATGGCCTGGAATAACTGGCCTCTGAAGAGCTCTTGTGTCAAATGGTATCTGTGACAGGGAACAGTGAAGGGGGATAAATATGCCTGATTTAACATGTGAGCACCACTTCTTCCTGACAACATCTGGGACGGGGAAGAAAAAGCATGAAAATACTACCAACATATATATTTTTGGTCAAAAGGATCACTTTTGGCTCATGAAGAGTCAACTAAGCCTACAAAACAACCACAGAAATGTTGGGTTTTAACAAAAGGCGTCTAAAACAGAGACGAGCCTCTCCCTTTGAGTCGTCCTCGGCTTTCTAAAGCGTTTGCAGACGGGTCAAAAGGTCTTTCCAGCCCAAAGGCCTCACCTTCTTTCTAATGAATTCCCAGGATCCATCAACCTGCAGGCGCTCCCATACACGCTAACCAATGATTACACCTTGAAGGGGAGATGGGGGGGGATTGGATGTGCTCACACACACACTAAGACACAGAATCTCGTTCTCTCAGCTACCACCACCAATCCCCCCGCCCCAGATTGGAGGCAGGTGCAGCAGCAAATCAAGCCTCATTAGCTGCACCTTCTGCTGCCGTACACTGCGGACAGATGGAAGCTCGCCCTCACATGTTACCTCACATCAGATGGCAGTTGGAGAAGGCTGGCTAGGGGGTAGCAGGGAGAAACGCTTGCCCCCTTTCTGCCCACGCCGCTTCCTCCGGGCCGCAGGATGCCCCTGAGCGTAGATACAGCACCAGAATGCTCCTTAACCTCTTCTTCTCCTCCAGTCGAGCTTTTTTGGAGAATATCTAACGCCGCATCAGCTGTAACTTTCCCCCTCCTTTGCTCCATGTTGGCTTTGACCCCAGTAAGAGAGGTTCATTCCCCGGCCCCAGGCCTGCATTTTGGTTGGGTTTTTGCTAAAAGAGCTAGAGGCATGTTTGTGTAAAGGCCCTTGATATGGCGAGACAGTACCAGACCCCACAGGTAAATGACTTTAGCTCAGCTGCAGCGTATCATTTCCCCCCTACCACCCCTCTCTCTCTCTTGTCCTCCGTGGCTCTGACACAAGATCTGAGCGGCTAATTGAGGCAACAGCGTATTTCACTGGTGTCGACACTTGCGGTGAATTTATGGCCACTCCTCTCATGGGGGCAAAGGCAAATGTGTCAAAGGGGAGGCTGTGCGCAAATTGATGCTGTCGGTATGATAAGAAATATCGCTAATGTGCTTTTCAGTGGAGAGAGAGAGAAAAAAAAATAGGAGGCAGGGGGGTTTAGCTGTCAGACCTGGATGGGGTTAGGATGCTGGAATTTCCTGTTGGGGCCCCGAGAGCTGTCATATCGGCCTAAATCAGAGAGAGACTTGTGGATAAAGATGCTCACATGATGACAGAAACACCCAGCGTACCACGCCTTGCATAATTATCCATATCCCCAAAGTTTTTACTTATTTTTTCTCAATACAGCCACAAATTTCAGTGCAATAAATCAACTCAATGTCATGTAAAATTGTGATGTAATAAAAATCTTAAAAGTGCGGCATGCTTTTCTATTTGGCTCCATTTGGGTTGTGTCTCTACAAGGTTTGGCTGCATTTTTTGTTGTTTTCTTCATCACCACTAGGGTTATGTACCGATTACAGCAGAAGCAGGTAAGATCAGCACAACTAGCCTTTTAAAAAACCCCAAAAAAACGATTTTTAGGCTCTGTTAGCCTTTATTGTACAGTAAATAGACAGGAAGTAAAGGGGGAGAAGAAATGCAGCAAAAGGCCAGAGACCGAGAATCAAACCCAGGACAACTTCGTCAAGTAGTACAACCTTTCCAATAGATTTAAGCCCCATTTACACGACACCAGAGCAAAACGCGAATGTTTTCCTTATGTTTTGGCCTTTCGTTTCCGCAGTAACGGCATTTTGCCTGGACAAAGAAACAAAGGTTTTACAATTACTTCTATGTGAATTTTTAACAATCCAACTAAAACTTCAGATTTTAAACTTTATTCAATTGAAAGCTTACAAAACAGTCAAGATAGCACTTCAATTTTTAATTTGGGCTAAGCTAAGTTCGCTAAATGTTATCAAAAGCTAGCACCTTAAATGAGAAATTAGTTTTGACACTAGCACATTATTAGAAGTGGGCTCACCACTGCTTACTTGTGCAAAACATTAAATTCCATGATATAATTTTCCTTTACTACTTGGGAAATCCCCATAAAATACATTAAAATTTGTGGTTGTAATGTGGCAAAAAGCGAATAACTCCATCCATCCATCCATCCACTTTCTAACACCCTTGTCCTCTAGTGAGGTCAGGAGGGCTGCGGATAACTCTATATACCTTAAAAATCGGATTCTTTTCACGTACCGTCGTCAAGTCTTATGCTTAAAATAACTGCAACTTCAGATATCTGTGGAGGAAAAGGTCCATCTGGATAATGAGGTCACGCACAAGTTTATGACTCAGGTAAGTGGAATCAAGTCAGCAGGTCATGATGTCTGATTAATAATAATAAAAAAGATGTTTATAGGATTACTTCAAGAAATTAGTTTAAGTTGGGGGAAGTCTTGAAGGCAAGTAGTGGGAAGAATGAGGACATGAGTACAAAAGATACTTTGTTTAGACCAACAGGAGGAGAGAGGGGGCTCTGTGGTTGGAATAGAGCTGTGGCATTAATGGACTGAACCTAAGTGGTTGTTTTAGAAGTACACCGAATCGTGACGTTTTGAGGCTTCAGCCATGCAGACCGCAGAGGAATGTTTCAACCCTAAACTGTTCCTGCAGACGACATGAATGCTAATGCTGCTTCGTGTACGTTTCACGCATAAAGAGGCAACTGTGTTTGCCAACCTGATCAGTTTAGAGACGACACTTGGGTAGATTATACTGAACTGTATGTGTAACTGTGACATGAAAGTACAGCAGAGAAAGAAGAAAATTGGCTCCCAAATGCTTCTCTACATCTCCTCTGGTTTTTATGATTTGTACAGATTTACAGCACAGTGCCTCAGCAGTCTTTAAACTAACTGTTTGGGGAGTATGCATGCACATATACGTGTTTAAAGGTAAATGAAGAATCCCTTTCAGAGTTCTCACTAACAATAGCATGTATGTTTTTATGTACATTTGTGTGTTAATGGTACAGTGGACCACCTCATGTTCACGGTTCAGTCTTTGCAGATTTGTTCTATGGAACGAAAAATCGGTAAATACGCAAATTATTTGCAAAAAATTTGCAAAGTTACAGATTTTTTTTCTATCTGAAAAATTGACCCTTTTCAAACAGGTAGATATAAATATTTCTAGCATTAATTAAAGGCTAGCAGTGGTCAGCAGACACATTTTCACTAACTTGCTAATCAGCTAATAGCGGAGCTAATTTTTTGTTCAGTGCTTTAGCTAACTTTGAAAATGTTTCGCACCCTTTGCTTCCCCCAATTAAATTTTTCCAGATAAATTCAAAAGTGCCATTTTAATTGATATTGAAGTTTGACATCTGTGTTCAAGTTCTGGTTATCCACTGTTAACTCTTCAAGTAGTTAAAAGCTTATCTTCACGCTCTTATTTTGAAGTGGGCGAAGAGCGTTTGTTCCGTTTCCTCTCCTCATGTTCTCTCTTTTCGCCAGTAACTTTATTTCGAACAAGAAACGTACAGGAGCAGACAGCCAGACAGCAGAGAACATGATCTACTTCTATTGGAACTAAAATTATGTTTTTTTCCCCTGTTTGTCAGGTGGTGTTCATTTGATTTGTTTAAAAAAAAAAGGAACAAGTTGGGTCTTTCTAACAGATGCTGGGTGCAAACAGCCTACAGATCTAGTTTCTAAATTGGCTTTTTGCTAAACCAGATTCTGGTTTATCCCTTGAAATCAAGTGGATCCATAAGCAAGAAAAGGTTCATTTTATAAGGCCAGATATTAGACTGAAAATGAAGGAAAAAGCAGCGAATGCACAAACAGTAGAAAGTTAGGCTTTTTCAAAGATGACAAGAAAGTATTTTATAGTTGCATGCAAAATGTATATAATTCAAGCAGCAGTCTATGTATACATCTTAATATTTCAATCTACGCATAATTAAGCAGGCTTTACCGCCCTGTAACGATCTGCAAACATCCATGTTCAGGTTGTCAGGGGCTCCTCCAAATGAGCCGCACCAGTTTTGACATCTTTAACAACTCTAATTTCAATCAAGCTGCTGCGGCACTTCTTGTTTTTCTGGGATCTAATGAAGAGAAAAAGACACATGGGACTCCTTTTTTCCCCCTCATTTCATCCTTCGATCTGTTCCCAGATCCATATGACATATGGAAAGGTGTTCAATCCAAGAGCTCAATGTACATTTGGTTGTTCTCTAAATGCAGCAACAAACCTTAGAAAATGTATTAAACATAAAAAGGTCTCCTTGTCTCGTTTTGCTAGCTTCCTTGTGCACCTAAAAGTGAAGGTTACTCCTTCCTGTACTTCCAACGGCTCTCCTTTTCTTCCCTTTAGGGATTTTGTTTAATTTAGAGCAAATCTTCATTATTAAGCCTCTTGCCAAGTTTGAAGACGCAGCGCCATATGCTGAGCGCTTCCTACGCCGTCTTTCCTCTAAATCAAGGATTTCAAATTTGTCACTTTGTTGCATTTCATTAACAGACAACATGTTTGAGGTGGGCTGATGGTACAACACAGACAGCTGCAGAGCAAGTGCACTTTAGAGCTACAGTACGAAGTTTGAAAGAAAAACCACAAACGGTCGTCAGGTTCACCTCAACCGTACAGTACCAACACATCCGACTAAGTCACAGTTTCAGACTCTCTCTCTCCTCCACAGCGCTTCAGCCGAGCTGTAATCTGGAAGTCGTTAACAGAAACTGTAACAGAACAGAAAGTGGAGAAAACATTAAGCACATAAGACGCTCAAGACTTATAATTTCAGTGCCATTCAGTCATTAGCAGGGAAAAGGAAGAAAACGTTTCTGCAAATCTGGTACAGTCAAGATCCTTTCCTAAAGTAATCACAGTTATTCACTTTACCGATCAGCTTCATTGCCTTTACAGCATTTATGCAAATCTACACCAGGCTATGACCCACTGAGGAGAGATGCATGTTCAATTACACCTCCTTTATAATTCAGCAGCTCTGATGTTGAAGGGTACAGTACACTAAGTGTTCATCTTTGCTGAGTATGCAGTTCAACAGTTTAAGGTCCCCTGACACTGCTATTCAGGATGACGTAAGGCCACACTGTCCTGCTGTATTACCGACGCCCTGATAGAACCGGGTTGGACTCCTTTCCCCAACAGAACTGCCTTAGGATGTTTTTACAATCAATCAAATTTTATTTGTATAACACATTTCAGCAGCAAGGCATTTCAAAGTGCTTTACATCATAAACACAGTCATACAACATAGATTCAACAATCAAAACATTACATTAAGTCAATTGCCATTCGTAATTGATTACGTCTCAAATACAACTCTGAATAGGTGGCTTTTTAGTTGAGATTTAAAGGAAGCCAGTGTTTCAGCTGTTTTACAGTTTTCTGGAAGTTTGTTCCAGATACAACTGATTGGCTCAGTTCGATTGGGGACCAAAATTGCAACGTTTGAAAAGCCTGTTCACCCTCTTGCCTGTGGAGGCGCTGCACAAAGAACCACTGAAGGAAACGACATGAAAACCTTAGATTTTTGTGGCTGTAGGATTTTTCTTTTGTCTTTGGCAAAAGACATCAAGCCGCTACTCCTGCTAGCGGTAGACTTGCAAGTTTGTTTTGGTTGCATTTACCCAGAATTCCTGGCAACATAGTCAGCTTCCTGCTTTTGAAGCAGTCTCCGATCCACTTGGCATTCATTCAAACCTCTTCTTAGCGGACAGGAGTGGCAACCACCACTTCAGCTGTCATCTCAAACCAGTCTGCCCATTCTACTCGAACCTCTGACCTCAACAAGGCATTTTGTCAAAGCAACCTCCTTACCTAATCTACAAGTTTAGGTAGACTTTCATATCTTGGAATAATAATAATCTTATTGTCAGATGATGGACTGAATAGAGATTATTGTTTCATAACCTGATTCTGCTTTAAAGTGTAGCTAACCCTCTTAACACAACTGACAATTTTTTAAAAAATTTCAAAGTAGGCGGGACCAAGAGCCACAGAGGGGCGTGGCCAGAAAGAGGAAACATACTGTTGCTATTTTCAGCAACTTTTCAGACCCCTTAGTGATTTTTTGAAAAAAGTAATTAGTGACAAATTTATCAACTTTTTTTTCCTGTGTTGTTGGAGACTTTTCAGGCAACAAGTTAAGCAGCAATCTCTCTGCAGTAACTGTCCTGAGTGAGCGAGCATGCAGCTGCTGTGAGCAACTCCTGCTGCCTAAGCACTACAGTCAGAGCAGAGATCCAGTTTACTCCGAGTCCACATTGCAAATGAGTCACACATGTGCAAAGCTATCGATCAATGCTCACTATTCCAACTCCTGACTCATCATGTGTCTGAGTGAGATGGTTTTATACCAGGATGTGACGTAAACATCAACCAAGCTATGCCGTTGTAACCAATAGGAAAATTTGACTGCAGTAGCCACCGTTCAACCCAAAGAGGACACCACTTTGCACAAAAATGTTTCAACATGCATAGAAATATAAAACATACCGTCCCTTAAGGACATATCTAGACAGTTTAACAGCAAAAGAATAAAACTTTACACTCTGTCGCATCTTTTTCACTAAATTTTATTGTGAAAATTCAGTGTTTAACACCTGCATTTCTGCAATCTTAAGATTAAATTATTCAAGATGACACAATATACTAATTAGCCTACTTCTGTAGGAAAAAGTTTGCAGTGGATTTTATTCAGGGGCATTAGAGTTGGGTAGTTTAAAAGTGTCTTCTGTAGTTTTATGTTTTTCTTAGCCACGATGATGCCAATCCCAAAAGGAAAAAGTCGATCTGTGCAAATATCTACAAGCGATTTATGACCATATGACTGAGTTCGACTGCAACTGTACACGGTGTGCCAGGGCGGAATAACATCGCCGTGCCAGTGACTATAGATCAGCCATCCCATAATTAGATTTCTGCAAACCAGAACGACTGCTTATTGGATGTCATTCTGAGATGCTTCTCCTGTGATTGCCTCCATCAGCCCATCTTTACTTTGCAGATCTGCCAACGCAGCCATAAAAGAACGCTCCTAATCGGCGTCGTAATTACCTTCAATAATTATTGACAGCGCTGCAGATGGGGAGGCAGGATGGACAGAAAGAGCCCTCGGTTCCGGCGTCGGGCTCTGTGAGGCCAGCTTTGTGGAAGAGGTGTTGTTTCCGGAGATGAAAGGTTCTCCGAACACGCAGTCCACAGGAGGTAGAGGGTCTAGGTTGACGTCATCCGTTTGCTCTAATGTTGAGTGCCAACCATCAACAGCAGGTGACCTCCTCCTCCTGCCTCCAAACAAACACACTCACTCTGCCATCTCCCCGTTTGCCAGGACTGCACCTGCAGCATATTATCCAAGCCTTTAGCTTTGTAATGCGGCACAGGTGCCAAAGAACCAACGTACCATTGTAACACAAACATACATAACAGGCCCCGAAATGAGGATACACGCTTACAGATGTGCAACGATTAATTGATATAATGAGACGTAAATGCAATACATTGTTTTCTCCCACAAGCAGCACATATGGCAGAGAGGGGGGGATTTTATAAATGTTGATTCCTTCCCTTGAAACCATTTCCCCCCCCCTAGCTACTGTGCTTTAGTGTCAGGATTTAGTGTGTGTGGTTATCAAAGCTTGAAGGTTACGGAAACCTGATCAGTTTGCAACTTTATTTTAGCACAAACCTGAACAGTTCAAGTTATTAAATGCAGTTTCATATTGGTACGCAATCTTTAAACTGGATTCATTAGCTTTCGTTTCACAATAGTTGCATGATAAATATAAAAAAACAACAATGAGTGAGTCATAAAGATTTGTCATAATGGGCATGGAGTCAAGACTGGAGCTTCAAAGACCAAGACAGAGATGGAGGCAGAATTTTCCAGTTGGTCTCAAGATCTAAATGATCTTTATGTCTACAATGATCTGTTATGGACTTAAGATACTCAAATTTTGGACAGAAAAACATTAGTGCTCAAATGTTTCCAGAAATTTTAGCAGCTTTCTAACTTTTTAAATCAATCAAATAAAGTAGCTTTCATTGCAAACAAAAACAAAATAAACAAAGAGACTGTAAAATTAAAGCAACTGAGGTGAAAGTTACCCTGAAATCTGATTCACCTAAACTCAGGTTCCTGTTAAATTTGAAAAAAACACAACAACTATACTTTCCCCCAAGAATAGATTTTCATTCCCCATATTAAATATTCTTTAGCATTACATTTTTTTAATCATAGATAATTGAAATATTGAGATTTTTTTGATTTAATGGGTTTTTTTATTACCATTTCCAGTCTTTTCACCTCCTTCGTGCAGTCAGACGGGTTCTATTTAAAGGATTTGTTGAGTCTACAGTTTTGGCAGAAACAGATCTGCATAAAACAGTGATATTAAAATCAAATACTGTGATTACTGTTTTGAGATAGGGCCAGATTGGCTTGGGGAGATTTTTCCAAATTAACTCGTCGCTGAAAATCGCTTGATGATCAGAAATATTTAAGTTTGACATGAAAGAAAAAAACTTTAAGGGAACAAATACTTTTTTTTTTTTACAGCATCTGTATAATTTCACTTTGGGGAATTTTCATTTTACTCAAATGTCCAAAACTAAATTAACTTAGCCAGAAAGTAATTTATGTCATGTTGGTGAGCATTGTGTGACTTAAACTTCACAGTGATTGCTTTTTACAATAAAATGATATATTTGTTTATTTAGGAACTTTTCAAATAATAATTTCCCCCCAAAATGGTGAAAAGCTATATATTTCCATTTCTTCCTTGTTGTTCTATCCTGTTTATGAACGAGGCAGGTATTACTGTAGTGAACGAGTGAATCATTTTAACTCTTCTTTGTTTCTCTTTCACTCTCACACACCTGGTTTCTAGCCATCACACCTGCAGCATGTCAGCTATTATCCTCCCTCACTTGTTTTCATTCAAATTTCTTTTCTTTCAGTTTAGTTCAGAAGTTTGTGTTTTACATGAATAGAATGAAAATTGATTTTTTTTTTTTTTTTTAGAAAAGAGAGCACAAGCTTTAGTGACTTACCTTAAACAGATTATTTACATGTTTCCTTCAGCTAAACATGGCAGTAGACATGATTGATTTCCTTCTGCAGTGTGCTGCGATCTGTTAGAACTTCTCAGATTTTGTCACATCACACTAATTAGTTGCAGAGTATGACGTCTAATTGAATTTAGGCCAGTTTCTCAAGGCACACTGCCCTTTGTGTTTTTAGACGTCCGCCTGCTTCTGCACACATGATTTCAATCAATGGCTGATGAACAGGTTGTTCCTAATCATCTGAATCAGGTTTGCTAACGGAGCAAACGATCAAGTTTGCGTCCGCAGAGCCAATGGGAAGAAGAAGAAAATAAAAGATACATAAAGGTACATTTACTGATGAGAACAGCATTAGGCTCCGCCCCCTCTGTCAGACGGGGCGGAGCCTAATGTAATCAGAGATAATTGGTTAATATTTGCTGAGATGTGCTTATGGGCAAACCCATGCACAAACAAAAAGTAAAGGTTAAAGTCATGGCGCCAGATTGTAACCATGGCAACACAACAATCAAACTATGAAGATTTTTTTTTAAAGTTTTCCAGAATAAATATTTAATTTATTGATGCTGAAACCATGAAGTGAGACTTAATAATATTCAAATATTTTGTTTGTCTTTGTAAACAACAACAAAAAGACATTTTAGATTTGCGGGTTGAAATTTAAGCATCTATTGGAGGCCCATGATGGTTTGATGGACCTAAACAGATATTCATTTATTTTGAAATGGATCCTGTTTGATTCTACGTACTTAATTATTAAACTTGGTTTTCACCAAATCCAGATCTGTTAAAGATGTTTTGCTGTAACCTAGATCCATGCGTATCTCCTTCTAAAAGGTTCATTAAGTGTTAAATATTGTCTCTGTACAACAATATAAACACTCCTCCCCAGTTTATGTCAGTAATGCACCATTTAGTTGTTTGCCAACCACAAGAAGAAGAGCATTCAGGGTAGTGTGCTTTGTGGACCAGGGTTGGCAAATACTGTAATGTAAAGTAGTGGAGAACTATGAAAAAGAAATGAACGTCATTAAGATTTGTTTTCCAAAAAATGTACAGGCTTTCACTGGAGAAATATAGAAGAAATACTGATATGAGGGGGAAATTATATATTGTGTTCCCTGAATCAAAGCTTTGTCAAATCACCTTTTTGTATGTTTGAACAAGTGTAGAAGCGTCAAGAGACTAAGGGTTTTGCCCATTCTTCATTACAAAATACCTCAAAATGGATGGACAACATCTCCGATAATCAGTCTGTGAATCTTGCCACAAATTCCCAATTGAGTTTAGATCTGGACTTCTGATTCTAAAATCAAATTAAAATCTCATTTAAACTCAATGAAGTTTGTGATAATTGTGTAAAATAGTGCAAAGGTGGGTCCATGATGCTTTTAGCAGTCTGAATGTTTGTGGCAGCAAAAGGACGTTGATAATGATCAGCAGCCTTGTGGTGATCATTACATTAAAAGCCATCTTGATGTTTTCTCTGGGTTTTTGTTGTTTTTTTCCCAGACCTTAAAGGACTTCAGCCTGTTCGCTCCGTTAAACGTATTTCATTCTGTACCCTTGCACTGCGTTTGTCTCAGGAAATTGAAACATACAGCAACTTTTGCCGGTCTGAACGTTTTTCACCCACTTCGCTCGGTGACGATTCTGTGTGCTGAAGCTGCAGGGAAACCGCAGCGAGTCGCAAGCGGGTCGAGACACTGACCACAGGCACCCAGATCCAGACTCAGTGACAGACCTTGTGGTGACATCTGCTTTTACTCAGAGAGAAGCACTTCAGCACTTAATAAAGCATGTAATCACGCTGTTGTAACTCGGGAGCAGACAAAGCAGCGCAGGCTCGCAGAAAACCGCTTCATAAGGCGACTTTTCCCTCGCACACTAATGCCTGGTTCTGTTTATCTGCTTTTAGTTTATCAGCAATTTTGCTTTAAGGCCCAAATGAAGACAAAGTGCTTTGTGAAGTTGTAATGATTGATTACAGGCCTTCGCAGTACAAGCAAGAGAGCTATTTGCTGAAAATCTGACGGAAAAGGTGTCGGGCTCTTATCCTATACCCACCTGTATGCAATTTAGTGCATGTAAATGTCAGGAAAAAGGAAGGAGGTGTACTTTTTAATGCTGGTGTAATTTTACAGGGAGAAAGCTGAACTCCACATCTAGTAAAAAAAAGACTACTTTTGCTATCACCAAACACATGTCACATAGCCAAAATACTTTCTGCGGTGTGTTTCTGCACCAACAAAACCTTCAAGTTCTGCACCGGCTTTGCAGTTTTACAGGCCGGGGCCCAAAGTCAAATTCACTTTGAGTGTGTTCTCTGCATCTGCTCTCATATTTCAGCTAAACTGCCTCCTCGGCAGGGCCAAGGAATGCATCAGGCACCATAAATCAGGCGCTTGATGGGAACTTGGCGGCCATACAGCGGCGCAGAGAGCGGCGTTATGTAGCCACGGTACAGTAAAGATGTTTTAAGGTGAACATTACCATCTTGGTGGAGGAGAAAAAAAGCCAGGGGGAGGATACTTTGATTCGAGGGGAGTTTTTGAGTAAATGACAGAGCTATGAAAGCCTGTCTCACCTCCTTTGGCCTTTTGCATTCCTGTACTTGTGAATCACTATCATTGCTGTGATGGCTATAGGCTATTTATACAGTGTCAGTTACTGGTTTAGGCTGTTTCTTATTTCTTTTTGTCACAATGTTTCAGATCATCAAATTAAAGTTTTTTTTCCCTGACAAATATAAATAAAGAAAGCAGTTCTAAAATGATCATTTCATTTATAAAGGAAACTAATCTGAACCTGAGTAAAAAAAAACCAAACAAAATGTCACATTGTTAGAAGCTCTTAAATTTCACCCAAAACACTTTCAAATGAAAGAAAATGAAAGTTAGCATGAAAACTTTTTTTCAGTGGTAGGTTATGTTGGATTAGTGCATATAAAACTTGACTATTTTTTTTCCTTGAAGTGCATTAATTTGGCTTTTTTGGTTTGAGATGGCTCTGTTCTGTCAATAAGAGGCTTCGGATGGTGACTAAATAATACATTTAGTATTTCTGAGTTGTTTAATGAAAGCATTTACCGTGTCTACAAATATGACTTGTATCTTTTACTAGCACACGTTATTGAAATCTCAAGATTTTAGCTTTCCAAAGACGTACATTCCGTATGTGGACATAGAAAGGGTGTTGCAAAAAATGCAAAATGTTAAATTCTTTCACTACATGATATGTAGAATCAAAAAATGATTCAAACAGAACCTGTGTTTCAACATGAATAGGGCTAAAATACCTCAAGAAGCAACACATCTCGCACCTATCTAAAGAAATTCAAGATCAGAAACAAAGTTATTGATGTCTATCAGTCTGAGAATTATTACAAAGCACTTCCCAAGGCTTTGGGGTCTTCAGTGAACCACAGTGGGAGCCATTATCCTAACAGTGGTCAAACTACGAAAGTGAATAAAAGAGCACATCAACCACTCATCTAGGAAGTCACTAAAGACACAAGAACAGCTTGGAAAGCTGTGCTGGCCTCACTTGCTTGAGTTAAAAAAACTGCTGACCAAAAAGAACCAAAGAACTAAATCTCATCATCTTAATGATCTCTGATTAAGACCTTTGGGGAAATAGTCTGTGAACTGACAAGACAAATGTAGAACTTCTTTGACAACAGAAGTAACCCAGCATTTAAAAAAAACAAAATCATACCTCCAGTCAAACATGGTGGTAGTTAATCCTGAAGGAGAATGTCTGGGTGTCTGTTTATAAACCGATGTTAAAATGTATTTGGTTACCTTTAACATTTAAGTAAACAAAAGAAATCGTGCAGGAAGCAGATACTTTGTCATGACACTGAATCCGGCTACAACCCCAGTTGTGGCACAGCTTGGGCGTTAAACTCTTCTTGTTTTTCGTTTTACCCTGCAGAAGTTGCACAGGTGGGTTTCCTTGGTCGCTGTCTTGTTCGTCTTTCTTGTCACGGTGGGAGTGAGTGAAAGAGTTCATGTAAAGAAGGCAGCCGGCGCTGTGTGTGCCAGGTTTGTTTGTCATCTCCAACTGTCTGCGCCTTATGCAAATGGGTGGGGGGCTGGGAAGGACAGCTCCATGGGAAACTGCTGGTGCTAATCCAGCATGTTGAACAGGGGAGGAGAGGAGTACTTTTCAATAAAGCACCCCCACCCTTCTGTCAATTCATACACACACAAACAAACACCCTCGACGCGCACGCACACCCCCTCGCTCACAAGCGTCCCGTGTGCGCCTTCAAACAAACAACACAGCAAAAACACAATGACACACAACTCCTTTCCCACTCTGACGCACATAAACACCGAACACCTGTTTCTTTTCTGCGCATCTAAACAGACATGAATTGTTATGTGAACAAATCCCACGATCTTAAGACCCACCGTCAATCCGCGGGGTGTGATACCAGAGCGCTTTCAATGAGATAACAACGAGCCGCAGCGTGATCGGCCTGTACTTCCACCTAAAGATAGACTAATAACACGCTCCAGCCACGGTTCATGACTCGGACTATGAAATTTATGCTAATTTGTGTGGGAATATTGGAGCTAAGAGTGCCGTTTAGAATCAGAGATGGGTTTTTTTAAATTGTGGACATCCCTCCTTCATTCCCCAAGCTGTCTTTTTGCGAACAAATGCAGGATAAGATTTTGGTTGTCTCTTCATTAAAGCTCTTGAGTTGAAAGTTTTGGTGCCCATCAGAAATCCCAGAAGGAAAAATCTGTCGTTAATTGTGCTTAGGTAATTAATTTGGCACGAACTGTTCAAAAACCCAATATAGGTATTTATCAATCACTTTTAAACACAAAAACTGAACTTATTCGCAGTTCAGTTTTTCTGTGGAACTTGACTGAACAATTTGAGTAAAATTTGAGTATTAGCTGACTTTATTTCGTAGAACAAATGGAATATATTCAAAGGAAAATGTTTGAAAAGTTCACATGTAATGCTACTTGACATGCTATTGGTTGGTGCTTACAAAGCAGCCAATCCAGGAGTAGCATTTGTTTTATATTGGCTGTATATCCAAAAGAGTAAATAAAAAATAAATACTGTAGTACCACTAAATTGGTTTTTGTATTAATGCATATTTAGGTATTGAACTATAAATAGGTCGTACAGGATGTGTCAAATGTTCATGGATTCCACTACAATGCTAAACAGCCCCAGTATTACATCAAGTCTAAAAAAACAAAAGAAATTCAAAGGTTTTACTCCAGTTAAATTAATTAACCACCCAGCATGTAGATAAAGATAACTGCTGTTGTTTGATACCCAGTATTATCTCTCACGTTTTTGTAAATTAAATGGACGTGAGACCACAATTAATCATTTCAAAACTGTCTTCACACGTAATGTAACATGCAACCGTTACAATCTCAGTATAAATAACAAAATTTACTATAGGAATAGATATTTAAAAAGTAAAAAGAGGCAATAAAGGGCAAATCATTAAACTAAAGCTGTATTGAAGCATTTTCTTTATTTTCTGCTTCAGCATTTAGTTTTCTTTAGCTTACACTAAACCTGTAAGAAGTTTGTCTGTGTTAGCAGGATTTTCCTGACATTCACTAATCACTTAATCTGTAGCTGAAGCCAAAGTTTGCAGACAGGTCAGAAAGGTGTCAGTCAAGACAAGAGTACAAAAAAGTAAAAAAAATAAATCACTCGATCATATTTGTAGGATAAAAGTGACGGCAGTGACCAAAAGCTGGGGAAAATGTGGAAAAATGTCTTAGTCTGAAAATGATCAGGGAATAAAATAAAGAAATAGTTTTCAAATCACGATTCTATCTATTGAAACCAACTTGAAACTCTGAATAAAACCGCAACCCGTTAAATAATGTGATTAACTTACCGAGAGCCATTGAACATACATGGAAAAAACATGGAACAGTGGTGAACGTACACAAGAGCGGCCAGAGTTACTCCCAAGATCTTTAATGATTTGTCTTGTTTTGTAATCACAAAAATATCTTCATGCAATTTTTCAATCTTTATTAAAAACATATGGTCGAGATCACTAAACCGAAACTTTGCCTCGGCCGCTTCCTGGTAAAGTAAATTAACTTATTCTTCAATGCCAAGAAGTATTAGTATAGTTCTCCCATAATCACAGCATAAATGTGTTTGTTGCAATGCTATGTAATCATACTGGAAATTTAAGATCTACATAAGTAAACACTAACAAAATAAATCTGAACAAACTCTGCTGTGTTTGCTTCCTGCTAGATAAAGTGCGTTAAAGTCACAATTTTGTGCCAAAAGAGGAAATGGATTAATTCTCCAGCTTAATTCTAGCAGCACGCAAGACAAATTTTATATTTCTCCGTTTCAACCTTAGGACGCGACAGAGCTCTTTTGTGCTGGCATTGGCTCGGCTCCAACGGTGCAGTCCAGCCTCTGCGCTCACAGGTTTGTGTGAGAGAACTCGCTGTGCTTTTTCCCCTCTTCGGTACACAGTGGAGCCGCACATCGGACAGCCGTGAGGCGCCGTTATTTTCCCCCGGAGTCGTACGTGGAAGAGGAGGAAAAATGGACAAACACAAAGGCAATCAACAAATCTCCTTTTGCTGGAGCTCTGTGAAACATAATAAGACCAAATCATCATCTATTTAGCTTCGTCAAATCACTGACAGCAGGCCTTGATAAAAGAGAATGGAAAATATGTAGGGTACAAGACGCTGCCAAGACCCTCACCGACAAGAGCTTCCTATTGAAGCCAGATGTTGATTCAACTGGCCAATTTTGATAAATGGCATAATGATTACCATTATAGATTGAGTAATTTTATATCCGCATGCCACATTGTTGGTCCCTTTTAAATGGAAGCCAAATAAAGTCTGATTTGTGCCCGAGGCCAGGTGGGCTTTTCTGGTGTTGGTGTGCGACATGTAGTGCCTTAATCACCGTTAGGAGGGCACCCATGCAGCAGATGAGCCACCTGGCCTGCAGGGCACCGCAGACGGTTCCTGTTGTTGTCGTCAACTGTCCAGAAAAGCCCGTCACACAGCTCCATAATGAGATTTAATTGCCGCTTTAACCTGACGTTTGCCCCTTCTAATGACCTCAATCCCATTAGAAGGACTTACTCAATCAGAGCTTCTCAAACTTGACCCACTGACCCATATGGATGTTACCTGGTGTGGCACTCTGGTGTTTTGATGGACTAAATCTGAGGTCCAAACACCGTGTCCCCTTTCTCCAGGGATTTGGGGTGTTACAGCAGATTAGCGAGAGTAATGCCACAATGGAAAATGGGTGTGGGGAGTTACAGGATCGCTGCTGGACATAAACTGATGTTTGCGTTCAGGCCTTACTGTGACAGATACTTCGGAGAATCAAAGAAAATCCAATTACTGTACTAAGATACTTTTCCCCCCCTCTGATCTCATACTGTCCTTATTTCCTTCCTACCACAAATCCGCTTTAAGGTTCTTTTAAGACCTTTTTTCACCTTGCAAAACATTCAGTGCTCCACATTTCTGGGAATAAACATAAAGGAGAGTAACAGTGTGTGCAATCAGATTGACCTCAAGTTTTGGAAGACTTGTCTGTACTGTACTGCAGAAAGAACCCTAATCCTACTTCTAACTACAATGATATGCAATTGAGTCTTCTCTTATAGTATAAAATATTTTATTCTCTTTAGCAAGAGAGATTTTCAGCTGCCATGTTGTTGAGAAAGCCAATGTTTCGCTCCAGGGACTTTGGCGTTAATACCCGATCTATACCGAAACTAATATTTTGGAAAAGCCTACTGACCCCACATAAACATAAACAGGGTTTTTGTTGAGAAAACCTGAAAAATGCTTTTGAAAATACACATTTGTTACTACCAGTCCTGGAAATATGTATAATAATAACCGAGTTATTTTTGTATTTCTTTTTCTTTTGCATCTGTCTCATGGGTTATGATTTTGTTTCCATTAAAATGCAAATGTGAACTGAAGTAGTAAATGACAAAAAAGGTAAAGGTAAACACAAGAAAGAGTCACAGTTGTGAAGTCGTTTTTGTAGCATAGCTCATTTTATTGTTTAAACAGTTTTGCATAGGAAATATATCCACTTCCAGTAATTGACTGCAGTAAAAACAGCTGCTAGCAGTATAGGCTGGATATAACAGTAACAATCACAAAAGGTTGAGCCTCTATTTACACTGATTTTTAATCTTGTGGCAATTTTAGCCCCTGCATCAAATGTAACCAGCTTGAAGGCATTGCCTAAATGCTTCGCATTACTAAAAATCAATAAAAAGAAGGGATATCAAGGCCTTCGCTATACAGTTCACAATGGACACCTGTGGCTCCTAGACTGTAAATTAAAAAGATAAAATAATAAAAAAAAAAAACAGGTTTCCAAAATTCCTCTAAAACATACATTCAGATACATACATAGACCTTGAACACACTTGCAGTGTAACTACGATCACTACTGGAGACTGCTTACATACTGTTTTGTTGTTGGTGTTGTTGTTGTTCGTTATGTACAAATCCGCCGTAGATCCTCAGAGTGAAATGTGTGTGCAGAGGGAAGAGAAAGTGCCACAAAATCCCCACTACCCACCTCCCGTTTAAAAAACACAAAACAAACAAAAAAAAAACCAAATCCATAAACAACAAATCAGCTCTGCAGAGAAAAGAAAATACATTACTTCATCCTTTCACTGCACATAATGTAGCACTGACCCTCTTTGCTCCGACTCCCCAGAAAAGGAAGATTATTTTAGAGTTTAAACAAGTTTGATGTGGACATGTGTGTTGACATATTTATAATATGAAAACATTACAAAACAAAACAAAAAAAAAATCAATAAGCGTGTAATGCAAAGAACATTTTCCAGATGACTACGCCACATTCTCCTCTGAGTGACGCAATTTATGTTTTATCACATTCTACTGTTATATACAACAGACACTTGGACAGCTTGAACAGGCACTGCTAGCTTCTCATCTCCGTTTGGTGAGTTACAACCTGTAAAAATGCTGGTTTTAATGTTTGCTTTATAACCTGACGTTGACTGACTAGCAGCTAGCCAAAAGTATGGAGGATGTGTATTGCTCGAGTGGGATGAAAATGAAGTTTCCTTTACGCCTGCACGCCTCTCAGTCCCTTCAGAACGCTCGAAGTAAAACAAAAAATAAAACCACACGTATTGGATGAGTGCCACAGGTCCTCCTTGCATATGGTTGCCCTGTTCCTCTGTCATGATTAGAGTTGTAATACTTTAGACAAAAATTAAAATAATGATCTGACATGATGCTGCGGACAGATTGAACACTGTTTACATTATTTTTTTAATAAAGTTTCAGGACGTTTTCGACATTCAAACTGAAAAACAAACAAAAAAATATATATACCTCAGCTGGAAAAGTAAAGTACCCTAAAGTGAAGCACCTTAAATTTATACAAAGGAGGGGATTTCTATATAGTACATCAAGCATGTGAAAAGTGCAAAATGACTGATGTGTAGATACTGATCTTGTAGGACATTCTTGAGAAGACAATTAATTATTGACCACGATCAACCACAAATTGGTCAGTAAAATTAGATAAGAGTGCTGGCTGTTTCGCTCCCTTGTCATTTTATGCTGTAGCAGTTTTGGTTTAATGACCACAGGGCATTTCGTTTTGACTCCGCATCAATTGGATGTACTTATTTTTCCAACAAATGATATCCATCAAAATGCTTTTTGTAATGAAAATAAAACTAAGTGAATTTGCAATGTTTGAAGAACAAAGCGGTTTGCTTACAGGCATTCAATGGAAGTTGGATGGGATTAAATGGCAAAACGCACAAAATGGGGAACCACCATGTTGGGTCAGCTGTTGTCTTTATACACCAAGTTCGAACATGAACCATCATTTTGTTGCTTCTTTTATACCATTTAATACCTGTAAACAAAACCATTTCACATGTGTTCCTGCCTATTGTTTAATTTGTCATATATTACTCATGTTCTGTTACATTTTGCCCATTGGTTTATTGTGGAGATGAATATTCTTGAAAACGGATTAGTGCACTTGTTCTGACGAAAAAAAATACATAAACAGGATATGATTATCGACGCGCAAACAAGGAACAATTTAACATTTTTCAATTTGAAAATATTAAATTGGGCTACTGATTAATAAAAGCCACTAGTGCCACAAAATCTTAATAATGTGTTTTTATTTCAAATGGTAAGTTAAATCATGAGGCAGATGAGAGCATTTTGATGTACTTGCTGTGGGTGTAAAACTGTCTGTTAGCCAGAACGAAACTAAACGAAGTGTCCCGTGGCAGAGCGCAGTAGCAGGAAGACCCAGGCATGGCACAACCAAAACTGCAAAAGTACAAATTAGAGAAGGGGCAAAAGGACCAGCAGCTAGCACCGATTGACACATTTCCATTAGGAAACTAAATATTTCATTCTTTTTAGGACGTTTGTCACTGGAGATTTTACCCTGCTCGTCATTCGTTTAATGTCAGATGCAATCTGCGGCCTTTCATTTTCTTTTTTTTTTTTTTTTTGTTGTTTTATATATTTTCTTTTTTTGTTGTTTGCTTTTTACTGGTTTAAGTGACATCACCCTCCCAGCTGCTACAACAAACACATTCACACCACTCGCTTGTTCAACAAGAATTTACACCCATTTTGAGAGAAAAAGAAAAAGCAAACAAAATTATCAAATAAAACAGAAAGAAAGAAAGAGAAAAGAAATTACAAATTTTGAGAAACGTCACATCACACTTACTATGGCCACTCTAATCAAAGTACAATTCAAATATTCATGGAGTTTTTCCACCCCAAAAATAGTTATATCTAAGCACTAGGAATAATGAGAAATAATAACATTAATAATAGTAATAATAAAAAAAACCTTCATTGTTGTTGTTCTTTATTCTTACTGATCTCACATCTCTCCAACCTGCCACATTTTCTTTTTTTTTTTTTTACATACAGGAATACAAACGTGATGACAACACTATTCGGGGTAACCTGGAGAGTTCTAACTCAAATCCAGCATCTAAAATAAAAAAATAAACTAAATGCTAATTAATTTCTTTACCTAAAATGGAATTGACTTGCTTTCCCCCTCCCAACCCCCCAGAAATGAAGATTTACAAATACAATCTTCAAGAGAAGAGCTCCCCAGAAAAGTTTACAGTGTACAAACTCCTGTCCTACGGCAGGATGTTAAAAAGAAAAACCAAAAATGTTTTATTTACTTGAACAAAAAGACCCTCATCTTCTTATTTCGTGTACCGTCGGAGGCACTCGATCTCACAACGTCCAGCTCACAAACAACACAGCCGCTCTCGCCTTGCATGCACACTTCAGCTGCAGAGGCAGAGTTTAACCCCCAGCGGACCGCAGCCAGCAACACGATCAGGATATTTACCTTTATGTACAGTCTCCCAATTTTACCAAACACTGACAGTACAGTGACCCTTACACACACACACACACACACACCCCGCACATGAACAGACACCCCTGGGGACAATGCACTTCAGTGGGTCTCTGATGGCCGAAGGCTGCAAAGCACTTTTTCTTTTTAAAAAAAAGACAGAACAGTGCACATAGAACGGGGTGACTTTTTCAAAATTAATATATATATTTTTTGATCTGCATAATAAATCCGGGTGAAGACGAAGAGCTTGAGCTTGACTTGAGGATCATTTTGTTGCTGCTCACACCAGAGAGCGCTCGGGAAAATTTCGCCCCTCAGAAAAGGAAATATTTCTTTCACGATTGTAGGGAAAGAGTGCAAAAGAGCTGCTTTTTCTCTGAGAGAAAACTCTGATTTCTACATTAACGACTGTATGATTGATATACATAATGCCCTGTAATATGCCTGAGAGGTTTAGATTGAGACTTCTGAACACTGCACGGGGAAGAAGATGATTGCCTATGTGCTCTATTTAAGTGCTATATATTTTTCCTTATCTAGTGGATTCTATTTAAGCTTCTAGTCGGCCATTAAAACAACATTCTTCTCTAGTCCAATAATTACTTTAACACACTTTTACTGGTTCTGCAAGGGGGAGTATGTGTGTTTATATACATTTATACAAATCTACTAGGTATAAAATACTCTCTAAAGGCTTGCCTGAGCCTGTCTGGAACTGATTTGGACAGGTCTCACTAGCATTAGTTGGTGTGTGATTGTTGCGCAGGTCACAGGCCACTTAGCTGATGTGTTCGTTAAGGCATCTATTCGGGAATTGCATTCGGCTGACGTCTCCCGAGAAAAAAGAGAGCAAGAGGGCCTGGCTGAAGCCCTCCGGGATCTGAGACCGACCGGGATTCTACGAGAAAAAAAATGATCTCCTACAATGATTGTCGTGCTCAAGTCAAGCCGTCTCTCCTGTAAAATATATGAGCTCCTTTCGAAAGGTTACATGCTAGCACCCCAGGTGGAAAGTTGAAAGAAAGAGTCACGGTTAGGCATGGGCCGGTGTGGGTTTGAGTGAAAACACCACGGTGGCTAGGGCATTTACAGGGACATTTAAAAGCAACATGACTGCTTTTATAGAAAACAAAAGAAACAATTATTCTTGCTGCCGCCAAAACAATTTAACATATAGATTATTGCAGCTATAAAGTTGTCAATAAAATGTATTTATTATTTTGATTTTGATATGTGGACTTAAGCAACAATTGAGAAAAATCCTGCATTAAACTTATTAGTTTACAAGTAGACGACTGTATTGCAGCAAATGTTACACCTAAGGCAAGGAGTAGCGCTAGCTAACAATAGCTAGTAAATTAGGCTAGGAGTATAGCTAGCTAAAAATAGCTATTAAATTAGGCAAGGAGTAGAGCTAGCTAACAATAGCTAGTAAATTAAGCTAGGAGTAGAGCTAGCTAACAATAGCTAGTAAATTAAGCTAGGAGTATAGCTAGCTAACATTAGCTAGTAAATTAGTCAGATCATCAGCGTATAGTTTTTCAATTGTAGTTTTATAATTGACTTACTTTAAAGGTGATTGGGGAACTCTTTTATGTTTTACTCTCTCATGTTTTAAAATTGTTTCTAAACAGCTGAATTTTTCTTTCTTTGTAATTGTAGCATCCTTTATTCAGCTAGCTACTAATTAAGCATTATTTTTATGCACAGACATAGGCAAAAATATATATAAAAAAACATACTCTAATTTTACCAGTAGTTTTAGTGTTTAATGCACAGACTATCAAACATGTCCATCAATGTCTGAAACCACTTTCGGAGCATTGTAGGCTATTATTAGCAAGTTAATTCATCGGGCTAGATCCTGCACGTGTCGGAATAAAGTGACAGGTGGGTAGTCCTTTAGTTACCATTTCATGAGTTTTTGGACAACTGGAAATATTTTCAAACAGCCTAATTTATGTTTTTTGTAGGTACAGTAAAGGTATTTTAGATTTTATTTTCTAGCTAACCAGCTGTGAAGGGATAGCGACAGTGCTGCTTCTTACAGATGGAGAAAAACTGATTTTATTTCTTGTTAAAGACGTTTCAAACTTTCAAAAGCGGTGAGTGAAAATCTTTAAAAACTTCAAGTAGCTCGATATGGCTAACCGACCCATGCCTAGTCACAGCAGACTAATTAGTGACTTTGCAGCCGTAGTAAGACCTACATAGGATGAATTCTTATGTTTTTTATACATACTTCTAAAAAAATTCACCCTTTTCCAAAAAAATATATTACACTGAAACATGTCTGACTGTCATTCGGTAGATGCTGGAGAAAACAAGAAAAAAAAAAAAATCAGACCTTGCCTTACACTGCATAGAAAGCAGTCCCCACTTTGGTCAATAAAAAAAAAAAAAAAAGAAAAAAAAAAGGAAACACCCACAACAACAACAACAACAACAACATCATCAACAACAACAGCGACGGACAACAACATCAACAAAATAAATGCATTACCATATTTTCTATCTCCAAACTAGCCTCTAATAATTGACACATCTATAAGCACTACCTACATAGGCAAAACTTGGTATTGCATAATTTTCATATTTCTGAATTCCACCCTCCACAATAGTAACGGGAAGATGAAGAAAATGAGCATTGAAGATAAGAGAGAAAACAAAAAGATGAAAGGTTATCAGAAAAACCACCAAAATACTGGAAAAAAACCAAATGCTGGTAGATTACAAACTTTAAAACAGCAACTATACACAGCCTTGATATGCAATGTAACTGTGAGATAGAGTAGTACATGAAGTTAAAAATCAACAATTTCATTCAAAGTACAAAACAATTCTTATCATAAAAATGTTAATTTTTTTTCTCTCTCTATAATGATAAATGCAGCAAAAACAACTGTAGTGACGTCTCTATATTCAAAGGCAAGGCACGTAATGTGGACTATATGTCGTCGTGCAAAATTAGGAGTATCGGAGAGATTTATTTTTTCTCGTGTGTGTGTGTGTGTATATATATATATATATATATATATATATATATATATATATATATATATATGCGTGTGTGTGTTGTCTGGACTGGAGGGGCAACAGCTGCGGGATTGCCATGCAGAGATCTTGATTTCGGGGATATGCCACCACCTGGATTCATAATTTCAGTTTTCACCCTCTTCCACTTTAGAGTTTGCCTTGCACAAGCTGTAGCTTTACCCATGAAGATTACAGTACATTTGCATGGATAATAACTGTACACATAAGCTTTATAAGCTGACGGCCAAATACTTTTTAATTGAAACAAAATGTCTCTCTCACGCACACTTTGTGTGTGTAATTTCTCGACTTATTTTAGATTGTTTAAGAAAAAAGAAATTGCCCATCGTGATGGGAAGTGCTCAGATCAGATTAAGTGCTGTTTTTTTTTTTCTGTTGCACAGGTAGCTTTATGCTTGTCTTCAAACTGCCTTTCACACTTTTTACTCATGCGAAGAGATGGATATGTGGCTGAAATCATATTCTTAAACATTTAATAACTATCCCCCTTCCTTTAGAGTCTTAGGGCAGTCAGACTGATAGCTTCCCTTCAAAAAAAATTCAATTGCACTTGCCTCTGTCGCAAATTTTTTCTTTTTTTCTTCCTCTTTTATTATTACATTCCTTTTGAAAAGGACTTGCGAGTCGTTTTTCTTCTTCTTTTTTTTAGGAGGGGTCCAATGTCAAGCTGTTAGCATTTAGTGTTTTTTTTTTTTTAAAAAAACTGCATCGAGAGTTCTCAACTCTCCCCATAAGTGTTTACATTAGTTCTTGAAATAAGTAGCAGTAAAGAAACAAAGTCAACACATTTTTTTTTCCTTAAAAACAAAGAGTTGTATCACAGTAAACTGAAATCAAACGGAAGAAAAAAAAACACTCTGAATTCACAATTTTTTTTTTTTTTTTTTGTTCCTACGGTGTACACAGTGAATCGTTCGTTCGTTCAGAGTCTCTTAGCCATCCACCAGGCAGGGATGTATCTGCAGACCCCCCCTCGGTTGACTGTGTGTGTGTGTGTGTTGCGAGGCGTTCAAAATGGTTTTCACCTTCCTCTGACGTTGAACAATAAGTAGGAATTACTGCCAGGAGTCTAGAGTGTCATGCAATTAAACATTAAGGCATCTATACATCACAGTATTCAGATGGATTGAAAAAAGTTCTGCAAACGCAACAACTGACTGGTGGGTGGGTGGATGTGTGCGAGGAGACATCAGACCTGAAGCTTTTCTTCTTTCCTCTGAGCCGTCCACTCATCATCTTTACTTCAGGGCCATTGTCCATCATCATCATCATCAGGATGAGGAGGAGGAGTGGGAGCGGGGAGGTGGAAGAGGTGAGACTGAGGGGGTCGGGAGGTCGAAGGTGAGGAGATTGATGAGGAGGGGGTTTATGCAGCACCTGCTGCTTTGCTGGTTTCATCCATGGCTGCAGACACCTGTAGTGCTAGCTCTGCCCCACACTTCCACCCTGGGTGGGGGGAGGGCAGAGGTGGGTCAAGCCTCGATGAGCTCAGTTCCCGGACTCGGCGGGGACCAGCGGTTCACCAATGATGTTTATGCTGTAGTTCTGGTGGACATTTGTTGGCAGAATCGGAGTCCCGTTCGACACTTGGAATGGAACTAAGCTCGCCCAGGTACCAGGACTGGAAAAAGAAAACACACAAAAAGACACAGAAATAATGGTTAGCGACATGCTGGGAGCTTTCTCCTTTTTGCAGATTAATGCAGTTATTATGAACATGAGGAACCAAAAACAAGAAATTAACAAATCCTTTTAATTATTTTCCAGGGAAAAGTGAAGTGACTCAAGTTTTCTCCAGCTCAGTGGCGCATTGAGTAACGCAGTGCAATGCCGGTCAGCTGGCTGATAGAAGAATGCTATGTTTGTCACTCGATTCTTCTTTTCAAGAAAAAAATAACTTTGCTAACAGGGCTGCATGTTATTACAAAATCATGCAGAAACCACATTAATAATAAAACTTTTGCTCCATATTTTGCTCACTATTTTTCTTTCACTTATTGTTGTGGGCATCTACTGCAAGGAGATGACATCCAACAAGCTGAAAGTCACATTGGTGTGAAAAATATGAACCCCTGATAGCTTAAATGTTGTAGCCAACAGCTACTGCATTCCTAACAACTCTAAAATTATAATGTAGAGTCGTCACAGCACCAATGTTGTCTTAGTGGCTACTACAAAAATGTAGCTTGAATCGACATAGGGGAAAAAGTGCTTAATTTTTTCACAATGATTGATGTTAACTGAAAGAGCATTAGCTGAAGTAAATTGTTAAAAAAAACAAACAATAAAGAAGAGATGGAAACTAAAGGAGAGCGACAAATCTGACAATCAATTAGCAGATTTGTCTGTTAAGTAGCTAACTGCAGATAACTAACCCGTTGTGTTATTTTATAAAATGTGCAATGGGAAAATGTGTATATTGTGGAATAAGCAATTAAAAAATACTGCTAAATTTAGTATTTGTTGTATATTGAATTAATGTTCCACAATATTGTTACCGCAGTAATTAATAAGGAACATAAAGGTGGTAATGTTTGTTGCTTCCCTGTCCCTGCTGAAAACAACCATCCCCTCAGTATGATGCTGCTACCTCCAGGTTTCAGTGGCTATGGTGTGTTTAAGGTGCAGTGTCTGAATTTGTAGATACTCTTGACTATTACTGTGGCATGCTAACAATTAGCTGCTAACGATGCCAAGATTCAATTTTGTTACTTAGCTGCTATTTTAAACAATTATTTTCAGTTTTTTATGAATTTGGAACGCATTTAATGAACTCCACTACAAAATATATGGATTAGTTTCTAACAACATTCACTCAAATTGCCAGAACATTAAAAAAATTGACAGAAACACAAGGTGCTGTATCTGAATTTGTAGGTAGAAGGCTAACCAGTAGCCGCTAACGATGCTAAATTTAGATTTTGCTACTTAGCGTGCTATTTCAAACGATTTTTTAAGTTTCCTTATGAATCTGGAAACATTTAACCACCTCCAACACAAAATATGTCTATCAATTACTAAACATATTCACTCAAGTTGTCAGAATGTTAAAAGAGATACTTTTTGGCGTTAGAACCGCTTTAATCGTTGAGTGTAGGTTTTAGACTACACTGAAACCTCGTCTCTTCTCTCTCCAATCATGTTACTGCTTTCATACTGTGTCTTTTACATACTGTGTTTTATGTATATATATATATATATATATATATATACAGTACAGACCAATGGTTTGGACACACCTTCTAATTCAATGGGTTTTCTTTATTTTCATGAGTATTTATAAGGCAAGAAATCCCACTTATTAACCTGACAGGGCAGGTTGACCTATGAAGTGGAAACCATTTCAGGTGACGACCTCTTGAAGCTCATCAAGAAAATGCAGAGTGTGTGCAAAGCAGTAATCACAGCAAAAGGTTGCTACTTTGAAGAAACTAGAATATAAGGGGTATTTTCAGTTGTTTACACTTTTTTGTTTAGTGCATATTTCCACATGTGTTATTCATAGTTTTGATGCCTTCGGTGTGAATCTACAATGTCAATAGTCATGAAAATAAAGGAAACTCATTGAATTAAAAGGTGTGTCCAAACTTTGTGTCTGTACTGCATATATAAACGCAGTATTTTTACTAATACCGTGAGAATTGCATACTAAGACATGTGACACGACTGGTTTGAACTAAGCGGAGGTGATCCCGGATCATGTGAGAGGGTCGTGATGCAGCGCCCGCTCCTCTGCACAGAAGAAGAGGGGGTTAAAAAAAGGAGAGTGGGGGTCTGTGCACAAAGCTGCCCCATCCCTATTCATCTCACGCTAATGGCAAAGCAACACGGTGATTGTTCCTGGGGAGCAACGTTGCTAACTGAAAACGCGAGCGGGAACAAGCGGCATGTTGTTCCCGAGGGGTGCTGCGCTGCGTAGATGTCAGATAATTAGCCCCCCTGTTCTCCTCCTCATCCTCTTTACTCTCCTTTTCTTCCTCAGTGTGCACCAACGCGTCACCCTCGCCTCGGATGAGAATACCTGCGACGCAGATTTCAAGTAAAAAGAGTGAAATGTTTAAGGAGTGTGGAGAGAGAGAGAGAGTCTCATGAAAAGCAACTCTTCAGCCTGTCTGAGTTTCACACCAACCACTAGCCGCAGTTGTTGCGCTTAAAACAAAGAAAGTGCAAATTTAATTCACCTCGGGGCGTGAAAACACCAGCTGCCTGAACGATGAAGTGAAAAGATGGGAACGAGAAACCAGCGGAGATGTGTTCACAACAAAAGCAAAAATCACAAGAGCTCTGTTACATTCCAGCTCGCAAAGAGTTAAATAAAAAAAGACTTGAAGGCTAATCCTCTAACAGTTTTTCTTTTTTCCTGGCCGACCAGCCCTTCTACTCCTGCTTTCTTCCCTCCTCCTTCCCTCTCTCCTCCAGCCCTGCCAAAAATCATCGGACAGGAAACGAGGGATTAAATTTTTCCTACCTTGCCAAACAAAGAGAGCACAGAGCGGGCCAGGGGGCTGCAGCTCTCTCTCTCTCTCTCTCTCACCCTGTTTCTCTTTCCTTATGAAACTTCTTTAATGTAATGGCTTACATTAATACAGGGGTGGGGGAGACCACACAGCTACAAAAGGGCACTTGCGGGTCTTTGTGTGCAAATCGTTCTTAATCTCATTAAAATCGATGGCTGTCAGGCCGTATCTGCGTCCTGTAAACCAAAAGCTACGCCGCTCCTGCTCCGAGGCTTGCGCAGCACTTTGCAAAAGTGTTCATACCGCCTAAACTTTGACAGATTCCATCAAGTTAAATCCACAAAACTTCAGGATCTGGCGTGTGCAGGCCATGGAGGCCGGGTTTCAAAATACTCCACACGTAAAATAATCTCCAAACGTTTGGGGTTAATGTAAAAGTTTGCAGAACCACTTGTAGCTGCTACAGCTGCAAATCTCTTGGAGCGTGTCTTTTCCTAATTATCTATATATTTTTAATATAACCCTCCTTTGGAAAATAGCTGGACTTTGACTAGGTCATTCTAACAGCTGTGGCTGTACATTTAGGCTCATCCTTCTGGAAGGTGAACCTCTTCCCATGTTTCAGGTGTTTTTTGCAGGTGTATTAACTCCAGCATGATACTGCCACCACCATGTTTCCCTATGATGCTGGTGGTGTGTTCAAGGTGATGTGCAGTGTTATTTTAATTCCATTTACAGCATTTTGCATGTTTTTTACCCAGAGCACCTTCTTCCCCAACATGGCTTCTGGGATCTTGTAATGCCGTAGCCTTTGGGGTTTTACTCTTGCCAAATGTCTCTAATGTTCTCCAACAAACCTCTGAAACCTTCAAAGAAAAGCTGGATTTAAAATATGATTAAATAACCCAAAAAAAAAAAAAAATCAAAATTCACTAATTATGTTCGAAAGGCAACACAAGATTTTCGCTGGCGTGGAGTGGGCTTGTACAAATGCACACCACACTTTTCAGATTTGGTTGTATCGTCTTGCACTATTTACAGTCATGCACGTCTTTGTGGTGGTTTGCCACAGAATATACACTGAGGTTTGTGGCTGCAAGATGATGATATGTTGAAAAGTTCAAGAGGTGACTTAGCTTGAATGGGCTTAAAATAAATGCTGAGTAACTAGGAGGGGGAAAAAAAGGACACAGAAAATGACGGGTTTGCTAAGTTGCTCCCAGTTTATTGCAGTTCACGATATTATGCGATATGTAAGCTATTCCTGCACTCAAGCAACCCGACCTCCATGTTTGCGTTTCCTCAGGTAACCTTTAAGACAGCCTAACTAACTCGGCGTTCCCAAACCTCGCAAAGCACAGCCCGGCCGTACAGCGTGCTTCGTTTAAGGATTAGCTCGCTAAATTAGATTATCTAATGGCATCTTAATGGATTGCTGACCCATTTCCTGCACAATGGCAACATGCGAGTCTGGCAGCCTTTTCAATTTGGACGCTACGGTGCTGGAGAGACGCGCTTCAGTTTAAAGGGCGACACAGATAAAAGAGAGATCCGATGGATTCCAGCTCCATGGGCTGGACGGCTAAACAGAGGACAGATTTGTTCTCATTACTGTACTGTACAGTCACATGGAGTGTGAGTGGAAATAAAAAAGAGCAGGCATGTCTCTCTGCTACCTCTACCCACCTATTAAGAGGCCTGTTAAGGGGGTCTGTGCTGCGTGCATTTGTGTTTATAACTTCACCAAATGCAAACTGACCTGTACACACACTCACACACACACACGCCTGCACACGGATAGGTCTGCACATCCAGGGGAAAAGGAGGTACAGGCAAACAGGAAAAGGCTTAGCTCAGCTCTCGCCTGCTCTGCCGTGCTGAAAACGATTCAGGATTTCTTTCTCTCCCCCCCCCAAGAGAGGAGAGAGAAACACAATGTGGAAACAAGATGGAGGAGGTGATCTGTACCTTTAAGTTGAACACAACAGAGCATTGGGTCAAGATGAAGCAAAGACCAGATAATTCCTGCATGGCTGCCGTTATGTACCTCAAACGAAGCTTTTTTTGTTTAAAAAGGAGGGACAAAAAATCTTGCAAAATTATTACATTGCATGATTTTTCCTTGCTGTTTCATGGCTGAAACACTAATACTGAATTTTAATTATTCTCTGTGTAAATTGAGAATGTTCTTAAAGGGATTCTGCACCAAACAAATACTAAAACATTGGACTTCCCCCCCCCCAGTTCATTAAATGGAGTAATCTCAAAACTCTCCACATTAGCGGTCGGTAAACACACCAACCATTATAAGTTCACCACGAATCAAATAAGGGTTTGGGACATTCAGTGCCAGCAGGGTTTATTGTGGCACCTAATGAACATGCGTGAAAATCCTTAAAATAAATCAACCTTCTAACACTAAAGCGTCATTTCACGCTTAAAATAAGGAGGAGGGGAAAATAAGGTAAGATAGAATCATTTCACTTTGCAGGTTTTCTGTAGGATTAAGATCTGGTGGCTGAAATGGCTATTGCAAATTATTGATTTTGTGTCTGATGAACCGATTCCTGTCTTGATTTGGCCTTAAGCTTTGGTGGAAACACTCTATGATGATCAGGCTGTAAACCACTGGAAAACAGCCACAGCGTTTTTGTCAAAAACTTTGATGTTTCAAAGAGTTTATTTTCATTTTTACTCTAATTCCATGGATTTAGGAAGAGAAATGGGCCCACAGCATCACTCATCCTCCACCATGCATTGAGAGTGGCAATGTGGTGCTTTTCCACACCCTCATTCTTGCTTTACATTAAACTTGGAGCCTCTGTAGCCCCTGTTTACCTTTGTAATGGTAGGACGAAAAGTTAGCAGACGCTTTTAAACAGTTGCTAAGCAGAGCTGGTGACGGTAAGATGCTTTTTTTCCTTTGCTGCAGTTCTCTTGCATAGATTTGTTTTTGGAGATTTTGTTTAAGTCACACAGAATGAGAATCTCAGACGTCTGATCAACTTAAAAAATGTGATTCTAAATTTTAAAAGGCTTCACTTACATTTTATGGACTCAGATAAACGCTGAATGGCTGAGTTAGATAAAAAAACTCAGTTAAGATGTGTCTTAATTCAGGATTTTATTCCCACTTAGTAAATGAAGTCAAATTAAATGTTGGATTTAAAAAAAGAAGAGAGATTAAGCTACGGTAATAAAATGATTACTATATTTAAAGTTTTTTTTTTTTTACACATCTTTAGCGGGAGTCCCACTAATTCCTGTTGGATTCGAACCAAAGGTACTCCCATTTGGCTTGATTGAGGTAGTCTCCAACCAAGGAACATGGAGTACTTTTTGTCTTTTATGGTCGATGATTGCTGCAATTGCTTTTATAACTAAAGTAAAGTCTACACAGGTGAGTTTGCATGTGTTGCAGTGGAAATGATCAGCCCAGACCTCAAAAAAAACTGGAAATGTTTATCGCCGGTAAAAGCCTGAGCAATGCATTTCTAAACATGACTTAGCAAAGCAGAAAACGCTTCATAATTGCAAGGGAAGTGCTTAAGTCAGAATAAAGGGGAGAAAAGAACAAAAAGGCGGGAGTGAAACACTTTAAAAAAAGGCAATAACTTTAAAAGATTTTTCATCAAAGAAATGCATGGAGTAATTGCGGCATTAATAGGAGCCGCAACTCATGTGCGAGAACATCGCTTTCTTAAATGTTTTATATGAGGATGTCAAAAAATAAAGAGCAGACATTAAATTTTAAAAGGGTAAAAGTGTAAATACATGTGATGTGTGAGACAGAAGGGAGACGGCAGATGAAAAGAACGAAAAGGTTACCTTTGCCAAGCAATCCCCAAAGTGTCGTCAGTGGCACTGGGGCCATAATGCCTGCCGTTTTGAGTCACGCTCCAGTCACACTTCCTCAGCTGTCAATTGAAACCTAGCGGTCAGATCACTGGGCCAAGACAACTTCCACTTCAGATTACACTACAACTCAACACTGTATACACACATGCATGCAGGACAAGGGCAGGACCTCAGAACGGGCCCAAAATTTAAAACATATGTACTTGATGAACTGTAGTTTTCTTTCTATATATATGTAATTTGGTGTAGTAGGGGATTACAGTAAATTAAGAGCAGACATGAAGGGGGCGGGGGCATGCAGTTAGAGTTAGTGGCAGCAGCTAACCTGGAAGTTAAGAAAAACTTTACGTAGTTAGTTGGTTAGAGAATGTGAGTGGCATATATAAATAGTACCTTACAAAAGTATTCACGCTTTCTGAATTATTCCACATTTTGTCATGTCATAAACACAAACCTTGTTATTGGAATTTTACAACACAAAGTAGTGAGCAATGGTCAAATAGAAGGGAACTTATGCTTTGCTTTCATTTTGTTTTAAACAAATAAAAGTCTAAAGAATGAGATGTGAGTTTATATCGAGTCTAAATGTCACAGAATTTCAACCTGTTCCGGGTTTAACTCAGAGTTTTGCACATTAAGAGATTGAAACGGTCTCCCGTCTTTTATAAAATATCTCCGCCTCAGTCAGATTTGATGGAGAGCTTTTGTGAACGTCCATTTTTAAGTCTTGACTGAATCAACACAGCAGGATAAGAGATTCTCCATTTGGAGTTGTAGATCTGTGCAGCTCCTCCAGAGTTGTCAGGGGGCTATTGGCTGCTTTTCTGATTACTGGCCAGCCTTTGATTTAAATTCATGTCCTGGTAGCTTTGCAGCTGCACCGTACACCTCCCAGTTTCAGACGATGGATTGAGATAAAAGTGAGAAGTCCAAACTTTTTTTAATTGCTTTATGCTCTTACTCTTTCTTTAAGCTTCTCCACAACTTTTCCCCTGATGTGTCGTCTGCTGTGCTCCTTGGTCTCCATGTTTGCTCACTAAAGTTCTGAGGCTTTCACAAAACAGCTGGACTCACACTGGAATCAATGTGGTTGCATGAGATTTTATTTAAGAGTGTCAAAGTGAAAGGGGCCAAACACAAAAATGCTCACCACAATTTTCCCTTCTGTGCCACAATTATGCACTACTTTGTGTTGGTTTATCACATAAAACTCCCCCTGCCTCCCCCCCACAAAAAACATTTTATCTTGCGGTTGTCACAATGTGACCAAATGTGGAAAAGCTCCAGCTGCATGAGCGGTTTTGCAAAGCACTGCGTTTCATCTGCGCGCAGTCACTACGGGCTCCACCTGCTGAAGCCGTGCAACACGTTCGACTCATGCACCCCGTCGATAACCACCGCCTCACTGCAGAGCGCTCTCCCCGGTCTGGGACGGAGTGCGCATGCCCCCCAGCATGCAGACTTTATTTTTTCATTAGCTAACTGTTTTTATTGATTTGGGGTCACAGTGCAATGAAGTTAAACCACACACACAAACGCACACACGCCCGCACTCACACGTACTGCTAACCCTCCCTTTCCCCACTCTTTCTTCATCTTGCATTTCAAAACACGCCAACCTTACATACAGATTACAAATTACTGCAACATAAAAGCCACACACACAGACCTCGTCGTCTCCCCTGCATGCATTATGCGGCCGCACGTGTCTGCAATCCAGCTGAGAGCTATCCCTGCCAAACACCAACCTAACCTTGCCCTGTGGTCAACGCATTCATTTAGTAATGCATCGGGATAAAAAGTGCACCGTTAGCACTCTTTGTGCAGCGGCGGACGCTCTGCAGAGGCTCTTAAGAGAGATTTAATCAGAAAGACGCTGAATATTCAGAGCCATTTGCAGCGGTCAAGATATGTGCTCTTGGTTTTTTCTTTTTTTCCTCTCTCTCTTAGCACCTGGACGGTTTAATTCTTCTATTCAGGGAGACGTTTCTCTACATCCTCAGTCTGTTACTGAGCTAAACGTGAGACAGCAGCAGTGAAAACTGAAATTTGTCCCTTTAATCAACAGCTGCTGAGGAGAACTAAATCAGGACACAATGAGAATTGCTCCATTCAGAGTGTTTTTGTTTATCGAAGGTTGGGAAAGTGAACCCGCGCCCCTCTCCATCCCCCACCGTCGTTCCCGCACTCTGGAGGCTTGACAATAGCTCGGAGAGGACATGCGGGCTGAGCCAGACGCTCCGTGCCCACCGCTCCTCGAGGGGCTCGCCATCTGTCCGCTGGCACCAACACATCAGAGTGGCGGCGCGGGGCAGCAGGGGAGAAGAAGAAGAAGAAGAAGGAGGAAAAAAAAAAAAAAGAAAAAGAAAGGGGGGGACGGAGCCGGGGAACGTTAGCAAACAGATGCGGGCAGATTGTGGATTAGGATCCTTCCTTAGATAATACCAAATGACATCTGATCACAGATCTCTCCCTGTGGAATGCTCCACGGTGGCATTCCCTCGAGGGGTTAACCAAGGCAGGAGATGAATGGAGGGGTTTTCACACGCTCGCTGCCTGCGACTCGTACAGCAGGTGTGATGTTGTTGTTTTGTTTTTGTTGTGGGTTTTTTTCTTTCTTCTGTCTTTAAGCCAAATGTGTCGTGTGTGTAATTTATCATTATCGTAAATTTTAAAGGCCCCCTTTAATTGTAAAACTCTTCCAATCTGTTTGTTTTAGAATAATTTAGCAATTCCAGCTCAAATAACAATAGTTTGAACAAATAACATGCAGCGCCTCTCCCATTTTGTCTCATTACTCTCGCAAATGTCAAGGGATCTCAAAGTAACACATGATTGTGAATTAGAAGAATATTACTAATATGTAATTTTAAAACGTAAAAGGATAAGATAATTTGTTATTAGTCCCACAAGTGGAAAATTTAAATGGACATGGCAAAGTAAGAGTAGAAATGAAAAATGAAAATCTGCTAAATAAAATCCAGAGCAACCAATTGTCTTGTAATTTAATCGCAGCATAAATCCAGCTGTTCTGTGAAGGCCTCGGAGGTCATCATGAAGACAAGAAGCTCCGCAGACAACTCAGAGATGAAGCTACGGAGAAGTTTAAAGTGTGGTAAGGTTCTTCAAAAAATACCCCAAGCTTTGAGCAGCTAAACATAACAGGCACAACTTTAAAGTTTGTGGTTGAAACATGACAAAATATGGCAAAGTCTGAGGAGTATGAATGCTTTTTGTAAGAAATATTATTTCATCCCAATTATTTTATTTTGAAATCTAAAAAAAGGTCTTTGTGCAAATCTTTTAAATGTGAGCACAAATAAAGAGGAGAAGAGGCCCAGTGCTGCTCAGCGTTGCAACAAAACGCTCACAGTTTATCATCTCGAAGTGCAAAAACCTCATGGGCTTGACACAATAAACACACCATGGCCAGATGAAGACAATGACGGAGTATTTTGAGAAACTGTTTAGTCTTGAGAGACTTGGCTCTGATCGAGTCTCCTTTCTTTTGTTGCCCCGAGGGGCCAAAGTCCAGGTCTTCAAATACGACCAAAACAGAAACAGACACAAGAAGACACAAGATGAGTCGCTGGGAAGGAAAAAACCTTCGGGAACACGAGCTAATAATCCTGAGGAAAGTTGTAATTGTCTCATTTTTAGGTATTTTCCAAACTGTGGTCAATAATACTGCTGCTGGATTTCTTTGGGGGATATTTATACATCTTGGCTGATTCGAGTTTTAAAATCTGGAGCGAGTCTGAGAGCAAATCGCTGGACGAAATTCAGCAGCTGCACTCGGATCGCTGCTGTGTTCTGAGCTCGCTTCATGCCCCACAAAAAACACGGCTACCAGAAAATGTGGAAGACAAACTGTACGACATCAGCCAAGTGATTCCTCCCTCTCCTCCCCCTCCTCCTCTCTCTTTTCCCGAGTGGAATAAAAGCATCCCAAACCAGACTAAAAAACTAACATCTCCCCCTTTTTTCCCCCTCTATTTTAAATCAACATTTTTCAAAATCCCATGATAAATAAATAAAAGATGGAGAGAGACAGACAGTGAGAAAACAGAGGCCAGGTTTGTGATTTTTACGAAACATAAAGATCCGAGCCGGGGAGAAACCCGGCGATCATTATGTAGCCGTGTGCAGATGCATTCAATTAGCTGTGGTTGGAAAAGCCTTGGCCTCGGACCAGCTCTTTCAATAAGACACGGTGGAGGGGAGCAGCCTCTCTTTCTCGACCGAAAACGCCCCAAAACTGCAACGCATCTAACACACAAACACACACAAAGGGCTGCCACTTCTGTCCGAGGACATCCTACAGTAACACGACGGCACCTTTTTATTATCAGCTTGTAAATAAAGGGGGAAGTGTCTAAAGAAATGTGTAAAGGAAACAGAGGAGACAAGGAAGACAGTGACCCCTCCACCTTTGTGTGTCTCTCTCTCTAAATGGAGCAAAAGATTTGATTTTCTTTTCTCTAAACTATCCTGTTAAATCGCAGCCACACTCTCTCACTGACAAAGTGTTTTTAAATATAAATCTTAACCTGTGCTAAGATGACATAAAAAAGAAAGGAAAAAATAGCTTGTTTGTTTTTAGCTTCATTACACATCAACTGCGAAAGAAGCTGGTCTGCCAGTTTGTTCAGATCTGCTCTTTTTTAAAATATATATATGTATATATATATATATATGTATATATATATATATATATCTATATATATATCTTTCAGAAGTGGGGGATGAAAATAATCAGACTAAGAGGAACAGCTTAATGCTGAAACAGAGAATAACAGCTCACCTGTTGCTGGTGGAGAAAGGTGGGATCTCTAGGGCTCAGGCCTACAAAACGATTAGACGTTGGTGTGCCAGGAGTTGAGTAGCCTGAGTGACGAGTTATCACAAAAAAAAGAGACAATTTTGGTCCAGTTAGCTTTGAATAAAAGTGAATTTGACATCATTAAATATCTGCCACCATAAACAGGTAGCACAACATAGAAAAAGAGCTGGGGGCATCCCACAGGGCTCAGTTCTCAGACCACTTAGTTATTTTCAAGCACAACTTTCTAAAATAATTACATTTTAATAGGTTGTAAATAAAGTCTTTAGAGATGATATAGTTACAATAAGCTAAGAGAGAATAGCAACTGTTAGTGTGAGAAATATCAATAAAAAAACTACCATCACAAAAAAAAACCAAGAGGAGACCAACAAGGCTCATTCATTGGCCCGCTCTGATTCTTCAGTAATTCCAACAAACATTACATAAACTTGGAAAAATACCAATCTTATGTTTCTATTAAGGGTGTACCCTGCCTCTCGCCTGGAACGTTAGCAGGAGATGGACACCAGCACCCGTCCCGACCCACTGGGGACAGGGGTGCTGGAAGATGGATGGATGGATGGATGTTTCTATTATAGATGTAATGTTTTCCCTATAAAAGTAAATGAATGCTTTTCATTTATTTTGTGTATTATAACATGTCCTTTAAATGTTATCACTGGAGCCATGTGAACAATTGTTGTATTTTGGAATGAGGAATAAAGTTTTATTTTCTGACCAAAAAAATGAAAAGGAAATAGTAAATAAAAGTATTAAAATAAATTAAGATATTAATATTTATAATAATAATATATAAATGCATGAAAATAAAAATATATATAAAAAGTACAAAAAACAATACCTACAAAATATTTTTTAAATAAAATATAATGCTCTTACCATCTAAAAGTGTCACATTATAGGAAGTAAAAACAATTTAGTGCCAGCTACGTATGTTAAATATTACTGATGTCAATACAAGCTTTTAGTCATCATTAATGTGATTTTTTTTTATTTCAGTCAGAAATTAAATCAGGACTTCTCAGATCTTTTGACCCATAAATATATGAATGTTGCAGTAGATAGTCCTTCATGGAAAAACTCAAGGCAAAATCTTTTCAGTATATTCATAAATCATAAACTGGAACTGCTGCATGCAGTAGATGCCTGTACGTGGCGCCGGCCTACCTTCTGTTGATGTGGTGATGGGCTTGGTGTCGGGCATGGAAAGAGTGACGGGTCGCACCGGGCCGTGGTGCGGAGATGGAGCCAAAACTGGGGTGAAGTGGCCTGGGACCTTCCCAACCCCCTGACCACTGCTGTTAGGCTGCATGTGAGGCAGAGACAGACGGAGGGAGAGATAAAGAAATCACTTATGAAGAAGATTTTGCCCTCTAAGCCTTTTTTGTCACACGTAAAAGTTTCAGATCTTTAGACAAGTATTATTAGGCAATTACTGGATTTTTAAATGATAATCTTATAAGAGGAAACAGCGACCCAAACCAATCTGGACTGGTGTGAAAAAGTAATCGCCCTCTTGTCAACTTGGGCATTAAAACAGAGGTGGGTAAAGTGGCGTAAAAGTAAAATATCAGATTTTTTTTCAAACCAGATTCGATTTCCCTGTATAATGGATTTTTTTTGTCTCGCTTTCTTTTCTAAAAATGTTCTGATAAATTACAGGAAATATTTCAATCATCCCTTCTGGGAGTTGCATGACAGTATAAGGGCTAGGCTATGAGATGTTTTTGCTTAATTGCAAGAATATAGTCATAATATTAGCAAAGTAAAGATGCAATTATACCAGAAAAATGTCTTAAAATTATGAGGAAAAAAGTTGTTTTATTGAGAAAAAAGTTCTTTCTTTAAAACAGACTCAGCCGTTGCTCTATTGCTTCATAATTTGATGCTGAAGTGTTAAAAGATTAAGTATCTTCTTATCTGTAAATGGACTATAACTTTACAAGGTGCTCAATGTTCCTCTTTTTAATTTTTTCAAATGTTTTGCCAACATTCTCATAAAACTACCACTTTATTCTGGTAATTAAACAATACTAGTACTCTGTCATAGAGCTGACCTGAAGTCAAAGTCCAAATAAATTGATGTTGCAAACAAGATGGACATGGAAACCCAAGGAGTGCATTGGTGGAAAAACATCCAGAGTTCCCAAAAAATGTAATCCTCACAAGCCAAAACTTTGATTAATCGATGAAGTTGATGCATCTCCCAGACCTTTCATAGCATTTTTTTGTACCGCTGAGTTAAATTTTACCAGCTACATAAACAATTGTCACTGAAATATTATCTAAAACACTTAAACAGAAGCTGCCTGACAACATGAAGTAGGCATTAAGATCCCAAAAAGCATAATGTCTTTCATATTAATATTTTAGTGATCCCCAAGACTTCTGGGAAAAATATTCTGTCAACTGATGGGACAAGTGTGGAACTTTTTTGGAAAATGAGTAATTTGTTAAATCTGTTATAAAACATCTAAAAAAAAAAGACAATCAAATGACCAGGAAAACACGGTGGTGGTGGTGTGATTGTCGAGGAATGCTTTGCTGCTTTTGATCGAATCATTAGGTCTTCTCTTTAGAAAACCAAAATCTGATTGAGATGCTGCTTTGCGTCCCTAAACATGCTGTTCATGGCTGAAAATCTTCCGGTACGCCCGAGTTAAAACAGTTCTGGAAAGAAGATTGGGCCAACATTCCTCCACAGGAATGTGAAAAACTCACCACCAGTTATTGTAAACACTTAACAGGCACAACCGGTTACAAAACGCAGCTTGTATTTCCTCAGGTCTAATATGCCTAATATGAAAATTAGTCTGATGGTATAAAACATTTAAGTGTGATGAAAAACAAAAGCGAAACCAAACAACGTCTTCACAGCTCCATGACTTGTTCTGCCTTCGTTTAGCCGATGATGCGCGGTGGAGCGGGATAAGACCTCAGAATCAAGAAGCTGTACCATAACCATAAACTACAGGACTACACTCGTTTTGTCTCCTAACAAAACCCATAACATTACAAGAGAACATCCTCTGCACAGTGACTTATGGTTACAAGCCCAGGCTCTGCTTGTAAACACGCTCTTGGCCCGATCTCAATAAAATAAGACGAGGATGCCACTGCATTTTAACAAAACAGCTCGCCCTGATTAAGGCCCCTGTTTTAAAGTGACCTGACAGAATTAAAATGCCCAACTAAAAACTCTCGCTTAAAGATTTTAGACCTTTCATTTGCCGTCTTGTCACAGTTATTACTAATACCCAAAAAGAGCTGAAGGGGTGGGGGGGGGGGGGGGGGGGGTGTAAGCGACAATGGATTTCCTACATCATTCCTCACAATGATTAAATGGACTTTAGGAGGACGAGGGGCGTGAAAAGCCAGAGAGGACTGCGGCGCGACCCGCTACAATGGTGTGAATGCGCCGCTATGGAGGGACTATATATAAGAGGGGTGGGGGAGCGTTGTATAAAAGGAAGCAAGTGGGAGCTGCTCTTTGAGACGGCTGGAGACTGTCTGGGCCGTTCACTCTGGGGCCGCCCCGAGTTCAAAACTCAACCAGGCCTTTTCGGAGAAGAATCGAATCCGCAGGGTTCCCTTCGTTGTGAATAGAATGTTTAATTAGAGTGTAATATAATCTGCGTTAAAGCAAGCATAAAACATTCTGGCACTCGTCCATGGGATTATAAGCGCTGTGTTATTTGCAGAACCCCCTCCACCACCACCTCCGTCCCCCCACTGGTCTTCCAGCTCTGCTTTCTCCAGAACCCCAGCAGAGGGCCAGTTAATTCTGCACAAGAGCACGGCCCCGGCAACGGCAAATATTTACAACCTTTATCATTCCCCGTGGTTTTTTTTTCTCTCTCTCTCTCTCTCTAGAACAACACCCCCACCTCCGCCCCCCGCCGTTCTGGAGCTGGAGTCGTCTACGAGGCTTTTGTTTACAGTGAGAACAGCGGGGAAATAAAACTCACATAAATATCACATGGCTTTTCTCATCTATACAGACGCCGGGCTCGTCGCTCGCGGCGCACACTGGCCCGCACTGTGTTCGCCGAAACGCACAAAAGCGCAGAAAGCCGTCTGATTTACAGCCGAGTCCTGATAGGGATTTGCGTGTCATACATGTGACTGCAGTCGCAAGAGTTTGGCTGATTTTTTAAATTTTTTTTTATGGAGTCAGGCGGTTGTTTTTCCCCTTTAAATTAACTGCAAACATAAGGCTCCAAGTGTATTATAACCTTTTGCCCCGAGCGTTATGTCATGTTGAAAATATATGGACAGAAACATTCAAGGGTTTATAATCGTCTTAGTTATTATCATAACTCGGTGTAAATTACAGCAGACTAATAGTCTTTGCAGTGGGGATTTATGAGAGTGTCTTTAACCAATTATATTCAGTGACAGTAACTTTCAGCAGCATTTAAAACCCTTGATCTCATTCACATTCTGTCGCGTTTCAAGAACTTTGCCGTGTTTTATTTGGATTTTTATGTGACAGACAAACACAAAGAGCGTCGTTGTGAAGTGTAAGGAAAATCATACATCATTCTACACTTTTTGTTTCTGAAAATGTGTTGGTGTTCAGCCTCGGGTCGATACTTTGAAGTACCACCGTTTGTTGCCACTGCGGCTTTAAGGTTCTGGACGATTTTCACATCCAGAAAATAAATTTTTTGCTGGTGAAGTTCAGGCAGATTGGATGGAGATCATCTCTGAACATCAGTTTTCAAGTTGTGCCACAGATTCTTAATTGGGTGCAGCTCTGGACTTTGACTGGTCCATTCTACCGCAGGAATATACTTTAATCTTAACAATCCCACTGAATATTTAACATTCTGCGTTTAATTCAATTCAGTTTATTTATACGGCAACAATTTAAAACAAATGTCATAAAAAGTCATGAGACATTGCCTAAATGTGGCCTTTAAATCACATGAAATCCTAGTAAAATAAAGCTCGAGATTGTAAAGCAGGGGAGTCAAACTCAGTTTCATTTTGGGCCAAATCAAGATCTTGAATGCTCTTAAAGGGCCGGTTGTGCCAGAACGTCTTGCTGAAACATGCAAACTAACTGTTAAAATATACATACATTCTTAAACGTAAGAAAGATTGAATGTCTTTTCAGTTCGTCCAGGATTTCACAATTGGGATTTTTTTTGCAGTAAAAAAGTTTGTGGTACTAATTCTGAAATATTTGCACTCACGTATGATGGCAAATGCAACTTTTTTATTATTCGCCGTTTTATTAGGGATTATAAATCAAGTAAGGCTCAGGTAGATGTTTAGTAGAAGTAAGAAACACATCTGCCTGTGAGCTGGAGTAAACAGTCACTTAAATCCAATACTTTTCACCATTTTTGCCAGAAATCTGCAATAAACTCAAAATTATGCATTAAGCACAAAAAAAGTGCAGGGATTTATTGATTTTGCGTGGATTTCCATGATAATTCGCAAGAAAGTGGAGGGACTGATTGACGTAATTTGGCAGTAAACAGATAAAAACTGCTTTGATTTGAGTTTGACACATGTGTTGTAAAGAGACAAAACCTGGAAACTCTCAAGGGGTGTGAATACTTTTGCAATAACTAACAGGAATGTCTTTTAATTTAGGAAATTTAAGCAAAACAGGAACATATTCCCAACTTCCAAGCGCACCTTGAAGGCATTAATGAAATACTGCGTGCCGTAATTTATATTATCTTTAATCTCTCGAGGTCAGAGCCCAACAAGATAAAGAACAAAGGCTGGAGGCTCTGTGAGTAAGCCCAAACTAATACTTTAAACCTGCAGGCACACAGAAAAAGACCGACCTGGCTGCTCTGTGGGCTGGACGGGTCGTACGACGGCACGTAGCTCTTGAGGGGATCGGCGGGGTTGAGGTGAGGCGGGTAGCGTATGGTGGGGTGCGAGAAGTAGGACGACGGCGCCGGAGGCAGGATGGCCGAGGCTGAGAACTGCAGGGGCGAGTGTGAAGGGGGGCTCCTCGATGATATAACTGTGGGGAAAGACACACAGACAGGAAAGACGGAGAGAGAGGAGAGGGTTCAGATAAAATGAGGCTCTCTTTAAAGTCTAGTGTTCACTCAGTGGGTTAACAGCTTTTGGAGCCACATTTAGGACCAATAAGTTGAAGTTGAAGTCAGATCTATTCTTAACAGTCTTTCAGTTTGTTGATGTCTCGCTCTCTTTAGTATTTTCATCTGGACTTTGACTGGACCGTCAGCCTTTTCTTTTAGAGCCATTCTGTTGTAGACATTGGTGCACAGTCATGGTTGACGCATAGAGTTTCTGCATCTCTACTTTGGTATAATTTGAGATTTCCAGACGGGTTGTTAGTCATTTAAATGCAACCTTTGTCCTGCCATCATTTTCTCTTCTCTAGAAGACTTTCTCCTGCCAACATTTCCAAACAAGTTGCATCTGTTGGGTTTTATTTCCTTTTTTTTTTTTTTTTACACAAACTTTGATATTTAACCTGCTAACTGAGGGTAGTAGTGTAAAATTTAGCTTTTGGGCTGTTTCCAATTTCTCCGACTTTGGATGAATGTCCATTCTGGAAAACATTGACGGCCGTCCTAAATGTTTTCCACTTCTGAAAAGTTTTTTTTCCTTCCTCTTTACAAGGGCAGATTTCTAATTGTTTGGAAGTATCTGTCCAACCCTTCACTGACTGGAGATGTGAATTTGCTTCTCTGAAATAACTGCAGTCGTCTTTGACACGCTCTTTTCTGCTCTGGACCAAAACCTCCTAATTTTATGGAGGAGGTCAAACTTACAGAAGATCAATAAGGAAGCGCTTCGATTAGCAGCGCTCTTAAATCCAGATGTAGTTTTTTTTAATCCCAGCCTGGTTATTTAAATAACGACAGCACTAAAAAACTGTTTATACACTTGAGCAAGTGACGTTGTAACCTGGTTAAGATCCAAGAACTAGGAGAGAGTACTTTCTATCATGACCGCAAGCTTAGATTTGCGCCGATTTATTTGTTTATGTTTATGAAGAAAAAGTGTGCTTTGACTCACCACTGTGTCCCACACCTGATAGGCCCGGGTGGTGAGGCTGAGAGAAAGTGCTGAGTCGCGGTGAGGAGTCCTGCGGGGAAGTGGGGCTGAACAGTGGCTTTTCTGGCTTCTTCATTGTGGGAGAGGACATCTCTGCTGGCAGAGAAAAGCAAAACGAAACCATGCACGTCACTGAAACCGTGTCCAACTCTTCTTAATAGTTTAAAGCAAAAGGAGAAGCAGAGGTTGTACAGCTTGTACGTTTTTTCGAGTATAATAAAAATGAGATAAAGTTTGGGAGGATATGCTGTGATGGAAAACAGGGGGTTTCATTTTCTGTTGGATGTGTCAGAAACAGCAGGATATTTTTATTTTGAGTTTCTGTAAAAAAAAAATGAAAAGAAGAATCAGGAATATTTCTTTTCAGTGTATAATTTCAAATTTCTATATTTAGCATGTCAATCTACACATTTCTGTTGTATATTTTCACATTTTTTAATTCCTAAAACCTCACGTTGATTAAATAAATGCCATTTGTAATATTACGAGTCGCGTCTTTTAAGAAAAGCAGGAATCACTCGACCAATTTTTTCCTGATCCGCCCTGATTGGCAGGACAGACGCTGAACAATCAGGTTTTTTGTTTCCCCTCATTCTCAGTAAACGCAACATAACAAAGAACTGTCACTATTTTCCTTTAATTCAAACCTACTGACTTTATCATGAAGCCTACAGGACATTCTAATTAGTAGGACAAAAATCAACATAGGTTGAGATTAAAAGTGGCTGATCAGATCTTGCTTTTTGGGCTAAATCATGAAGTACTGAGGTCAGTTTTTATTGTTTTTTAAGTGCTTTAGAATTAAATTTGCCATTCGAGACCCGATAATTGGCATCGGCCAGAAAAACCCTGATCAATGCAAATCTAGTCGTGGCCTTTTGCTTCCAAATGTACGAACAAAGACAAAGGGACATGATTACCACAAAACGATGCGCAAGATTTCAGATTATTGCCGTAAATTAATCAGGTAATTCCTGAAAGGTTTATCCTAATGTCTCATTTAATGAAAAAAATTTTAAAATGGGGTTGAATTTGATCCTGAGGGCTTCATGTAATAAAAAGGAAACGCAGAACACAATGAAAAATGCATTTGGAAAATAATCTCCTCCCTGAGGGGAAATCCCATACAATTTCTGGAATCACAATAAATCACCGGAACTCCTCAATAACTTAAAAAACAAGTCTTTTATCACGTCAGAGCAGATGATTAAAGTGACCCCAATAGGATTTAAAACTTTTAAGACCTTCACGTAATCTTAAGCAGAGAGCAACACTCTCTGCCTTACAAACTGTAATTCCCCAAGAATAATCCGGAAAGCGCCGCTGAAGACGTGGAAACTATTGAGGAAGTTCGTTTGTTGCTAACGACAGAACGTGTGAGCACAAAGTGAACCAAAAAAAAAAAACCCAAACAAACAAACAAAAAACAAAAAAAAAACACGCGAGCTGCTCATTATTGCAGCTCCCCAGTTTTAAGAGCGACGCTCCGCTGTCACGGCTGCGCGGTTTTCAATTTTCCATGCTGAGACGTGGAGTCTGAAGGGAACGTGATAACAAATAGATGCGAGAGGCGGTGGCCTATGTCTTCTTCTGCCTTTTCCACGATGAACACTCGTATAACTTTCACATCATCTGCCTCTTTTCTTTCAGAAAAAGATGGGGTTTTTTGTGGGGGGATTTATGTTATTTCGCAATTTAAATCCGTTAAACTTCCTTCCCTGAATTGACTAGAGGCGGGGAGAGATCCGGACAAGCAACAGGAAAACTTTGTTATCTCCAAGGAGGAGAGGTGGTGGGAATTTAAGGGGATTTCCCAGCCTGATTTTGGAAAGGAGATACGTTTCATGTTGCAGTCAAAGAAGAGAAATACCTTAGAGGAGACTTTCAAGGATGAGAAAAAGGCGTTGCAGTAAATTACAGCAATTAATTAATCCTTTGAATAGTTAAAGAAGCGTCGTTGCCTTGAAACTTTATTAGTCATGTTTAAAGGACTGATTTGTTTTGTACTGGCTGAGTAAATGTGTGCTGGTGTGTAATAAACTCCAACATTTCAGTGCTTTCCCAGACCAGAGCACTACCAGAGAGCCTGAACGACAACCACGTGAAAGAAATGAAATCCTTGGCACTTCGGAGGACTCATATGGGTTTAATATCGGCCCACTTCTCATTTATTCTCTCTTGACAGAGTAATGGCTGTCTTTGGAGAGTTTCCTACCCACTTCATTCCCTTCCTCCTCACCCCAAGTGTCTAAGTTTACGCAGTGCAATGCTCTCGGGCCTTGTGCAGAGGGACACGCTAGAATTTCGTGTACCCACATTGCGGCTGCGGCTGAATCCCACCACTGCTGCGTCTCCTGTGTGTCATCTGGTGTTTTCCTCTCGCAGCCTCCCCACTGATTATATTAAATTAAAAAAAGGAGGTGGTCTGGGTTCAAACCGGAGCTAAAAACCACTGTGCAGGGAGAGGAAAAAAAAAAAAAGGGCTTTATTTCCAATGATTTTATGTGTGTCGCAGTTAGACCAAAATGTGTCTTATCTGGTCTTATGGGTAAAATACGACTAGAAGACGTAGACAGGAGTGAGTAAAGGGTGGGAATGATTAACAGATCTTCATTACAGTAATCAATATAATGTGTTTCACTAAGAGAATTGAGGTACTGAAACACAAACGTTTGAGTAATATTAAAATTTATTGAATATAACTTTTAAAAATGTGGGCGTGTTAATATAAGCTAAATTAATACAAGCTAAAGTTTCAGAAACAGGATTTAGTTTTGCAGCAGAACATAAAACAAGTACACATCTGTATTTTTTCTCTGCTCTCATTAAACTAATACCAGAGGAGTCCAGTACATTCTCCGACCACTTCAAACAATCACACGGCAGCAACCCAATGCATTTTGAAGACAACTTACTGAAGTTAAAAATCTTCAAATACTAGAGATCCCTTCTGGAAACGGTCAACTGCCTATTTTAATAGTTAAATCACCAATTGTACAATAAAATGCATTAATACTTACAGTAGTAATACATATTAGCACTTCCACAGAAGCAAACATCCAGACATTTCCTTATCTCCGCTCCTGGTGGTTCAGTCAATCAACAGCAAGGAAAGCAAACGTCGATCCTGGATTGTTTTTCAACTATTTCAGCTTCCCAAGTTGAACTTTCTTTTCAATATTTAGGATATTACATAGAAAAATCAGATAAGCTAATTTTCTGCAAGCAATTTGGAGTCACTTTCCGCAGAAAATCCGCAAATGCCGTACTGCGAATCAGCAAGAGTCCTTTGTGTTCCAGAGCTGAAGGGCAAATAATTACTGCTAGCATCCACAGTACAGACATTAAACATTTAAATAAATGGGCGAAAGCAACTGATGTCACAATTCACCCAGGATCAATAAAACTGGACAATAACAGATCCGGGTTTTTGTTTTCTTTACTTAACTGCAATATTCAGATGGTGAGGAGAAGATTTTTGCAAAAATGAAATGGAAACAGGAATCCATCCTGCTTTAATCCAACAATTCATGAGGGTTCAGGTTCTCCGTAATACAGATTATATTCAAAGAAGTACTCGGATTATTTTGAACTTTTGCACAGCGGCTGATGGATTTTCTCTGACAAAGTATTTGCTTCACTTTTTGCTGTGATTGCCATTTCTTTTAAAATTTAGAACCATCTACTAAGTACATTCTTGAAGATCATTTGTTACAATCAGTGGAAAGACTAATGCAGAGCAGCTTGCAACATGGTTGTCTGACTTTGTTTACCAAGGAAAACATACACTAAGTCACTTTTAAACTTTTTGCATGCAATGAAAATAGAAAGTTTATAGATTATTTTTAGCAATATCAACAATCTTGTGAATCGTTTGGGTGTGATAAGATCTTGAAACACACATCTCATGAGTCAGCCAGGCTTTGCTGGATGAAGTCGTAATATAAGACGACCCAATTATTTTTAAATCATTTGTTTGGCAGAATTTTTGGGTTTCCAGAAGGAACAACACAAGGCCACAGATTGACAGACAAGACTCAGACAACATGCAAGCGCTGCAAGTTGTTCAGACGGTGAAGGAGGCAGAAAGTCTTGCTAAAATGGCCGACGGCTGGACGGCTAAGGGTAAGTTGAGCTACAAAACGATCAACAGCAACTGGGAAATGGTGAAGTCGCAGTCTGACATTTGACTACCAGATAAAGCAGCTAGAAGTAAATAAAAAGCGGAAATCACCTCCGTCTCTGTCGTGCCAGTTCGCCCGGCTGCTGGCTGGTGAGCTGGGTGACGAGTAGAAGTCGGGTCCCGTCGGGCTGGTATCCATGTTCTCCTCCATGTTGGTTTTGGGCCTTTTGCTGAACACAAAGTCAGGTTTATTACTTGATGCAATCATTCGTTTCATGCATCACAAATCATATCAATTGAAACAGGTGCTAATATTTATTTATTTAAGCTAACATAGGACAAGTTACTGTATGTTAGCTATAGTAAGATGTACTAATTTAAAATAATATAATCCATAGTAAACTGAAATAATATAATCTCAGTAATTAGATAAAATCAAACTTAAGTTATTTTAGCTTAAGTTATTAAGCTAAAATAATATCTTAATTATTTTAAGCTATTATTTTAGGAGCTGACAGTTTAGCTCCTTTCAGCTAAACTACACTAAAAGGAGCTATGCTAACCTAAAATGAAAAAAATAAAAAGGTGTGCTAAGCTAAGTTAATTTACAACAAATTGACTTGTTGCAAATCAGTTAATCTAAGCTCAGATATACTGATTTATGGGAAAATAAATTCAATTTAGCTAACATAAGATTAGAAAAATGTAGCTCAATCAAGCATAGCTAAACTACTGTACGCTAAACTAAGCCGAAATAATTTACAATAAATAAAAAGCTTATTTCATTAAGCCCACATTTTGTTTTTTTATTAGTCTGATGTAATTTTCTAATCTTACTTGAAAGCAAAAAATCATCACAAACTGGAAATGAAGACTTAAAAACAGCATGTATATAATTACAGTAATCTATATAATGTGTTTCACTAAGAATTTAGGTACTGAAACACAAACTTTTGAGTAATATTCAAATTTGTTGAATATTACTTAAAAAATGTAGGCAAGTTAATATAAGCTAAATTAATACAAGCTAAAGTTTACTAAATTAAACTTAGCAAAGATGTTAAACTAGGATAATATAGGACAAAAAAAAAACTAAAATAAATTCAGCTAAACCAAAACAGACTAAATAAGTTAAGGTAAAATAAGCTAAGCTAGGATAATTCAAGTCTAAAGGGATTTTTTTTTTTTTTAGGATGGAGAATGCTTTCAATTCCTAAGAATACAGCAAACAAAGTCAACTATATGGAGCAACTAGAGAGGATATTTGTAAAAAAAACTTTGTGTGAGAATTGTGCTTCGCTGGCGTCCCACTGACCTGCCAGGCGGGGAGGACAGGGAGCGTTGTAGTGCCACGCTGGAGTTCAGGTCATGATAGTAGGGCTGGCTGGGCATGTCCGCCATGGAGAAGGGTACCGCTGCGCCGTGGGTGATCGGCACTGAAGAGGACACACAAAAAAAATAGCTCAAGGTTACTCTGCTTTCTGGTTGAGAGATGCATCTCCATCCTTGCATCTAGAAGCAGGTGATTTATTACGCAGACCATGATTGGTGGAGTGTCTGTCTTTTTAGTCCAAGGTGTTTCGTATTTACTGAGTGTTTCTAAAGTCGCTGCATGTGGAGAACTTGTTCAGGAAACTTTAAGTACTTCTTATGTCTTATTTAACACTGCAAATGGTTTCAGTCATTGTTCATTTGTTCATTTTTTTCCAGAATGATCTTAAGTTTCTTAAGGTTTTCCTCATCCTGAAGAGTTCTGCAGGTTTTCTATGTATTTTTAAGCATTTCTCTAAATTCTGTTTCATTCATTTTCTGCCTATTATCCACAATGATGTTTTTTATTTGATAGTTTAAGCCACTTAATCCTGACCTATAAATTATTCAGTCATAAAAGGCCTCATAAACTTAAGGCTATTGACAAATTTAATTTTTATAGACTTGCTACCAACATCCTGTCGCAAAAACAAGATTTATTCCCATTCAGTTAACTGAATCTATGAAAAATACAAAACATAACTGTTTTAAAGTCAAAAATAGTATCTTATCACCAACAAGATGTTTCAGGACAGGATCAACTGAAGTCCAGTTTATGCTTTCTTCTTCTCTTACATGCAATAAAATGTTACTTTCACAATATGAATCAGATAAACATCTGACTAAAAAAAAACAAAAAAAGCCAAGAAGTCAAAAACAAAAAATTATACCAAGACTTTTTGATCTAGTTTCTGGTGCAAATATCTTAGTACAGTAGAAATAAGACTAAACAAAAACGTACAAATAATGTTTCTGCTCGATACAGGATCTTGTTTTCCTTAATATTGATTAAAAGTACTAGTTTCGGATTATTTATTTTATAACATGGGAATGAATATATAATAAGTGAAATAATATTTGAGTGGAACCAGTACTTTTTCATCAATATTAAGAATTTCCTTACTTAGAATAAGCTCCTATATCTTGCTGAAAACGTATTTCAGCAAGTGTGCTCAGATATTTGACCAGAACTATTTGGTAAGATTTTGTGTTTTTGCAGTGTCGGGCGATCGAGGTCGATTTGAAAAATTGCCAGCAGGTCTGGTTCCTTGGATTTAAGGCATAAAGTACTTAGACGGATTATCGTAAAACTGTATATGGTTAAATCTTTTTATGCTGAGTGAATTAGAACTCCCCCACCCAAAAAAAAACTCTGCAGAGAAAGATCCAGCAGTAAAACTCTCTGCCGTTTCCTCTGATAATGATTTACAGTGGAAAAGGTGATATTTTCCCCGCTGCGGTTGAGGTGAAGGATATTGTTTCAAGGGAGGCCGTGCCTGTGTTTACAGAACAAAAGGGGTTCGCCACCCATCCTCGCACCAGTGTGTGGCCCGTGAGGCCGCCTGCCGCTCGAGTGCTCGGTCGGTTTGGAGTGGATGAGAAGATGGAGTGTGTGGCGCCGTCTGTTGTGGTCTGAGGTTCACCACTGGCACGATCCGATCCGCCAGCCTCCGCCCTGGCAGCCCACTGCAGCGTTGGCAGCGGCCCCTACCCGCTGCTACCCACGCCGGGCTGTTTGTGGAGGAATGCATCCGGCCCGAAGACACTGAATACCAGATCATTGTTTTTGTTGTTTTGTTTCTCGATTCGCTGGTTAGGACAGCCCCTCACCCGCCCTGGCCGTCCCTCTTGGTGTGGCGCAGTTTTTGCAGTGCCAGTCTGCCACCCTGTTGATCAATTATTCAATCATTTTGGCTTTAATTCAGTAAAAAGAAAAAAAAACCCACACATAATTATTTTCTGTGCTCTAGATCAACCGGCTTCTTTTGCCTGGGCACGTGCGCGCTTTGTTTTGAAAAAAAAATGAATTTTTTACACTTGAACTCGAGGCTCGTGTTGCATTAATGAGTCGAAATGCTGGGTTGCGATTCAGCCTTGAACTCCGGAGCTCCCTTTGATGGACTTCAAAGAATGTCTCGACAGCTCAGAGAGTCGGGAGAGGAGCGCGATGACGGACGAGCGGCTGCTTAGATATCTTCCCAGGGAGCGACCGGCTGAGTGAGTGACAATTCCTGTGTGTCCGGCGACCTTTTTAAAATTCCAGCTCGGCTTTGCTGAAGCCGGCCTCTGTCACATGAGAGCAAATGTGGCGGCTCAGAGGCCATCTGGTCAGAGGGCAAATTAAACACTACACAAAAACACGGCCTTCCAAGGGATATTCTGTGTCTGAGCACTGAAAGGAGTAGTTAGTGCCTTTTGGAGCACAAAACGAGACAATGTGGCTCAAGCTTTAGAAGTATTTATGGTTTAAGATGGAAAAAAAAAGATCAGACGTTTCCTCTTCTGTAACGTTAGCCCAACTCTTCTGCATGCAAATGTGAAGAATATATTTGGATGTGCAGCAGATTGAACGCATAGACTTTCTAGATTTCAATAAAGTCTAATATGAATGTTTCTGTAAATCAAATTATTATTTTTGGTGACTAAAAACTGAGAACTGCCATCAAACTGACAAAAGTCTGAGATTTGTTTGCCAGAACAAGTTTTCCCCCAGAAAGCCCGGTGGTTGGGTGCAGTCGTGTTTTTGAGTTAAAAAATGTTTAAAGTTGACAGGAAATTTGAAAATATCACTTGATAATTATGTGTTATTGGAAGATTTATATCTGAATGCCAACTATAAAGTCTTAAAAAATGCAAACATAAAAAAAAACAAACAACTTAAATAAGCAATGCTAAGCTTGGTAGGAGCAGAAGTAAAGCCTGGTGGCCCGCCAGGCTTATAATACACTGGAAGAAACCCTGCAGAAATGGTCAATTTTTGGAATTGATCATAGTTATAAGAGAAAGGTCGATCTTATGATTGGATTATTCATAATTCTGGCAGATTTTTTATGTTTTTAAACAGTTTTTGACTTGTGACAGTAACGTTGACACGTTGGTGCTTGAGTCTATGACTGCACGATGTTACTGCGATCTCCTCTCTCTTTCCTGTTGGTTCTTACATAACTCTGTAACCTGTAGCATTTTGAGCAACACCATTTGAGTCCATTGTGAGCATCTCCTTTCCTGAAACTCTGTCCAAGTGCCTAAATAAAACATCAGCACGTAAAATACAAGTTTATAAGGCGTAGAATAAATTTTAAAATGTTTTACTTCTACCGTCTACTGTTTTACAGGAAAACCGTTTATTTGCCGTCATCAGTGGCTATGCTAACTAGCCTGAGCGTTCACTTCTAAGCTGCAGCTAGCAGAGAGCAAGAGGGGCTGAGCAGCACCACACGAGGGGTGATTAACAGCGCTAAGACCCTCTTTCTGCCTCTGATTATGGTTTCTAAGTAGGACTTAGAATTTTTCACAGATTACCTTTTACAGTCATAACTTAATGACAGTTTCAACAAACTTTTTTTTATAACAGTTGCACACGGCAGCTTTAATTAAAACCCGCAAAGCTTAAAATACAAAACTACTTCTGTTACATTTACTCTACAAAACCAGAATAACAAATGGAGCATCTGTGACTTAATCTTTACAGTGGAAGTGATTTCGTAACCCCGTCATAAAATCTGACCCTGGCTGTAGCCTCTGATTGTCTTGAGAAAGCTGCTGACATTCCCGACTACGGAGCGGGAATGAACCGCTGGAACCGACTGCTGCATGCTGCAACACACAGGCCACACAGCATCGGCCTGTTTCTCTTAAACACAGGTTAGAGAGGAGGAGGAAGAGGAAAAGGAGGGGTGACTGGAGTCTCTGTGCTCCGCAGGCAAGTTCGCTACAGTTGCTGCTTCAGCTCAGAGTCTGCACAGGTAAACTGTGCCTTGACGTGCCCCTGGCTGTCAGGGCAGTCTTTGGAGAACAACCGTCAACGGCTCTGCAGAGGAGGAGGAAAAGGAGGAGGAGGAGGAGGGGAGACATGTCCATGCAGATGAAGCTCTGAAGACAGCTGCGTACTCAAGAGTTATCCTAAAGCAAAGGAGGCTGGGTAAACTGGATTCTCCGCAGCACAGCTGTGTGCTGTGTGTTGGGATTTCAGCTCAGAGATTACAAAGGAAAACCGGGTTTTTTTTTTTTTTCCGTGTGTGGGGGTCGAAGGCGAGGGCTTTTCTGGGTCAGCTCTTACTGTTTTTATAGGGGGGAAAAAACCCACCAAACCCACGAGTTTCTGCACAAACACGCAGGTGTGTTTATCTTCCTGATTACACTTGATTAATGACTGCAAGAGTTTATGCAAGCTGACAGCTTCCTGATTCTTACATCAACTCCGATGCACCTGTTACGCCGTCTGCAGGCGGTCCAACTATGTCAGTGAAATTCCACAGAACACAAAAGAGCAGCTCAGACGGGCTGCAGGTAGGCAGGGTGCTGAAGCGACAGCAAACAAGCAAAAACAAATAAGGAAGCGTGTACTTACTCCTAGACACTCGCACCAGCTCCGTGACACTGAAAACTCCTGATTTGATGAAGCTGTCTTCCAAATACACTGCAGAAACAAGGGTGAGAAGTACACCCATCATTAGTTAAACCGCTTAGAAATAAAAATAAAACACACGTGCAGGTGGATCGTTTTCTGAAATGCATTTACACCTCTTCAACTTTCACACATTTTGTCACAAGCTTAAAACTGAGTGCAATTTTGTGGAGGTTTTATGACAAAGCAACACATAGTAGTGCCTTAATGGGTTTACTTTTTTTTTTTACAACTACAAGCCTGAAGAGTGCCACATGCATTTGCACTACAGCGCCTTCAGAAGCTGCATAATTAGTAAGCAGAGTTCACCTGCGTTTAATTTAATCCCAGTATAATTGCAGGTGTGTCAGGGTTTCAGAGGCTGTTAGAGAACATGAGCCACTGTTGAAAAATGTCATCTGAAGTTCTGTTACATAACAAACACGAAACAACTTCAGCACCGAAGATCACACTGAACACACCATTTTAGTTTGAGCTATATTCACGCCTCAAAATGGCCTAGTCAAAGCTCAAACCCTATGTTAAAGTCACAGTTTGGAGGCAAGATGTTCACAGATGCCCTTCATCTAATCTGAGCTTTACTTCTAAGACGAAGAGCAACATTTTTAGTGTCAAGATATGCAAAGTTGTTACAGACGTGCCACAAAAGACTTTAATTGCAGCAAAAAGAGCGGAATACAAACGCAGGCCACTTTTTTTTTTACAATTTAATTTGTAAAAAACCTTTGAAAACATTTTTTCTTCCACTTGACATTTATGCTCTACTTTGTGTTGGTCTATCAAAGTCCCAATGACATGCATTAGCTACAATCCCATCCAAATGTCATGTGAGTTTTGAGCGAATTAGACGAGTTTCCATCTGCTGTTTCAGGGTGAATGAACCGGGAGAAACAAAAATCATTTTGTCAGATGTTGACACTATGCATGGTTGTGAAGAAAGTTGAAAGTAGATTGCAAACCAGCGTCACACATCTCAGATAAACGGAGAAAGTCCTCCTTTCTGAGCTGGAGGGTCGGACTAATTTGGTAAATATGTTTCCATCTTCCCTTTCACACATTAACTCTTTTTTTGGAAAAGAGTCGAAAACCTGAAGCGAGTGTAAAGAGTTTTTTTGCAACATTGCAACATTTTGAATTTTGCAGTTTCCATCAACTTAACGTTTATAAGTTTCTATCAACTTGTGTGGGCAATATGACAAAATCTGATTCAAGAATAGGAATGCCTTTACGAGGTCCTGTGCTCATTTAGCAAGAAATGACTTGAACAAAGTTACAGACATTTTAAGTATCTGCATCTTTCACCAATCGTTTTTCTGGAAACAAAATCTCCTCCAGCTTGTTCATTTTTGTTTAGAAATCGACAGTAGAAGCTGAAACTGCCTCTATTTGAGCACAGACCAGTATCAACTCCCAGTAAAAACAGCTGAGGGAAGCTCAATATTCAATTAAACACAAACACAAATAGAAAATCTGTCAACAGTGCGGATATTCAAGTCATACCAGGAAACATCAGTTTTAACAGAGACGATCACGTGAACCCGTTTCATTTTACCTGATGTAACTTGCCTCCTGCAAATCAAGCTTGCTGTGGCAAATCCTCCGTTTTTTTCCACTCCTGTTTTTAGAAAACTTCTCTTAGACTCAACCAATGTTAGCTCTGATAAATATATACATATATTTCTGCATGGTGGATGCATTTGCGGCACTTGTTTGACCTACAGGGACGTAGCGACAGTAACCAGAGTTTCGTCGGTCAAGGAAAAACGGGGAATTTGGCCCCTGATGACCGAGGCGATCTCTGCTTTGATTCGCGGGCCGACGGCGCTCAGGCCGTGCCAGAAAGACGGGAGGAATATCTCCACTGGCACCTACGAAGCTTAACGCCTGTCATGAGCCAACTTTTTTTTTCTTTCACAAGGAACTGTGCCACCCGCCGAGGGCCTCCCGGGCCTGAGTCACTGGCTCGGCTTGGGTGTTTTCCTTGGCACCGGCATCGGCAGAACCTGCTCTTGAGGTAGAAAACTAATTATACTTCTGAAAGTATTTGCATTCCATCGCCGTGACGACACGGCACAGGTCAGGCCAGGGGAAAAGACGCAGAAAACACAACGTCAACAGTCTTTTGTAACACTTTCAAATGTCGCCGTCTATTTTCCGAAAACCGTATTTGACGCTTTCAGTTCGACGATGACAGCGGGGTTTAAGTACCGATTCAGGATTGTCATGATTTACATTTAATACGTCAATTTGCCGAGTGTAACAACGAGCGTGTTGACACAAAACCCTCAGCTGCACGTTGATGCGTTCCTGCAGACCTGACAGCGGCTCATGCCTCTGCATGTAGGCCCGCGGCCCCGAGAGGCGCTCCGCCGTTCCCGCCTGCCAGTCACGGCGTTCCCAAGCAGGATTGAGAAAGCGGCTGCGCCCCGCAGAGGAACAATGCGGCGATGACAGAAGGGCGGGAGGACGAGTGGCGCTCTACATACCTGGAAGAGGGGTTTTGCCTGGCTCATTGTTACTCGGACTTCCTGACTGCTGCGAGTCTGCGGACACACAGAGAGAGAAGGGCGGGGAGTTAGTGGTGAGAAATACAAAAAACCTTCGAAGTAATCTAGAGGTTTGTGTCCTGAAAAAAAAAACCCTCATTAATTGCATTTTGTCACATTAGAACCATAATTTTGACATGTAAAGAAAACAAAGTGTTTAATTTAATCTCAGTATTAATCCAGTTGTTCAGTGAAGGCCTGATAGAGAACATTAGTGAACAAAAAGCGTCGTGAACAGCGATGCTTTTAGCTAGCGCAGGGAGAAGCAGCATTCTAGCTAACAGGACAAAAATCAGAGAAGCAGCTTGAGAGGACCATGGCGACTCTGGAGGAGCTGCAGAGATAAACAGCTCAGGTGTGAGAAAGAAGGTCAGGGTTCAAATCCCATCATCAAGACTAAAAAAACACAAAACCCTCCTAAGTGTTTTTGGTCTAATTTCTTAGTACACTTGAAACGAGACAAAACTAACTTAAGAGTAACTGTTCAGCAAGATATAAAAGCTTGTTTTAAGGATGTAATTAAGTTTGCACAGCGGAAAATTAACTGTTTTCCTTAATATTGATGAAAAAGTGGTACTTCCACTGGAAGATTATTTCACTAATAACATGGGGAAAATATGCTGGTATAGGTGAAATAATCTGCCAGTGAAGCAAGGACTTATTGAGTATGTTTATGACGTAAACAAGCTTCTATGTTACCTGCACGTTAGTTTTGTCTCATTTCAACTGTACTAAGATGTTTTTGTAATGGGAACGAGACAAAAATACTTATTTTTGCAGCGAAAAAAGTCACAGGAAGATTTATCTGTGTGACTCAAGTAGTTGGTCACAAAAATCGAATGTTTTCTTCAGACAAAACTACGTGTGGCTTTGAACAAGCAAAAATAATAATTGGTGGCGATAAAATGGTATACTAATATACTAAGTAGGTCACTTCTGAAACAAAAGGTGTCAGAGTAAAAGATGGTAAATACATATACACACCACACTTTTAAGATCTGTAAGCATGAGTGATTTTTCTTCCACTTTTTCAGATAAAAACCTGCAGCTGTCATGAAACCTTCACCGATCTTCTCACTTTGAATGAACTCAAGGTGAGAAAGCGAAGGTTTTTCCTTATTGATTGTACCAGTGCACCCGCAGTAGAGTCAAACAAGTCAGCTTTGTTTGAACAGTATTATCATTAATGGGAGAGCAAACTGAGGCGGGGAGCTCGGCGTCTGACGCAGGATGGGCCTGGACGCTTCTTGTTCTGCGCGTCATTTTTCACAGCGGCTGGAGGAGAGTCTGAGGGGCTTCAGGGGAGCCGGGATTCACAATGTGTTCGGCCCCGCTGTGCAAGGTACAAGCAGAGAACATGAGAAGGGAAAAAAAACAAACAAAAAAGGCGAGAGAGGACAGGGAGGGCAGGGGAAACACAAGGAAACATGAGTTGAATTCTTTCCACCGGCTACAGGATTTGCTGCGTCTGACGTCCTTTAATGGGAAGCAGGGAAATATACGATTCCTCTCTAGTTCCCGGTCAATTTCGGACAAGTACCGGGATCTTTCTGCTCTTTATGTGACGCGGCACAAAAGTTGTAAAAGTTCCGAATCGGAGACATAAATCGGCGTGTAAGGCGACGGTGACTCAGCCCGAGAGAGGCCTTGAACTCGGACGGAGTCGTGCCAGGCGGTTAATGGCAGCAGCGTCTGAGTGACGATTCAAACTGGCCGGGGCCCACACATGGCCCCCGAGACAGAATGGGAACCAGAAGGGAGATTATCATCTACACCTTCAACATGTGACGGATCTAACATGAGAAAGAGAGAGGGAGAGACGGTGAACTCAGATACCCTCGCCTTTGCAAAAACAGCCGTTTTCCTGTTGCGGCTCCTATGAGCTGTGTTACAGAGAGGAAAAATAAAAAAAATTTTAAAAAAAGAGAGAGGACGGAGGGGAAAGGAGAGCGGGTTAGTGGGGAGAGGGGGAATCCAAAAAGATTTATTCCTTTCTTGTTCTCTCTTCGTGTCGCTTTCCCGCTCTGTCTTGTTCCCCTGCTCCTAAATTTGACTATTAAACAGCACTGCAAAAACAGAATGTTCTTGGCTGGAGCTCAACAATGACAAAGTGGGGAGGGGAGGAGGACCATACATTAAGAAGAAAAAAAATCCTCTATTTTCAGTATACTTAGCCTTAAAAACAAATGACTAATCTACAAATTGGAGCCTTGAAACATATGAGGCTTCAAAAAAATTAAAGAAGGCATTTGAGTTGGGCATTTTTCATTCAAAACACATTAAAATCGGGAGGTTTTACACTGTAAAACATGACTTTTGACCATCGGTTTTATACCTCGACATTTTAAATGTTTCAATCAATAGATAATGCATTTAAAATTTATTATGTTGAGCTTAACCAAACAACTTTCGAATCCCAGACACTTATTACTAATCCAGTGTTCCTTGAATAACTTAAAAACACAAACAATGAAGTAAAAAAAAAGGCTTTCCTAGACTTTATTTTATAGGAATTAATCAATTGTTTCAGAGATTTTCACTTTTGTCAGCGTGACGTTTCGCTCCTGCGATTAATTATCATACATGATTTTTAAGCTTTTTCTAGCAGTAATTTATTTAAATTGTCACATTTTTTTCCTTACAAAATATAAAAGTAAATAAGTAACATTAAATAAAAGTAGCAATGCGAATGGGCTGAGAAGCTGCATCCAGAAAATTGTGGGAAGGGCTCCATTGTAAATCATCAAATTTACCAAAAGATTAGGCGTCTTTGACACTAAAATCTGCGCAAGTTGTTCACTTCACGCTCAGAGTGGTTGTCAGCCAACTAATATCCGACGTTTTGCATCAATAAATCGAGAGTTGCTACACGGAGACGTGGTGTGTGAAGGAGCTTTGGTGGGCAAGTGGAGGTTTGTGTGGATTTACTGTAGCACATGTCCATAAAGTGATTGCAGGGAACTTGGTGCGCCCGCCCCTCGCCTCCCCTCCGCCCTCCCCCCGTCTCTATTCCACTTTCAGAGTCATCCATCAGTCTAGTTACGACTGCCAACTCCATGCCTCCTCCCCGGGAGCCGCGCAGAGGGAGCGACGCAGGCGGGCGGAGAGAATAGCGCAGCGGCGAGGTAAAGAGAGGTGGAGCAGAAGGTGGGAGACGGGGGGACGCTCCGGCTCGGTTCGATCAGATCAGAGTTTTCTGCTTTTTGTTTGTGCTTTTCTCATCTTCTCCTGCTTCTCTGTGAGCCGAACAGGCAGGCATGACAAAAAGAGCAGATGGTCGCAGCAATTAGAGATCGCAGGCGGCATCTTCCAGCATGAGGCCCCGCTGTAGCACCAGGAGAGACCACCTGGATGACTCAAGGTGGGATGCAAGCATATGGCACATCTGCCAGGCCTGCGCCGGAGCCGGGAACACCTCCCCTATTGCATTACATTTTACCTTTGACCCAAGAAGGGCAGCGTCGGGCTCTCTGGGTTTTTTTACCCCCTTGGTGACACTCAAGTGTTTTTTTGGCTAAAAATCAGCTTCCTGCCACAGTCCAGTTACATGTCCAGGTCAATGTATTAGAATCAAAAGGTTAATTTCTGTCATAATTAGGTTGAAAAAGTGAAAGGAGAAATTTGCAAAATACTCTCTTCTGGATAAAAGTATCGGCTCCCTTACATATTTTCTCCAGGTTTTTACTGAAAGGTTGCAAATAATGCCCAAGAAAAGCATAAAACACAAAAGACAAGGAAACTGTTTGTAAATAAATCATATATTAAAGTAAAGCAGTCAACCAAAAAAACCTGTTCCGCTGTGAAAACTTAATTACCTCCCGCATCTAGGAACTGGTGTGAGCCTTAGCAGAAACGACTCACATCAAGTGTTTTCATTCGCTGTTAATGAATCTGAGCAGCCCGGTTAACGTCATGCATCTCCATCAAACTTCAGGCCACACTTTGACTAGACCACTGCAAACCCTTCATGCTGTTTTCTTTTAGTCTTTCAGCCCAAGTGCACCTAAGCTTGAGATCAAAAAGTGAACTCTTTACAAATTGAACACAATTCAATGCTCCATCAATAATGGCAGTAATGTACCTCCATATCACACTGCAACCACCCTGTTTAGCTACAGGTATGAGAATATCGATTTAAAATGCTGTCGGGACAGAAACCTTACAAAATGTCCCACTTTTTCCTTTTTCTTTGGGAAACATGAGACGAACTTTGCGTTCTTTTTCACCAGTATTACTTTTAGCCTTGGCGCTCCAACAAATATGCCATTTTTTCTATCTTTCCTGTTGTTGAATCGTGAACTCGGACCTTAACCGAGCCATGTAAGGCCTTCAGTTCTTCAGATGTTGTTCTGTTGCGATCTCCTGAATGAGCCTGAATTATCTTGCAGTAATATGAGTTTATTTCCAACCACTGCTTCATGTTTTCTCCATTTGGCTCCAACTGCGGCCCAGAAATGACTCTGTAACCCTAAAAGATGTAAAAGATTTCATCTGTTTAAGTTACTTTTTGGGCCAAACTGGTTCTGTTTTGGCGAACTATAGATTCTGGTGGGTTTTTGCAGCATTTTTCTACTTAATAAGTAAAAAAAACAAAAAGCCTAATTCCAGAAATAGCTTTTGTTTGTATTTACTCAGGTTATCTTTGACATATCTTTTAGAATACTGATCTAAATGAACTTTTATGATTTATTTAGAGGTGCCTTTTGTTTGTTTTAAATATAAAACACAAAATGTATTTTTTTTTTTTATTTATATAAGGTTGCTCATATATAGTACAGTGGAGTACTGGGTTATTAGGGGCCCGGGGCCCGGCTATCTGCATCTAAAAAGGTGTCCTGTGCAGAGGTCCAGCCGATCTGATAGTCTTCAAATAAACAGTAGAGTAACCTGTAAATAAACAGTTGCGGTCGAGGAGCCTCAGCTTTGCCCTGGGAGCTTGGCAAGGCCAGACGCCACACACACACACACACACACACAGTCACACACCCCCGCACACGCCCACACACACACACACACACATTTGCTCTTTTCCAAAAACAACATTTCTTGGCACCCTCCTTCCCCCGCCACTTGTTTAAATAAACAAACCGGTTCACGAAGGAAGGGGAGAAACAGCACAGCGTTTGAACCAGATTATCTGCTGTTACTCAGCAATAAAAAAAAAATAAAAATAAAAAAAAAAGAGAGAGAGAAGGGGTGGGGGGGAAAAAAGCAGCAGCAGAAGGGGCTTGTGGGTATTTTTGGATGTGTCCACGAGTTCTTACACCTTCTTGTCCGGTGGGATACTTATCATACCACTGTAACGATTAGGGCAATTAGCGGTAATGGCAACAGAAATCTGGCTCGGCAAGAAAGTTTCTGAGTGCTTATGAGGTTTTCTCCACACCCAAGTGTGTTACTCGCCTGGATTTTATAATCACTAAAACACTCACACACTCTGGCTCCAAACCACCCTCCTCCTCAATTTCTGGCACCGTACCCATTCTGTTCCCACTACGTTGTGGAACACATATGCACACACACACACACACACACACACCAACACACGCAAGCATATGAAGAGACTGTGGGTTAAATTGGCCACATAGTTTGGGAAACTTTCTCTCCTTCTTCTTGCTATATATTTTTTTTCCTCCTTCTTCTCTGATGGCGGCGGTGCGAGTTTTTGCAGCCCGCAAACACTTTGCAGACACGTTCAGAAACAGCGACGCACGCACGCGCTCGCTCGCTCGCTCGGGCCCCACGCACGCCCTGCAGATGCATACCGCTGTCGACATTTCAGGAGGAGAAGCCTGTCTGGCAGCCATTTTATATGCCGAGCAGGGTTCTGTGCACATGTATAGCGCTCTGGCTGCCAGAGGCGCGGGTCCCGAGCCAAGATGCATTTCAGCAGCCCCGGGGAGGCGGGAGGCGGGGTGGAGGGAGAGAGCGGGGTGGACGACTCCCGGAGAAGCAGGGAGAAAAATATCCACCTAATTACGGAGCGGCTCTGATGCGTAATGTTTCGACAATACATCTGCTCCTGAGTAAATATTTGAGGTGGCCAAACAGACTTTCTCCTCTTCCGGAAAGTTTGTCCTTCCTTGGAAACCTGCAGGCGTGAGCACGTGTGCAGCAGGGCCGCGCCGCTCCCTGACTGTACATGTGCTGGTATGTAATGTAATGTAATGTGTGTGTGTGTGTTTGTCTCATGTCCTCTCATGCTCCTGGTTTCTATCATTCACAGCTTGGAGGATGACCTCACAGCGCTCAGGCCGGCTTCCAGGCAGCCAGCAGAACCTGCTCCCTTCTCCCAGATCCCTCTTTCTTCTCCTTGCTATCTGCCTATCGCTGTCCCCGCGCCTGCAACTGTATCCCGACTCCATTGTATCTTTTTCACATGCCAACATCTACTATTCAGGGTATCCTATCTGGCGAAGAGCTCAAGCTACATCTTCTTTTTTTCCTCCTTAATTTTCAGACCCTATCTGCTTTTTTTCCCCTTTAAGGTTTCCATCTGTTTTGGTGACCCCCCCCCTTCCCTCCTTCGTTTGCCGCCTTTATTAAACGACCCCCCGTCCCTCTCTCATTCTATCTCTTTGTCTCTCTATCTCTGTCTTTTCTCCCTCCCTCGCGCTTTGTTGTCTAAACAAAGTGGCCTTTATCAGGATGAGCTGCAACCCAAACAAGCCCAACAAAAGATATGGGCGAGAAAATCTGCCCGCAGAAGAGGGGAGGATCTTATCGTGCCAGCCTTTGTGTGCCAGCCTGCCAACTGGCGATGCCCCCCGCCGCCGCCAACCCCTCCCCAAATCTCACACACACACATTAATATGCCAATTTTTGGCATCGCCGCAACGAGCTGGCACCTGACCTGGCTGAAAGGAAAGCAGGGGTGACGGGAAGACGAACCGTTCGACGGAGGGGGCGCCATCTTTGAGATGGTGCTCTCCCGACGAGCGATAAATCAAGAACCGAGGAGCAGAATGTGCCGCAGACACGCCGTTTCCACTTTACGGTAAAGAGTCACCGCTCAGGCTTGCGCTGGACCCGATACCGAGTTCCAGTTTTCTGTCACCACAAAGTGGGACGGATGCCATCTCTCCTAATCAGACCAGAAGACATGCGGCTACACATGTCGCTACTGGTGAAATAAATAATAAATAAACCGAACAGACCACAAAAGAGAAAACAACGCTGCAGGTTCTTTCTGTATCAGTGTTGTGTGAGGGACTATTGCAGAGTCAAAGATCCAGCAACTTTTTACCCGGCGGTGTTTTCTAAACTTCTGAGTTTCGACTGCATTGAACCATTTCTGGGTTTGCAAAAGTCAAGTTATCACAAATGCTTGATTGAAGCGTTTGTTGCTGCTAAAGTCGGTCCAACCAGTTACTAGGTTTAGGGAGCAATCGCAATTTTTTTCCAGGGTCATGTACATTTACATTTTTTACTCCCTTAATAATGAAATACTTCATCTAAAAACTGCAGTTTATGCTGACTTGTGTCGCCTTCGACTAACATTTAAATTGGCTTGACGTTCACTGAAACACTTAAGTGTGACAAATATGCCTAAAAATATGAAATCAGGAATCGGGAAAACACTTTTTTACATGTGACTGGATTTGTCTGAACTAAATTTGGATGGAACTCGGCCCATTTGTCTTGATATTTGTTGAAATGTGATGCTACATTAGTAAGACTGAATTTGTCTTACTAACTGAACTTAAATGACGACATTTGCAGATCTGTTTATAAACCCCGACTCATCTATCAACATCTCCGGCTCGAGTTTATAATTCCAGATCGTCCCGTTCTCAGGCGATGTTGGAAATCATGATTTGAGACACTGAACAGTGACTGAATGGTTTGTAAACTATGCTAATATGTTATTATTTTTGAACAGCTTTTGACCCTAGTGACCTTTGACAGGTAATAGGGCTTGGAAAGAAGAGAAAGACGTGCAGCAAATGGCCCGAGACTAGGAATTAAACCCAGGACACCTGAGTTGACGGCACAACTAACTGAACCACCCAGTGCCCAAATATACTGATATTTAAAAAGATTATTTCCCCATCTTCTGTGTAAATATCACTGGTATTCAGCATTTACATTCACATTTTTTCAGCCGAACTTGAAAAGTCATTTGTAGCTCTGAATATCTCCTGCTTGAAGGGGTGTGTTGAAATCCTGTCCGCAGTGTCGGTGGGAGCATTAACGAACACGATTGGCATTTATAAACTGAACTGATGATAAAAAATAAAAAAAATCTGAAGATCATTGTCATATCCTGTGATTAGACATCACTGTTGTTGCAGAAGGTGTTTATGAATCCTGACTGCTGTTAAAAAGAGAGTTTATGAGCTCTACTGACGAGCCGGCGACAGATAACTTGATTTGTCGGCTGCGATCCTCTGCAGAAATTCAAAACACAATAGAGGGAGGTTTAAACATTTACCGGAGGAGACGATGATAACTTGAGAGCTCTGAACCTGTGGACAAACTGGTTCTTCGCTTTTGATTTTAATAGTACAGTTAGGGATGCGCTTTGTGCCAAAGACAGAAACATCTTGACGTTGAAACTCTCTGCACAGGCAGAAGAAAATAGCAGAAATCTTAAGTCATCTCCAACTTCGCTTCACACTCTGTGACACCATAATGATTATCTCATAATTGGAACAAGGGAGGCATTTCTTATTGGCCCTACAGCGGCAGCTGAAAGCCTCCCTATCAAGTAACCGCTGGCAGGTAGAGAAAACCGCAAACACATGGATGAACGTGACAAAAAGGAGGAAAAAAAGGTGAGAAGGGGCAAAGTTGAAACGTCTGCACAAACAATTAAATGTTGCGCTCTTTTCTTTAAGGCGCACTCAAGACTCTGTACGTCTGTCAGGGTTTGAAGACGAGGGGAATCAAGTGGGATCCCGGCCCAGACGGGAACAATGAGGACCCGAGCAGAGCGCTGTGTGTGAGCGCGGTCGACTGTGCGTGACCCAGCTCACTTGTATTTCTCGGCGTCCATGTTGGTCCTGCCGACAAGAGCACGCTCAGTGTCAGTGTGTGCGTTTGTTTCTAATCACCGCATACTAATGCGGGCGAAGAGCGGGCCCTCTTTCTTCTTTCCCCCGCCGAGTCTCCATGCCTTCTCCTCCGTAAACTCTCACGGCAGTGAAAAGAGGCGAGCGTTTTAACTGAGCCAGGAGGACAACAGGCTCCTCATTGAGGTCACCAAGCAGCACGGATGGGGAGGGAGCTCATTCTGCGGCGAGTGGGCCCCGAATGGCACGCTGAATGGCCCGGCAGATCATTAGCCACACCGGCTCCGAGGATGAGGACTGGGGGAAAAAACCTGGCCAGGACAAAGCCGGGAAACCAAGGATGCAGATGAGGGTTAATCCACCCAAATTCAACTTCCCCACCTTTTTCAATTCAGGATGTAAAGTTTACCCACCTCTGAGCAGATGCGTGCATCGTTTGCGCCGGCGCTCAAAGGCAGCTTCCATTCATGTAGTCATGCCACATTTGCGCATTAAACGTACACGCAGTGACATACAGAACACGTGTGCGCACACGGAGGCACGCACCGGTCGGCGAGCGGGCTGCAGACAAACCGCAGCGACACAACGCGACACAGTGGCTCATCTGTCTGATGAAAAATGAGCAGGCTGGTCTCCAGTCAGCACACCGCGCCCCCCGCTTAATGTTTCCACCTCCTCCCGCTCCCGCTATGTTTGCCCTTTTCTCACAATGTGGTCTTTCCTTTAGCTTATTTATTACACTCCTTTCTTTTTTCCCCTTTCTGTTCCTGTCACTTTGCTCTCAGCTTGTTGCCCCAACTGGGCGATCTTTCACAAGAACCTGACGACCGTATTAAAGGGGGGGCTGTGGGGGGCTCCTTTTATTAATATTATGCCTTCAGTTCTAAAGCTTTATTGTTCAAGCTACTTTAAATTATTGTTTTCCTCACTATGCTTGAATCCCATCGGCTTATGACTCCAAATAAGACTTTTTAAAACCTAACATTGGACTTATTTAACATTTTTACAAGCAACATTTCTCTTTAGTAGGACACTTACACCCACACGGTAGAGTTAAACTTTTATTTTATGCATATTTTTTAAAAACATATCTAGTATTTCTAGCAATAAAATGTAAGTTTATAAAGTTTTATGATTGCAACTTTTAAATTTAACATTTTTTTTGGAATATATCTGAATGGTGAGTCAAGTTTTTTGGCTTAACTAGGTATACTGTAAATATTACACATTTTTAAATGTATTTCATCAGAAACAACATAAAAAATCTTACATTTAGATAAAAGCAATCATTGTTTAAAGCAGCAATAACACTAAACTTAAGCCAAGCAACTTTTCAGATGCTTATAGTGACTTTTTTCAAAAAAGCAAACAAATCTAGCAACTTTTTATTTTTTTGTTACTGGAAATGTTGACGATGAAAGCATCAACAAAACTGCAGTATCTGTCCAGACTGAGTGAGGAGCGAGAGTTGCTGTAAGCCTCCATCGCTTCCTCAGCGCGGCAATCAGTCTCACACAGACGTCCTGCAGCAAACACTGCAAATAAATCACACAGGTGAAAAGTTTAGAAATGCTATTGATCAATATGTGTCTAAGTGAGATGATTTTATACCCAAACGCTGGGCTGAGTGACGAAAACGTCAACCAAGCTTTATCGTTTTGACCAATAGGAAAATTCATCTACAACGGTCACCGTTCGACCCACAGAAGGCAGCACCGAGACGGTTTAAGGCCAGACAATGCAGAATTAGCCCTTTATGACCTAAGTTACAAATCTCCGCCTGGATATTTTTGCTTATTTTAATTGTACGCAGTTCTTTAAATGTCCTGTAAGTAAATATATATTTGCCCATTTATCAATAACTGGAACTTTCAACATCTACCAACTTATTTTCGCAATTTACGGTCAATGAAAAGAGCGGCCCATACTGTTTTAATTCTCACCAAAGCTGAGAAGGTGCTTAAAGTGTTGCATTTTCCAGATTTTATGATGATGCCACTTTGTTGGCTTTAAATATTCCTGCTTCGCTTAGAGTGAGCTGAGAAAAAATCAGGTTTTTCTAATTTAAAGGGCAGCCTTTACAGGGACACGTGTTTTTGTCAAACAAAAGAAGTTACGATTCATTTTTTTACAATTTGATGCTTAAAATTTAACTTGAAAATTCAACTCAACATCTATAACTTGATTGCAAACAAAACAAAAACTACTGACAGTTTTGGTGCAATTTGAGAAAGAACTTTTCATAGAAACAGAAATGCAGTGGTCCGTAAATGGAACCCTGTGGTACACCTAATTTGCAGTTTTGAAAGGTTGATCCGACACTGTCAACTTTAAATCATCGTACTCAGGACTAAACGGATGCATAGCTTGTTGTGAGAAATTTAACTTTTAATTAAATTTTATAGAATCTATCTAAATCCTCCAGTAATTCCCTGGTTTTGAATGTAATAACTGCGTGCACACATTAATCCGTCTTTACGTTTTCCAGGAGTGAGCGACTGAAGTGTGGTCTCACCATTCACACGTTCAGTCTGCGTCTTGTCTGGCCCGTGAGAAAAAAAGAGGAACTTTGCATCTGTGTTGAAACAAAAGCCCCATCAACAGCCAGACTTGCATCTTTTTTTTTTTCCTCTTTCTCTTTTTTTTCAGTATGCACCAAACAAACAATTAGCTTTGTTGCAGTGTAATTGACTGGCAGGACCGGCTGGCATTTACATTCGCCCGCTGTTGCCACCCTGCCATTCGGCGGGCCTGGATGAAAGGGAGTAAGGTCCGTACGAGGGTGCGAGGTTGGCCACGTCTCTCTTACTTCCAAGCATTTTTTTTTCTCCCCTGGTGGCAAACTTCCAAGCAGGAGCATTTCTTTTTTTTTTTTTAAGGGAGAAGGGAAGGGCGGGTGGAGTGAGGACGAGACTATGGATTTAATTATGCATGCGTGTTTTCCCATTCATTGTAGCGGTGGGAAGGAGCGATGGCGAGGGGTGTAACGCGGGGTGGTAGAAGGGGTGCAGAGGGGGCAGACCAATGACATTCCGTCGTTGTAGTCCTCCTCCTACACACAAACACACACATACAGGCAGCAGTCTGGGAGCGAGCCGCTATAGGCTAATGAGGTGACACTCACCGTCTGGAGACCAGCCAAAACAGTCCATTAACTCCTAGCCAGTAGTTAAGAGGAGAAGAAGGAGAAAGGTGGAGGAAGGGAGGGGACAAGAGGAGGCAGATGAGGGAGTGGGCAAATGGGTGAGGTAGGTGGCTAGATGATGGTGGGAGGAGTTTATGGGGGGGGGGGACTGGAGTCTCAGGATGTGAGAGTGGGGGGTATTCCTGCAGTTTTGTAGTTGTGAATGAATCAGTGGGGTGGCTGAAAGCAGGGAGGGGGCTTTGCACGAGCGTTCACTACTGGCGATTATGCTCTGAGGAGATTTGTGTGTGGGTAGCAACAAATGAGAGAGGGCGGCGGAGAGAGATCCAAACCCACCCCCTCGTCCCGACCCGTACCCCCCCGCCCAGTCAGCGAGACAGACCTTTGACAGAGGAGCTCTGTGATTCGCCTCTTTCATCTTCAGAGAAACCCCCCTGTCCAGTCGGATAATTATGAGACAAATGCACCGGACCCCCGCTGCTTGAGTGGCAATGGGCATTGGAGGCCAGAAACACAGAGAGAGGGTTCAGACCTGCACGTCTCGACTGGTCCGGAGGGAGGGGGGACAGAAGGAATGAGGGATGGCGAGAAGAGAGGGGGGATATTTGGGGTCTGGGAATTTCCCCCCTCTCCCAGGAGAGACAAGTTGGTCCGCAGATCATAGATCAGGGGCAAACCGGTGGCGATGCTAACAAGGACAACAGGACTTTCACTGAATACTTTACGCAGCCTCTTTGGATACAAAATGCATGAAATAAATACGGTTTACAAACACCCAGTTCCATGCAAAAGTATTAAACCACACAGACTTTGTATTCAAGTACACAGACTTTCTTGGACTCTTTCTGGTATTTTAAAACTCTTTGGGAATTGCCTTATTTTGGCTAAAATACAATTTTAGGTCTATATAGCTGGTTTTTATTAAATATTACCACAAATAAACTGGAGCAAATTGTGAATTTGTGAGTGAAATCAGTAACATAGAGCCTAAACATTCCAGTTTAAAAGCCTGTTGCTTAGCTGCCTGGTATGCTTTGAAACATCACTGATTCATCCCTTTGGTTTAGGAGACGTTTTGAGCATAAACTGACAGCTAAGTCAAACTTCAAATGCATTTTGTCTCCTTACAACAAACAGGAAGAGAGTGAAAAAGAAGCCAAAGTTGAGAGAAGACCTTTAGAAACCCTGATATCTAAACCGCTTTAAAAGACAACAAGAGATTCAAAGCAAAATATCAAAATCTTGGGGATGCCTCAAGATTGTTGCACCGCAATGACTCTTTAATATATAAAACAACATATTAATAAGTGTTTAAGTTGGAAAGGACTCAGCCCAGAAGGTGTTCAGTGTGTTTAATTGTGCTTTGGTTGGCACTGATAAGAAGGAATGGTTAGCCAAGGCTGCTTTATCTACAACTTTATCTCACACCAGTCACAAGTCCCGATAGCTTTCAACAAGCATGTCTGCAGAAATGCAACTGTAGATCATTTGAAATTATACTGAAAATCAATGATGGCAATCCATTTAATCACTTTACCTCCTCATTTCCTGGGGGGCTCTGATGTCTGGTGTAACTTTGAAAGGGTGAAAGGTTGGGTACACCCTGGACAGATTGTCAATGCAAAACAGGGTTCAAAAAGTGCAACTTTTTGGGGGGAACAAACACCATGTAGAAAGGATTCAACCTCAGGACCTTCTTGCTGAAAGGCAACACCACTAACACACCATCAGCACGCAGCCTGCATTCTGGAGTTGAATAAACACTGAACTAAGAACAGTGGAAAGACAGTTTGTTAGTAGCTTTCACTTATAGCTGCAGATGAAAATCCCTTTAGATTACGGGCCAAGTTCAAAGACAAGGTCTGATAGCTTGTGCTTGCGTCACACTGGATCTGATCAACCTCCGCCTGTGATGTGTCACTGATTGTCAGAGCTCACGACTGTGTCAAGCCTCAGCCAAGAGGACTTCCCACTGGCCACGACTGGGCGCTCCCACTCAGGGCAAAAAAGAAAAAAAAAAAAAAAGGCTCTCCTCCAGCTGGGCTTGAGGCCACCGAGGATCCCTGCCACCCATCGCCGCTGTTTGCGCTCTCAGAGCCGTGCCAAGCGGGCGGCACACAAACACACACGCCCACGCACACCTTTAAGCTTGGCTACATGGAAGGAATTATGCGATCGTAGAACGCCACCACATCTAAGACCAAATCTTGGCTCGAAACAGACAAAGAAAACAAAGCGTGCACTCATTCGGACAATTTTGCTGGCACTGCTTCTCTGGAACGGGATATAGACTGAAGAAGGAGGTGGAGGGGTTTGTGTGTGTGTGTGGGGGGGAATCAACCACAGAGTTTAATGTGTCATTACAAGCATAAAAACAGACTACTGACGTTGCCAACAGATGTCGAGCCAGTTTATTTTTGCCATTACAACTCCAGTAGGGAATGAAGCAGCAGGTGCAAATGGTGCTTTCTTCTTTACTATCCATGCTCCTGTGCTGCTGTATCATCATTTCTTCTCATTTAGTACGCAAACATGCATCAAGCTGGGTATCAAATCTCAATGCATTTACTGCTGACTTTATTCTACCAAGAACCGAAAGCAGGATATGAACTTTCGATCAGATCGTTCTGATTAATGCGCAATTTAATTTTCTTGCTGGTAAGAAAGCTGGTCTTAAAGTGCCTAATAATGTCCACATTTTCGCCCAACTCCTTACCTGGAAGGGTCCAGTAATGATGGAAAGCTGTGCTAACTCCTGAGGCTGTAAGCTGTTCAGCTGGTTGGTGGTTTAAAAGCCGGCTGCATGCCGCATGGCTAGTAAAACCCCTCCTTTCCTGTTAATGAGCCTGGAGACAGGGCTTTCAGAGGCCCCCGTCGGAGCTGGCCCAAATCAAAGCATTCGAGGGGAGAGAGGCTCTGGGGCAGGAGGGTTCATTCGGGGGGAGAGTGGAGCCTGGTGGTGTCTCCACTGGCACAAGACCCCTGAATGAAGTTGTTTTTTTTTAAGGCAAACTCAAAGAGCGATTTCATGAAAACATCTGGAGTCCATGCACCAGGTAGATGCTTATTTGGTGAGTCTGATGCCAGTCGGTAATAAAACGGTGCCGTCAAGCACATTCTAATGTAACCCAAGAAAGGCCGGTGGCTCTGTGCCTGTCATAAGGTCACGCCATTGGCAGTCCTCCAAAGGCAGCAGAGCTCCTTCTTTCCTTGTGGATCCTCTGACTGACTGGAGACATCCTGGCAACAGCAACAAAGGTGTACAGTCAACAGACTGTGTCTTTCAACAAAACATCCCTCACTGCAAAAAGAAAGAGTATTTGCTTTTAGTTTGAAGGTTTTAATCAATGGTGGGCAATGGTGGGCACTGCTAACTAAACGCTAGCTGTGTGGAAGCAGAGCTGATGTGTACACGGTCTTTGCACGCTTCAAAATAGGAGCGTCGTTACAAAAGTCAACCGTTTTAAGTTTATTTAAGCCACAACTTTAACACGGATGTCGAAATGTATCCAACTGAAAGTTTACAAAACTGTCTAGTAAATTGGTGCTTTAGAAATTAGGGGAAGTTAAGTGTGCTAAGCGTTTTCAAAGCTAGAGTACTCTAAATGCTAAATGAAAAATCAGCTCCACTATAAGCACATTAGCAGATTAGCAGGTGTGTGCCAACCACTGCATTTCATATATTAGTAAGTACCAGAAATTATCTGGTTTTGATCAGGATTTAAAAGTTTTCTCAACTGCCCTCAAGTGCATAAAACCACACAACAGAATCCATGCTACCATTACTTCATCCAAAATGGCAAAAACTAAGAGATGAAAAAATTGAAGTACACCCATGATTTAACGGCTTGCACAATTCTCGTTGGCTCTAGAATACTTCAGTCAACTAGTTCAACTCAATGGCTTCAAGACGCTCATGTTCTGTTGCTGCAAAACAAGCCCAAATCATCATTCCTCCACTACTGTAGCTGACAGGTGTTATGAAGTGTTAGCGCTGATATGCTGTGTTATGTTTTTTGTTTTTTTTGTTCAGCCAAAACATCTCATTGTCTGATCAAAGTACATTGTTCTAGTCGTCTTTATGCAAATTTAAGCTGCCTGGTTTGTCTTCTAGAGAAAAGAGCAACATTTCTAAACAAGCAATTCTTGTCCAGCCTTTTTCTAAGTACACTGTCGTGAACTTTCGAGATTTAACATGCTAAGCAAGACCTCCATAGTCGGAGACTGAGCTCTTGGGCTGTTGCTTGGTCTAACCTTTTGACATCTACCTCTGAGAAGATTCAACACCATCTTAAATGTCGACCTTCCAACTCTTTGGAAACAACTCCTATAAGGTGCAGAGCTGATGTCTTTCCAGCATGGCATTGTGTTAGCGCACCAGCAAACTTTGATCAGCAGCACCTGACTCAAGATGTTCATATCTAAACGGGAGAAACTATATCCCACATTCATGGCAAAAAAAACCCCCAAAAAAACTCAGACAACAAATCCACAAATCCTTTCTCTGCTACCAGGGCTTGATGGAGGGAAGTAACAACATGTGGTTTGGCTGCACAGCGCCAGCTTGCAGCGGGAAGAAGAGAAGCGCTAAATTAATTTCACATTTTGTTGTTTGGGAGTCATAAACAATGGCATCCACAGAGCAGGCCGCTGAATGGTTTGCTTGCAGGGTTTGAAAACATTACATCAGCAGCTTATTGCAGCCAGTTTAATGCCGCTGTCAAGGTGTTTCCACACAATGTGTTTAAAACAGTGTCACAGTATTATGTCGAGGGAGATTATGTAGGGAAAAAAATACATTCAAATTTGGTTAACAAAGGTAGCCATTCATAAGAACGTCTGACATTGCACAATGTTCAAAAGTGAAACTGTAATGAAAGGAGTGCAGAAGGCATGAAGATATGCCTGGTGGCTTTCCAGCCAACAACTTAAATGTGTTTGTTTTTACTTTATTTTCTTCTGGGTGGTTGCCAAAGAATTTAGGATGATGATCAACCCTTGCCAGGCAGGATTGTGTTCATTTCCATGTACCTTGCATTTTGCATATTGTTTTTTGTTGTTGGCCTGATAATGCTCGGATGAGAAGGGTTCTCTGTCCTAAATCTCGTTGTTCTGTTGCTGCTGCAGCTTTTTTCCCACGCGGCTCCCGAACTATAATCTCTTGAAATATTTGCACAGATGATGGCTGCGCTCGGCTGTTTTGACACAGAGCCGCATGAGCGAAGCCCAGCAGTCACTTTTTCCATCGGTTCGGGAACAGGAATTCCCCTCTTGCCGCTTTTCCTTGTAACAACCCCCACACCCCAATAAGCCTTCCTCCACTTCCTCAGTACGCTAAGATTTGTCCACTCGGAGACTCATCGTGGGGGATTTCACACCCACCCTGCAGCCATCCTCCAACAATCAGAGAGAGTTGCTTTCACTTTATCGGAGATGCCAAGAGTTCACCCATGGAGATCAGGGGTTATGGGGGTTAGGGGGAGAGTGGGCGGGCTGCAGGATAGCTGAGGTAGTTCCTGTTCTGCCTTGGTTCAGCTCAGGAAGGCGAGCAGAGCTGACAGGAACGCTCTGTTTATGTTTCATGTTTCTGGGAGGATCATCTCTGAGCTTAAAGGAACAAATTCATGGAAAAGCTGCCCCCGTCTGAATTCCCCCCCAGGGATACTGGTTCAGCTGCATAAAAATATCCCACTGACCGTCTGCACAAACATCAATGTACCGCATGTCGATACTAGAACCCCCTGAAACGGCAAACGCTGCTGCACGTCTCTCAGCCAGCTCTGCACATGTAGGATGCTCAGGTTTCGGCACATTCTTCTTTGTAAACAAGCTCTGGCTCAATCAGACTGGACAGAAAGCAACTGGAAATTTTTAATTTTAATATATTTTTTTGTTTGTTTGTTTTTGCAGATTCTTAATTGGATTGAGGTCTAGACTTTGACTGGACCATTGTAACCCGAATCTAATTTGATCTGTTGTAGCTCTGGCAGTATGTTTCCAGGACTTACAAAGGTCTAGGGTCAAGAAAAAGGCAGCTATCATCTCTGCAGATCCCACACATACTGGACACAAATTACCAGATTGATATCATGCATATTTACACTAAATCAATGTTGTCTCCGGCATGTGTACACATTTACAACAAAGGAAAAACTTGGTTTTTTTTTTTTTTTTTGCCTTTTATATATTTTTGTATTTTAAATGTCTTCATTGACAGCAGAAGTGAACCTAAGTCAAATTTCTTGATTGTGTGCAAAAACTTCTGATATTTCTGATCGTTATCCAGCTGCTTTTACAACTTCTACCAAATGTTCCTCCAGGATTGTCTCGTATTTGACTCCATCCATCTACGCATCAACTCGGCTAAGGAGAAACATCTCTACGGCATGATGCTGCCACCAACGTTTTCCAGTTTTTTACTGTTTTTCACTGTTTTCCACGTTTCATCACTTTAAGCAACTCATATTCTTTGCTACATGCCATGTGGAAAACCTCTTTTTAGTCATATTTTTTTTGCCAACAACGGCTTTCTACCTGAGCAGTGGATTTCTGTAGCTCATCCAGAGTTACCAAGGACCTGTTGGCTCCTTTCGATTAATCCTCTCCTTGCCTGTTCTTTCAGTTTAGGTGAACAGCCGTTTCTTAGTAGGTTAACGGTGGCTCTATTAGAGGTTCCAAGTCTTGGATATTATTTTACGACTTAATTCTGCATTAAATTTCTCTACACCTTCATCTCCGGTCTGTCTAATGTGTGCTTCGGTCTACATGATTCTGTTTATTCTCTAATGTTCTCTAGAAAACCTCTCAGAGCAGCTGAATAAGATTAAATTTCACGCGTGGGGACTGTTTATTTATTAGGTGACTAAAGCAGGCAAGCTGTACTGGATTTTATTTAGGAATATTAGAGTAAAGGGTATTTAACACTTGCTATTCGTAATAAATTTTGAAAACCAAGTTTTGTTCTCTTTCCACTTTCCACTAGTATGTGTTTATCTATCACATAAAATCATCCCATGAAAGCACACTGACATTAGTGGCTGCAGAGCGAAAAAGTGTTCAGAGTTCAAGAGGTGTGAAAACCTTTTACCTTCATTCATAGAAACAAACGGGCTTGTGAAGAAAAAAAAAAAAAAAAAACGGACCTGAACTTAAAGGATCTCTGAGATTTCAAATCGTAATTGCACAGAATTTGATGCGCAATCTGTTTAAAGGTCATAAAAATAATCTCCTCGTCCTTGCCAGACTGTTGCATCATGGGAACTGGAAGGAACATCAAAGGGCCACCACTGGAGCAAACTCCAGTAATCCCCCTTCTGGCAAGCATCTACATATATACATGCGTCCTTGCCAAACTTTTTTTTTTCCCTCTCTCTCTCTCTGGGCTTGAACGTGCGTGTGCTTGTAGAAAACACTATCTCCTCGCTGACACTGACAGTCGCAGCTCTCGCAGAGGTTGGCAGCGCCTGCAGAAACACTTCCCGTTCTGTGGCGCAGGGTTAGGTCCAAGCCACTTGAACTTGGCAGGGCTCACCTGGAACAGCCTGCCCGTAGGACTGCCGCAGACTCTTCACCCCAAACCACCCCCACACACGCACACACACACACCAACTCCAAATCATCAGCCAAGACAGGCATACATGCATGCAGGCCTTCCTGTAAACTCCAGCAGCTGATGTCAGCCACTCCTCCTTAAAAATACTGGCTGCAACTGACTCTCAGGTATTTACCGAGGGAGAAGGAAGCGATTTATTTATATCTGCGTGTTCCGGTTGAGCTGGTTTGGCTCATGCTCAGTTTGCGCATTTTAATTAAAAAAGACATCACTGTCGAGCATTCAATGCAATGCAGTTTACAGTGTTTTTAGCATTTCAGGTCAGCGCATACAGCCCAAGAGCTGAACAAAGGGTTGATTGTGCGTACAAGGTACGTTTTTTTTTTGTTTTTTTTTTTATCAATCGCAGGGGAATTACACAGATCATATGACACCATATGGAAATCTTTTTACACATAATGTATTTCCTTTGCAGGCGCTGTGAAAGGCGAGGCCTACAGGGAGTCCTCTTTAGGAGGGAAAACGCTGTATGTATGGCGAGGAGGAAGGGAGGGAGGAGGAGAGTGAGTGAGTTAGTGGCAGGGGGTCGAGGGGTTTAGAGAGGGCGGTCCGAGCACGCTCAGCGAAAATATGCCTCATGCACTCGTTGAACTCGGGGGGCCTGAGCAGGCTTCTCTCAAGGTTACAGGAGAGGCCTGTGTGAAGAGAGGAGCGGGAGGACGAAGGCATGCAGCTGCAGCGGCGGCAGCAGCAGCCCACGTGCAACAGGGCTACCACTGGATGCTGCAATAATTAATAACACGCAGCAGAACGTTTTATATCTAATCCATTAAGCCGGTTTCAGCGGGCTCACATAACAGGAGCAGCATGCGATCACCTTTGACTCCCGGTTTCCTTCCCTCCTCGGAGGCGCTCAGGCCGCATATCCGCTGCTGCGCCTCCACGCCCCCTACCCCCCCCCCCCTCCCCTCCGCCACACAAAGGTAGGAAGCCGGCCGCCAGAGCTCGCCGCATTGAGACCCGAACACTAAATCACCTCTCGGTTTATCTGCCGCCATTTACACCCGTATCACCAGAGGAAATGATAAAGACAACAAAGCCCCAGTAAACACATCAGACGAGTTGAGGACGTGAGGCTGTTAGCTGATTGAATGATACGCATCCAGAGGACTCTCCCAGCAACACCGCCTGCGCTTTTTTTCTACATTTTCTCAAGTTACAGCCAGAAACTTGAATGTATTTTAGCAGCAATTTTTTTTGACAGACCAACATAAAGTTGTCTGTAGTTGTTAATCAGATGAAACATTGACAAGTAGTTCTTAAGATTTCTTTGCAAATAAAAATCTGAAAAGTGTGGCGTGCATTTGTCAGACTCTTTAACCTCCAAATCTTCTGCAGTTTGAAACTTTTGCTTATTAGTCCAAGCGAAGTCAGAATCGGACATCAACTTTTCAAGTTTTGCCACAAGCACTCATTTGGACTAAGGTGTAGACTTTGACTGGCCCACTCTCACACATTAATACACTTCGTCTGAACTGATGGCGTGTTCAGAATGACGTGCCGTGTTTGGATTCCACCACAGAGTATAACCGTCTCGTTCCCTAACATGGTTTTCTTCTTGCTGTCAACAGATTCTCACGCCTGAGCTGAGGATCTCTGCAGCTCCTCCATAGTTGCCCCGTGCCTACAGTGCTTCTCTTTCTGATGTTCCCTTGAACAGCCATGTTTTGATGTCAGTGCCAACAGCAATAAAAGTTTGCAGTTTGTTGATGCAACACAACAGTGATAATTTACTCGCGGCATGCATACTTCTGCAGGACAATGTGCATCTCTCCAAGCACACAGAGTCTTTCTATTGTTGAGTTTGTGCCAGAGGCGCTGAGTCATAAACCCCAGACCTTTTAGAGGCGTGTGCTTTTTATCTACAACAGGACAGAAGCCAAACCCTGGCTGTTATCATGCCCTCACTCTGTGGATCTCATCAGATCAGCAGCTGTCATGCTAAACCGCCACTTCAGAGCCAAGATGGCAGAAAAGAATCAAACACTCTAAAGGCTAAAACAACAATCAGGATTGTGCTTCAAACAGGGGTCAAAGGGCAACAGGTAGTAAACACTAGACATAATGAACTGGTCACTCCGCCTTTGCTCTTGAATTGGTAGGTCATTAGCGCCTCGTAAAACAGAACAACTGCTCTGCTTTACAACAACTTCGACCTGCTTTCAGACAAATAACCTCGAGATGTGATTTAACGCAGCGGATTGAAGGAAACGGGTTTGCCGCTGTTAAAACATCTTGGTTAATTTCCAAAGAAAACCAGACAATGTGCCTCGCCGGTTACAAAAGCGCTGCCCAAGTGGCCAAGCTTCAGAGTGCAACTTTCCGCTTTTACACTATCTTTTATAGACTCTTTTATAAACAAGAGGAGGCGGGGAAAAATACCGCCGCATCCGACATAATAAAAGAGCAGCATCAAAGCGGCTATAGAGGAGAATCAATTGGAGCATTAGATGCCGCTTGGGGTTGTCAACGTGATGGCTTAGATGGAGCTGGAGAACATCTCAGTGGATGTAAAGCGGGCAAACAAATTAAGAGGGATGAGCTCCAGCTTGGTGGATTACTTTTAGCTTCTTGGAGCTCAATAACAGGCCATGAGTCTGTCAAAGCTGCGTGGATCTGTAACTTAAAAAAAACAACAGTCAAAATAGAAAACGAACCGGCTCAACCTGACAGAGCACATCTTTTTAAAGAGGACATCAGTTCCCGTAGTGATTGTTTGAACCCTTTACTCTTTTTTTTCTCGCTTGTTTGTTTAATCGGAAAGTGTTTGCATTGCTAGTTGGTTATGCATCCCAACTATGAGCCTCCTTCCAGTAAACGCTCTGCAGTGGTTCACTTTCTGAATACCAAAGATATTTCATCCCATTCATCAGACACTTTGCTCTATTTCTAAAGTTTGCAGATGAATGCCTAATCTAGAGGACGATGTTTGGTGACCTGACCTCCTTTAAAAATGGACATTTTTGGGCGCTGCATTAAAAAAAAAAAAAAAAAGAATTAAAATGCTACCCATAGCATTTTATTGTCACATTTCAACTAGTGATACACAACTCCAGTAACCGGTTCTGACCAGTGACAGGTCAAGTCATGAATACTCTTCATTAAATACACCAACGCTAGAAACTTCCACTTATTTCATGTCTGTAAATGCATCAATATAAAACCTTTTATTGAATGCACATTGTTTCAAATTAAATGAAAATCAGACAGATTAGAAACCTCTAGTTTGATAAATAAATTGGTTTTCTGTTGGATTCAAAATTACTGCAGCTATTAAAGAAACTGCACCATTTTTATTATGTATTTGTTTATTTTTAGTTGTTTAGCTAAACTAAGACAGCGTCTACACAAATATTTGCAGTCAAAAAATCTGGACCGGCTGGTTTGTTGGGCTTCTTTAGCACCCAAATAAAACAAAAACTAGTCAGTAAAGGAGAATAACATCTGCTTTAATGCACTGTTTGTTGTTATTGCTGACCTTCTTTAAGAAGTATGATACTTCACTACTTATAAACTGACTGTCACAATTATTTCCGCTAACAGAACGTCTAGTTTGATGTATTCTAGAGTAGTACCTAAAGTATTGTTTTAACATTGCTTAAAAGCTTGTTGATGGCTAGTTGTTGTTGACAAAAATAAATAAAAACTGGAACTCTGACAAAAACACTATGAGTCTGTTCACTTCAAAGTTATCAGGTAATTTCAGCCTTGTATCTTTTCGTACTTGTACAGTTTTGTCATTCTTGACTTTTCTCAAGTATCAAACAGAGGCAACTTCATACGTCTGACCTTTGATATCTTAAGAAATAATTGTAAAAATATCCATTAAATTCTTAGTAAAAATATATTAAGATAAGATAAGATAAATCTTTATTGTCATTGTCACAGCTATTACAGTATTACAGCTATTCTACTCAAATGAAATACAATACAAAACAAATTGCATTGTACGCCGATGACTATGTGATGTTGACTATTTTTTTTACAGAGCTCCAATAAAAACACATTGTGTTGGTTTAAATATAAGGCATCAGTAAGTGGTCCAGGAAATTTTAACTCTTCACCATTTCTGTCATTTTATAACAGATGTTTTTGGGGTAAAAAAAAAAAAAGGACAAATCTTACATTAAATTGCACCCACTTCAATTTAAGTGACAGCTGAGGATTCACACAAAAAATATTTACCACCAATTGGCTGTTGACAGTTATTTTGGTTTGATAAGGGATCATCACTTCCCATCTTTCATAAGGGTTTGCTAATAGAAATTAGCATTAGCGTTAGCAGAAACAATGTTAATGATTACTGCTTTACGGTTAATGCAAGCAACTTTTTACTTAGTGGTGCATTTGCTTTCAACAAAAACCAACACTAATGCCAAAAGTCATATATCAAACCAAATACTATATTGATTGGCATGACAGCAACATATTTTTAGTTAAGACTTTTATTATTATTGCTTTTATTCAATGACAAGGAAAGATAACTGACCAAAATAAAAGAATATTTCAAAGTAGACATTTTTTGTGTGAAACTATTTTAAGAAAGCAAATACTTGCATCCATGCACATTTTTGCAAAGCAGCTCACACTGTTTAGTATTAAAAGGGTAACCATAAAATATATTTTGCCCGACCTTCGCTGTGAAAGCACAAATCGTAAGGACTGAGGTACAAACCACACTGAGGGTGATGAGCAACTAGGGATTCTCTTCTTTACCTTTCGTGCACACCGGGTACCGCAGTGGAAACATTTCAAAGCATTTTTAGTTTCAGGAGTTGAACTTCACTGCTGACTGCAGGGACTTTTCCAGGAGCGAGTCCTGAGAGCCCGGAGCCCAAGAAGCTCTGCAACGTGAGACGATGTGAGGGTATTATTAGACCGACGCAATTTGCCTGTGACACATTTACTGCGAAGGACCTCAAGAGTGATAACACACACAAACCGCAGTCTGCTGAGTAGAGTGAGAGCAATACTCTTAGCCACGGGAGAGTCGGGCCAATTAATGCCAAGGAGTCCTCCGAGCGCAGCCCTCAGTATAATCCTACAACCGAATTTATGGGGAGCGCCGATGCAGGGTTCGTTAATCACATTTCATATCAGAAATAGTCACTCCCACTGCTTAACGTTAACGTTTCTCAAATGACAAAGCCGACTAAGAATGCATCTCACACAAGCAGTGACTTTATGAGAAAAGACTCATAAATACAGCTCTCCAAGGTTACTAAAAGACGGAAGAAAACATGACGGCCTTAGAGTTACGGTTACTAATATCACTTAGACCCAAGTCCTCAAGAAAATCTCGCTCAGCAAGTCAAACTGGCACTTGAGACATGAAAAGGCAGCTGCGTCGTTTGGTTTACATTATATCTTAGTGGTTTCCACATTATGGCCAGGGGATAAGCATCAGGAGAGGTTTATCTCTGTCACAGAGCTCTATGGAATATGTAAACACTACGCGTAATCAGTGGCTAAAGTGAAATAAAGTGCAAGAGGAAGGGAGGCAGTGTGGGAAAGTTAAGTAGGAATAAGCCACCATCTTACTCTTTAAAGTAAATAAAACATGAGAAACTGGAGACAAAGCTGCAAGACCTCTTAGAGGGTTTAAAGCAGGAACATTTTAAAAGTACAAAATTCAATATCAGCAACTAACGTTCAGGATCTTATCCGATCTGATCTGTTTCTTGGCTTCACCCCGAAGGTGTGCCTTTGTCCTCGTCACCCACCCTGTGAGGCGTCGGTGCTTCTTTTCTCTCCCCATTATTGTAGAGAAACACCCAATTGTTTTCGACGAAGAGCCTCTCTACTCATCCAGAGCCCAAGTTTTTAATACGGTGTCCGAGCAAAAGTGATTAAACATCGCAGAGCACAAACAATGCTGGCCCTTAAATCTGTATGAACCCTCTTTCACCAGAGCGAATGAAAGAGCGCTCTGTCTGCAGCAGCAGATGACAGACGTGCGCTTGAAGATAAGTCTTCTCCACGGGCCCTTATCCGGGGAAACACCCGCCGCCCGACCAAATAAAGAAATAAACACCCAACAACAGCGCTGAGCCCCACCTTTAAGGCAGTGATATGAGAAAGCGACCCCCTTTTTACATGCACTGCATTGAGATCATACTTAAAACCAGAGGAATTAGCTTGTTCCAAGTGAGTCACTGTGGAGGAAAATTCAGAACAGATGACAAATATACAGTAAAACCTGGACTCACATGTACATATGTACAAAAACAGGCAAGTGATCACTATTAAAACCAACCAGCTGTCTGAAGCATGAGAACTTCTGAGAAAAAAAAAAGCATATTTTCTATAAATCGTCTCGTGCGGCACATAAATTACCGACAATCACAATGCATCATGTGTGAGGCATGTAAAACAATAACCCGAACTAATGCAATAGATGCATTTGGTTCCTGCTAACAGCAGCGCGGAGAGTTAAAGGAAAACTGAAAAGAGAAGCGGGGCGGCAGCAAATCTGGGCTGAAAGGATGATTGTTTTACTTTAACGCAAGTAGTTCAATATTAATCAAGGTTGAAATACATTCTTGATTTAAAAAGTCGACACTTTTCTACACTCAAAATCCATATTTCTTCTTATTGAGTAAAACTTAACGGTAAAGTACATGTTTATGGCTGATATTTCTGTAGCTCTCAGGCTTTAAATATGGTTGGCTGAATGGGAAGTTGGAAGAACGGACATAAAGATGGATCAATGCATGGATGGTCCGGTTGAAACCACTTGCACTATATTTTAAAGGACGCATTAAAGGTATAATTCACACTTTTCAATGTTTTCACAGATTGTGTTTATTTCTAAACTGGTGTATTGTGTTCCTCTCAGTCGAGGATTACTGTCTCCTTAAGAGATTCTGATGTTTTTGCTAGTCAGGGTGGAGTGTCTGGCTAAAATCAGTTGTTGTTGTGGTTCAACCAATAAATAAATTACACCATTCTGGTGGCGTCAAAAGAGACAGCGATCTTGTTTGTTCATATTTAGAAATATATTGAGAGGATTTAATTGCAAAAAGCAGAACAGAAAAGGTGTTGAAATACTTTTATTCAGATCTTGAAATTATTTGAATCAAATTTAGTCATTTTTAAGGGTTTTTAGAGACTTGAGAATGCCAGAACCTTGTGTTATCGACAGCGCTGTAACTCTCACAGCAGGAAAAATATGCAAAAAATCCCACAGCATCCATAAAATTGAAGGCTCTCCTTGGCCATAACCAGATACACATGCAGTCGCAATAACAAATTTGAAACGGTGAGTCGTCGCCGAGCGTCATCACCGAGAGGTCGTGACAGGGAGGGGTCGCCGAAATGACAAGTAGACCTAAATCGTCTGCAGCCTGCTGCAGTCAACAAGTCAGCTTGAGCATTACCATCTGACGGGGGCTTTTCTTCTATACACCCCACTCCCTCCTCTCATCTCCTCCAAAAGCTCAGTCAAAACTGTCTCTTACTGCTGCTGTTACTGGTTCCTGCTTTCAATTTCACAAGTAATGGCTTCAGCGTTTTCTGGTCTGCAGACACATGTGGTCCCGTGCAGAGAACCCACTCCGCAGAGACCATCAGGCAGACAAATGCAGCCTCGGGGGCCCGTCACAGTTATGAGCAGACATATATGGGAGTTATTATTACTTTTAAGAGAATTAGGCTCTGTCAGGCCACGGCTGTAATCAGGGTGCTCACTTAACCACTCGGTTCATATGGGCGAGCCACGTGTTAAATAAAGCAAGAACGTGTGGAGGAGGTTCTGTGAAAATTCGATGCTTTTAGCTGTTGAAATTGTTCTGCCATCTGTGCACCAAACACCTTCGTTTTCACCCACCATTCAGTTGCATGGCAAAAAAAAAAAATATGCTTTTACTTCTTATAAATAGATATCTCTACATGAATATCCAGATATGTTCCTACTGATAGCAAGATCTTCAAATGTTGCTAAAACATGGATTTTAGCGTCAGAACAACCACTTTTATGCCTCAAAAATCAGATTAAAGTCACCATGTTTTGTCTTTTTTGGGGGAAGAAGCGACTAAATTTCGACAAGGAAGTGGAGTTAAATAAGGTATTCTCCTTTAAGGGCAAAAAAAATCCTTTGATATCATAAATCTAGATAATTACTGCTTAACCCTTTACCTCAATCGCAAGATGGGAAAATTTTTACTGACTAAAGCGATTTTCACACATGTGCTGCAGTGATAAAATGTTTCAGGAATGTTCCAGAGCAGCGGCGTGTGAGAACAGAAATGTCCGAAGTATTTGCACTGAGCTTTTTGAGTAGACTTTTCCATGATTTTCCCACATTTATCCTCCTCTCTTGTTAAGATTTTTTACCAGCAAGGGAGGCATTGTGGGAACGCTGACTGCAAACGAGCGAGGGCGAGTGTTGCTGGTCTTTGCCGTGCTCTCCGCGTTCTCCGCTGACCTGCACGATGCTGTTTCCACCCAGGATGGCTTGTTGCTACTGTAAAAGATGTTGAAATATAACAAGTCTCGCTGGCAGAAGTTTATTTGCAGCCGAGAGAGCTCATCATCATCAGCAGAAAATTATCAGCTTAGAGGAGCATCTGCAAACAGAAACTTTGGAAAATATTTTGACATGGCGTCTGCAAACGCGGGATCTGAAGGCGCGCATGGTGACCGTTGGTTTTAGCAGTTTTTCTGTGTTTTCAAAATAGTTCAAATAGAAGAGAACAAACCTTTACTTTAGGTTTTGTTTTTCTTTATTCTAACACTTAAAAATAAAATTGTGACTGCTTTAATAAAAAATAGCTTTATTAACCTTTTATGTCCCAAATTTAAATGGATATTTTTGCTTATTTTAATTATACACAATTCTTTAAATGTCCTGTGAGTAAATATATATTTGCCCATTTATCCATAACAATTGGTACTTTCAATAACTAGCAAGTTATTTTCACAATTTACCGTCCATTAAAAGAGCGCTCCTCATATTAATTTCACTTCCTGCTACGGTGGGGGTGAAATTACTGTAATATTGCTTGGAAAGCAACGCCTCCACTTTCAGAAATGGTTGGAATATTTCAGATAGCGCAAAGTGTGGCAGAATTACGGTACTGCAAATTTGCCTGCGCTCAGTTTAGGACTTAAAAGTTTAAAAAGACATTTTAAAATTTGATTATGAAAGATCCCTCTGGTTCCAGCTCATTCTACAGGATCTAAAGGTCTTCCTGTCTCTCCCTTGAGTCTCCCCCTACTGAGACGCTCAAACCATATCAGACGACTCCAAACTCCGCCCAGATGACGGAGTTCCTCGCCGTAGAGTCCAGCCACTGTAAGGAGGAACCTCATTTCAAGCACTGAGATCATTTTTGGTCATTTTGGACTTCTTTCAACGAGGAAGAGCAGAGGCCATCCCGCCGCGAACGGGACACTTGTAAAACTCGATAAGCTGTTTCTCCAGATAGTTTTGCAGGTTTTGTGGACAAGTCTCATCAGGAGTGCAGGCTTGAACTAAAACATTCCCAGTTTTAAGAATGCAAAGTGGCCATCACTGACTCTGCCCAGAGTTCCCGTCTGAAAGATTAACATTTGCAGATGTCAACGGAGAATTATGTGATTCTAAAAGCCCCCCAAAAATCTGAGTCTACTGTAAAAACAAAACGTTGCAACCAAATTAATCTTGTCTTTATTTCTTCTATCAGCACTATTATAATTACTGAAGGTTATGCATGGCCTACATTAAAGGCTACTTTTTTTTTTTTTCACAGAGTCACAGAGAGACAGCTCCCTGCTCAACCCCTTGTTGGATTTCCTTATCTGGCTTTGTCTGGACAAATCTTGGACACAAAGTCCCCATTTTGTGCTCCTCTCTGGAGATCCTGTTTCAGTGTTCCAGACACGACGCGGTCCACCACCAGCGCCTTTGGGAAGGAGATCGGCCGCTTCCTCGACTCTAAAACATATGATACACGGGAACTCCTTTACGACTCAGAGGCTCGCTTTTGTGTCCCGGGACGGACTCGGCTGATCAGCGGGGTGTCAAATGATTTCACGCTGCGGCTCGTTGCAGAAAACACACAAGGTGTTCCCGTGTCGAATCTCCCCCCATTGTTTTTGTACGGACTGCTACAGTATTTGCATTCTTGCGCAATCGGCCTGTGCCTGCTGGGATGCGAAATGTCTTTAGATTTCTGCAAATTGGAGCAAATAAAAAGATGCACAAGTGTCTCCGGGACGCTCCAGTGACCTTATTCCTCCGGTGCTCTGAAAGGACAGAGAGAAGGAGGGAAAGGAGAGACCGAGGGAGAAAAGAGTAGTGTGTTCGCTGACCTCATTCTGACAACAAGCCCGGGAAGAGCCTTTTCTTGGAACCGTTTCACAACAGCTCTGTTGTTTATACAGGTGGTACGAGAGCTGAGAAAGATATGCGGAGAGCGTGCATTTTGCAACACCTCATTATGAATACTAAACACAAGCAGCATGTGAAATCACACAAGCTGCACACACACATGCAAGTCAAAAAAAAAAAAAAAAAAAGGAGAAAAAGGTGGCTTGGGTTTCAATTTTAGTTTGACATTTGCAGGGATGGGATTATTTTGCTTGTCGGGGCCAAGCCGTCCCCCTCCCAGGCTGTTTAAATTTCAAAGTCACGTTCCCCTCACACACACGATCCAGGGGCCGTCACAGTGTAATATCCTCCGCCGCCGTCCACTGGGGGCTCGCCTACAGGAACGGACGCCTCTGGTTGGCCTGCGCGCTCGCCTGCGAGGCGGTCTCCTGCCACAACATCCACTTGGCCAGAGTTCAGCCCAGCGGAGGGCCACAATAGCCTGAAGGTGGTTGTCCAGACCATTGTTTATGCAACAGTACGCTACTGCCAGGTTAAAAAGGAAAAGAGCAAGACAGGAGGGGAAGATAAATGGCTCCAACATGCTGCTGTTTGAAACTTTCTTTCTTTTTTGGTTTTTTTTTTTTTTTTCCTTTTGATTAGCAATTTGAAACCCACGCACGAACACTTTGGCAGCCAAGTAGGTACAAGTAAATGCAGGCAGCTGTAATAAAACTTAAAGACGAGAGAATTTAATAATTTAGCATTTCTGCATGTAGAGATGAACTCACAAAATGTGCTGCAGGACGTTTGACTGAGGCAAAAATCAGTAAATTATCACATTGAGAACTTATTCACCTTTTTTCAAAAGTCTAAAACTCCAAAAAAAGTGCACTAAGTGCCGTGAAATCCCTACATTTTTAGTGTCCCCCTTTTTTGCCATTCACTCTATTGGTCGATGTTTTTCTTTCGTTTCAATATTATGTCCGACTCTGTTGCAAATTATGTTAACATTTTGTTATGACTTGCATTTTTATATGTTGACGTATTGGTCAATTAAAAGAATAACTATATGGGAGACGCACATAAAAGTGGGATTTTATTGATTATCTCTGCGGAGTAGCTCCGGGTTTCACAGACATAAAAGGAAAACTCTGTAATCCACCGTCAGTTTTATTCAAAAATATTTTACTACATGCTAAAAGTGGGCTGATTACCAGTATCAAAGTGTTCAAACATCTTAAAATGTTCTGTCCCCCCAGCATGTCTAAGTCTTCTGCTGCCCCTCCCTCACCCATTGCTGAAAGTTAATACTCTTTTTCCCTCTCCGACTTAAGAGAAATGTATCTGGCCACAAAAAGCACAGAGAGTCATGATGTGGAAACTAAATCTGCCTAAAGCATCGCTCCTGTTAAGGTAGCCCTGTTTTTAAACTAACGTCCAAAAGCCGACAGCTTCAGATCTGTTGAAAGGGCTAACTTTATATCTTTAACTCACATCTGTGTATCAAAATTAAATGAGCAACCAATGAAAGGGAATTAACTTCATTATAACAGGAATCCAGTGAACCCCCCCATTGATTCGCTGATTTTTCAGTGGAACCTAACTCCAAATTATTTGTGGAAAATTCGACTATTTGCAGATTTTTTTCGTGGAGCATATCTAAAATACTGGAACAAAAACACAGCTTAGAAGATGAAATATCTCAGCACAATGCTGCTTTATGCAGATAAGTTGAACTATTATAGTGAAGATAACTATAGATCTTGACCTCTGCACAAGTGCTAAGACGGTTCCCACTCTGCGTGTTAATGACAATTTATGTTTAGAGTTTGAACTTTTAAAATAGGCTGTTATAAGTGTTTTTAGAGGAAATCTATTTATCCAACAGCTGAAGTCCTTAACTCCAAGTTTCTGACTTCAAATCAGAAACTTGAAAAATACACATTTACTGGTGTCAATTAAAGGCATTACAATGAAGCTTCTTTCAACTTAAAATTGGCCCAAAAAATTTGCAACAGGTGAATCAGAAATTTTGTACAAGCCAAAAACAAGATTTAAAATATCCTGGAAAATTACAGTAACACTAGGATTTATGATTTGATTTTAATAACGAACACCTGTTTCCTAGATGTAATGAGTAAATACAGATACTAGCTCTAGTATCTGTGTAAAGTTTAGGTTCTTATTTCTGGAGCTTGAAAACAGATTAATGCAGAACTTTTCTTTATTTCCCCACCAACTAAAGAGGTGAACCTGAAGTCATAATATCCCTGAAAATATTGTCCACTCAGCAGCTGTCTGTTACACATACCAAAGTAATTGTTCGAAATGCCTTATTTTAACACAGATTAAACATAATTAGAGGCTGTTTATCCAATCGCAGCGAGTCATTCCACCAAAGGAAAAACCCTCTGTCATTGTCCCTCGCAGCTCTTCTCAGAGGGATTACAGCTGGAAATAGGATCATGTTTTTTCAAACGCGGCTTCCTTAAACACAGGAAGGAGGCCTTCAACACAAACAAAGCATATGCCCGTTGCATGTAGGGACTGTGGGGACCGGGGCGAACGGTCGGCTGGCTAAGGCCAGGGTCTTCTGAGGTGACGGCGAGGAATTCAGGTCACAGCAGCCGAGACGTTCAACCAGATCGGCCCGGGTGGAAATAGCACGGGAGGCCGGGGCAGAGGGAAACGAGCGCGTCACAGCCACCCGGCCCGATTCCAGAAATCCCCCACACACACCCCCACCCGTTCCCTCTCACCTCCTCCTACTCCAACGCAAACAAGAGCCATAACTTCCCTAATGATCTGGGATCATGTACAGTGTACGCCTCGCACATGCTCCACCAATAAGGAACGCTTCCTCTTCATCTTTGACCTCTGTGTGGGAGTGCCCACTTTCTGACTCTGTGTGAGGCTCAAACACGGTTGAAACATCCATTTTCTGAACAACATGCAGCGTCTTGTAAAAGTATTGACCCTCCCGGAGCATTTTCGCGTTTTGCAGCTGTAAAACTCTGTGTGTTTTATACGATTTCATGTGACAGACCTACACAAAGGGGTGCATAAATGTGAAAAAGCAGGAAAATTATTTCACCTTTTTGTGGCGTGTATATGTTCATCAGCAGCCTGGGGTTCTCAAGCAGACTTAAAACTTTGACTAGGCCATTCAAAAACTTGAATATGTTTGATCTAAACTAAACTTGTAGCGTTGCCTCTATGTTCAGGATCATTGCTCTGCTGCAGGTTCAGATTCAGCTTCATCCTTTATTTACCTCCATCCTTCTACTGGAGAAACCTACAACCTGGTGGCACAAAACAGTTTTGTATTTACAACTTTCTTGGTTCAGTCCAAATAAAGCATCTTTCTCAAAATAATAAGCTTGACTCTGCAAAAATATTTTAATAACAGAACTGAACTGAATTAAGTTAAAACTTCAGGTCAAACGAAAGCCACCAGATGCTGCATTTTTGTTTACATTGACACAAAACAAAGGATTACTGGTCAACCACTACATTACAGCAGTTCAGAAATTGTCATAAGATTCAATGGTAAATGCTCTTTATGTGAAAGTTCAGAATACAAAACTGGAATCCCTCAGCAGCATGCTGCCACCACCATGCTTTATGGTGTGTTCAGGATCATGTGCAGTGTTTTCCTGCACACATTTTGCATATTATGTAATGTTCTCTAACAAACCTCTGAGGCGTTCATTGTACAGCTGGAATTATACTCCGAATAAATGCCACACAGGTGAAATCTATATAAATTTCATTTAGGGTGTGAGAGTAAAGGGGAGTGAATATAAATGCATGCTATCCATTATGCAGTTTTATTTGTGGAAATGTGTCTAATTTTTATTCCCCTTCACAATTCTGGTCAACTTTCACATAAAAATCCAAACTGTAAACATGATGACAATTAGAGCTGGGCAATAAATCAATAGCGTTAAATATTGCGATAGAATTGTCCAATAGAATTTTCAATAATTTCACGGAACTCCGATCCAGAACCGCACAGCATTCTGGGAAATGTAGGCAGAGGAAAGGCTTTAGCCACTCAATTTCTAAGCAAGGTTGGTGGAATCAACCAACTCATGTACTCTCTGGTTACCTAGCAACTCACTCACTCTATGGTTACCTAGCAACGACCTGTTGAGTACCTTGTGCGGCAGCAGTTTTATGTTTCTCCATCGTGCCTCACAACCGCTTGAAAATAAAAAACTACTGCGTGGAGTGAAAGGAGAAAATAAGTACAACACCGGAAGAGGAAACTGGATAAACCAGGAAAAGTCACGTCACCAGTTTGGCAGTGTTTCAGATATTTAAAACAAAAAACTAATCAATAATTATCAGTACTGACTAATGTGAAACACTTATATTGTGATAGACTTTTCAGCCATATCGTTCAGCCTTAACGACAATATGTGGGAAAGTTCAGGGTGAGTTCATACTTCCTAGGAAACATTCCTGCTCTATAGCATAAATGTCCAGAAATCCCACTCTAAGTCCAAACATATCTCCTAAACTTCTCACAATCACAGTCCCGTCTTTTCACTTTCAGTCACGCACAATTGCACTTTGATTCTGAAATCCATCAGCGCACTTGCTCACACAGGCACACACACATTGTAAACAGTCTTTATTGAGACATGAGTTCTTGTATAAACACAGACGAGCCCTACTGAAGGGCCCGGGGCCCGCGTCAAACAATAAGCGCTGGTGGGGAGGGGGGCGGAAAGGTGCTGGATGTTCCTCACAGACGGTGTGTACAAAATCCAATTATCAGAGCCGTGGCATTAACATTCCTGCAGTCTGGCAGGTGACGGCAGCCCCCTCCCATCCCACCCGAGCTACACTGCCAGCATGGGACGGAGCCCCCCACCCCACGGCAGCTTGACAATACAACTCGCATTTTCTTCTGCCTCCCCATACGCCTCTTTCTTAAGGAGTATTGAGACATATATGGAGGGAAGACGGCAAAGAGAGGGGAGGCATTTGGGAGGAGTGTGGGGTCCGCCAGCCACAGAGGTCTTTTCTTCAGCAGATCAGCGCGAGCGGCCTGGCGGGCAGCATCAGTAAATGGGGCATTCTTCTCCTCACTGTCTGCTGGTGTGAATATGTTGATCGCTGATAAGGTTGCTTTGATTCCCCCCCCCCCAAAGAAAGACAGTGGGGGGAAATGCTTTTTGTTTCGCACATTTGCCCCCAAACAGTGTGCGCTTTGTCAGTCTGTGGCATCAGAAGAGGCCAAATCAAACAAGTTTAAACGGTAAAACAAATAGAATATCGCTGAACTTTGTTGCTGGAGCGAAAGGGATTAAAATAAAAGCTGATCCCTGAAGGCATTTTTGGTGAGAGAATACTAAAACAAAGCCCAAAAACTACAACTGAAAACTCAGATTTATTTACTTTTTTACAGTTTGTTTCTGTTTACGAAATCCCACTTTCTGGCTTCTGTAATTAGCCTCTGCACCTTCCTCCAGCTTTAATCCCTGCAGCATGATGAAGGAACGGACTGGCCCATCATGCTCCATTAGCAGCTGTTCTTTTCTTTGCTCTGCATACAGTACATGCACTGCAGTCCTTATCACTATAGGCTGCAGCGTACGTGATAACATGCAGGCGATATGTAACCCTGCTGCCTGGTGTCATGTCCTGCTGTACTCTTGTCTGGTCCTATATATAAACCTACATCTGGGCCCTATTCTGTACTTTCCATCATGTCATATATACTACAACCAGGGAGGCCTCGAGGAAACGCGTACAGAACAGAACATTTGGGAGAAGGACGGCTGAAACGGATTATTATTTTTTAAGTGGAGCGTTTTGGTCTGGCTGTTTTCTTAAAAAGAAAATCTAAAGAGAGAGAAGATATGGACTGCTCGGCCGGCTTGAACTCAAATTTATTCTTTCTAAATATATTAAAACTGCTACTTTTAGGAGCACACATTAGTGCTAGCAAACAAAACAGGTGAGCTGGGAAAATCCAGGTCTGTTTTACTTTAAGGGTCTGCCTGCACAACTCTTGTTAGTTTTAAAAATATGTCTTTATGTGTGTATACGAAAAAAAAAACACAAGACCAAAAAGCTCCATTACCAAACAACCTGACCTGGCAGAACGTATAAAGTAATAAATTTAGCTTATGAGTCAATACTGGAGATGGGACGAGATTTCATCTATTTTCTTTCGGGGGAACTAGGAGCTTCTTCACAAAGTGAAGGTTGCATAAATCGCTAGACGTTAAGGAATCTGTTTTCAGTTTAGAAAAATTCGGTCCGGTTCAAACTGTCAATATATTGAAGAGTAAATTGCCTGTATTTGAACAGCAGTTTATCAAGTCTTAGGACTCCAAAGTGCTTTACTTTATAATCAATTATTTACACATTCATGCACTCTGATGTTGGTACTGTTCTAAGTGTTTGTGTGCTGTGATTAAAGGTGTGCAATTCACAGTTCTGCTTCGTCATGACCCGGTATGTTGCTTTCTGTGATGTTTCAGTCTCTTTTCTTTATTATTTTAAAAAATGTTTAAAGTTGACAGGAAATTTGAAAATATCACTTGATAGTTATGTGTCATTGGAAGACGGGAAGATTAATACCAAAACACCAAATATGAAGTCTCTTAAAAAGGCAATAATTAAAAAGAAAAATAAAATAAATAAACAATGCTAAGCCTGGTGGGGGCACAATTTAAGCCTGGTGACCCACTGTGGGAAACCCTGGAAAGGATCAGCTGACTATGTCGGAATTTAATTTTAATAGTCAATAAATGATGCCGTTTCTTTCCAGCTTCATTCATACAGATGCTAATACACAGAGCAACGACACCAAAGTGGGCTTCAATCTCTTCTTCTCCAAACATTTACCTCCGTTAACAATTCATAGATGAATGAGTTTTAAAAAATTCTTCATTTTTATAACAATTTATGTTTGTTTTTCAGAAACTATTTGGATCTGTGGATTAAAGGGTGAAACGAAGCAGTGCCAGTTAGCTTAGCAAAACAACAATGTTAGCATGAACAGAAAATAAGAAATAAGACAAGCTTGTTAAGACAGATTTGCATACCCCTGGTAAAAATGCATAAGACGTTTTGAAATTAGTAACTTTTTGCTGTACCATAGTCTAACAGAACAAATATTCTGCAGCTCTCTAGATTCAAGTTTACGATACTTTTGTTTGCCTCATTTCTCCTCCATACCATGAGTGTTGGCAAGACAGGTTTAAATCTGGGTTAGTTTAAATGATTAGCTATACTTTGTAGCAACTCCCTGACTTAATTCAATGATATGTTTACTTGTGCTTCCTATATTGAATAGTAAGCATATGTATTCTGTTTACTTCAGGAAAACAGAATGCTCTGGATAACAACTTAAACGTTTCTAAATATCCAAATTAACTTAAAAAATAAGACTGAATAATAACTACACTTCTGTCACAAATTTTTAAAGGAAGGAGCAAAAAATGTTTGCTTTATTGTTTTTCAAAATGTGCTTCCACCTCACATACATGTACTTTTCTTTTTTATAAATTTTATTTATGGCTGCACTATTTCTGTGCTCTAAACTGTGCATTTTATTTTGTGCGTAGGTTTTGGGTAGGGAGGTTGTCAAAGCATTTTTCTATGCACCTTATGTGGCTCAGTAGACTAATTTTGTTACACTACTTCACATTTTATGTTGGAACAATGACAAAGATTTCTCTCTCTGTCTTTCTCTTTTTCTCTCTCTCTCTCTCTCTTGCCTAAGGTTGGTTTTTTCATTAATTTCTTCAGTGTGATATGCAGCTGCAACCAATTTTATTTTAAGGCTTTTTTTACCACCGGTGCTGGTTAATGAACGTACATTCATTAAATAAATTAAATAGGTGTAAAGAAATGCCACTTTCAGCTCTTTTAGGATTGCTGTATCGTGTTTTTACACATAAACATAACTAATAATCAGATAATTTGGCCCATTAAACTTCCTTTATTTGTCTTCTGTGTGTCACTGTCTGCCTTTGCACATGTGGTTTTTTCTAACCACCACCCTGTAGGCCAGCCTTCGCCTAATTATTCTTAAATTGTGGCTGAAAAAAAAAAGAACAAAGTTTTGTTGTTTTTTTTTTTTACATTAGCTCAGCAGCAGTTTCCTCATTCATAACAATTGGCACTGGTTTTGTTCTGCCTGCCAGAGCTCACACCCCAACCATTTTCATTTTCCGTCGTCCATTTGTTTCATTCATGTCATGGATTTTGGCAGTGTCCAGCAATGTTTTCCTGATGGCCGTCAACCTTTCAGCGCCCGCCTTTCGAGTCGCAGACTCCCCCTTCTGTGGCTTTGTTTCGAAGCAGGGTGAAGAAAATTCGGAAACAACAGTTGCCACTTGTGTTGAACCCCAACATATCTTGAATTATTAACTGTAATCTAACTCTGAACAGAAGATACTTAAGCAGAGTCAAGTAATGCTCGACTGGCATGCTCTCGGATAGAGATGAAGATTTCACTAAATTAAAGGCGTTCACGCAAAGCAGATTTATGAAGTTATTTATGAAAAGTTTTTTGGTCATTTAATAAGTTAAAAAGTCTTGTTAGCAGCAATCAGCTAACATTACTTAGTCTTTTTAAGTAAAGGAAGTCAATGCTTTGGTTCCATCAGACAAGAGAATGAAGTACAGTGACTCGGAGTAGCATTCATAACCCTTGAATTTTTTTATATTTGTCACACTACAACCAGATTTTTCTGCAATTATGCTTTATAAAGTACATTAATCTTCATAAAATTGGCCAAAGAGTGTTTGTGAACAATAATCTGACCTTCTCCCTTCTACAGGCTGGAGGAAAAAAGCATGCTGCTACCATCACCATATCTCACTTTGCTGAAAAATGTAATTACATGGACGCTAGAACGAACTGGTGAGGTAATTTCTGAACTAAAAACACTATTTTATCTAATGTTTCCTACTTTTTCAGGTGTTTATTTGTGAAAAAATGAAATAAAAACCCTTCTTTTCCATTCACCATAAAATATATATGAACTATTTTGTCTTAGTGTATCACATGAAATCCCAATAAAATACACTGAAATTTGTGGTTGAAATCTGACAAAAACAGAAATAAAATTCAAGGGATATGAAGACTTTCACATGGCTTAAGCAAATCTCCTCCTCCCACAGTTTACTTTCATAAATCGATCTCTACCAGCATGCACTGTACTCCTTACAACCCGAATCACTTCACATGTAGGAGTCAAAGCGCCCAAATGTGTCATAGTTAAAGCCTAGAAGAGCGGCGTGTTTTCACAGGGAGGCAACCTAATCCTCAAGAGCTCCAAAGTGACATTTAAAACCCAGACTCTAGAGCGTCAGGAACCAGGATTCCCAGGATGGAAACAAACAACATGGCTACTGCATCTCAAGAGGCCCAGAGCAGCTCGCCGCCACCGCCACCGCCGCCACCAGCTCCCCTCCTAGCATAGTAAAAAGGGTAGGCTGGCTGGTCGGAGCGCGGAGGGAAAGAGTCTCCAGGGGCGGTTAGGCTCTGCAAGACGGACCAGAGGATAGCTGCACCATGGATTAGGGCCACAGTGGCCCATTGTTAATTGGGCGCCATGTGTGAAAGCTACAGAGAGATTAGTTTGTACAGCTGCTGCCATTTGTCATAACTGCCTTTAACAAGACACATATGGCAACCCCAAGTTACAGCCAGAGGTTTTGCAAAAAGAAGAGGGAGAAAAAAAGGAGGAAAAATGTCTAAAACATTTGCAGAACAGGCCTGTTTAAGCAGATGAAGATGTTCCTCGGAAACACCGAGCAAACCCGGCTGGGATCCCATGGAGGGAAATGATGAGGTTGTGCATTCTTCATCTGAAGGTCAGGAAGGGTTTCTCTAACAACTTCTCAAGAACAGCTAAGCTAGTTAACAGTGAAAATCTGTTGTTACATCACAGCAAACGTAAAATTAGCCAGGATCTGTGTTTTATTTGCACGTACCAGACTGTTTTAGCCTGATAACTCATTATAAAAGGGTAGAGTTGTTTTTTTGGTACAAATCCGCAGCATAATTGTCGGTTGTAGGTACGCACACATGTTGAAGGCCTAATTACAATCTACACATGGTAAATCTGGAACAAGCTTTTAAAAGACTCTCACTTTCCGTGTTTTCCCTCACAGATGTCAGAGCACTAAAGAGCAGCCGCTAACAGACTCTAAACGCCACGTTTTAAACTGCTAGTGTGTAATAATCTAATGTTTGAAGTCGATTTGTTTCTGCACGCAGAAGATTAAAGGCATATGTAAGCAATAGCGTGTCTTAACGTGCATTTTTGCATTTAAATTAAGGAGAGGTTTCCTCAGAGTTCTAACCAGTCGGAGCCCTGAGATGTTGGTGAAAGAAGGGAAAAACTGGAGGGGATTTCAATGAATTAGAGGCAAAGTTGCACAGGGTTGGTAAACTCTTCTTTTCCTCGATTGAAAATCAGGGCCTGGTTACAGAGCTCTGCCTAAAAGCTAACTCAGAACCGAACTGACATTTTTAAACAATAAGAAACAATCCAAACTTTGATTAAAGGTTTTGATTGTCATGCTGAATTCAAATCTAATGGAATTGCCGTCAATTGAGATTTTACAGTTTTACCGTTGTTGGCTGTGAATGTTTTTATCTCTGACACCGATATTAAACCCCATTATGTTTATGTAAGAACAAAAGATTCATTAGGAAAGGGTGAATATTATTTGTTCTGTAGAAAATCTGTAACATCTGCTGTTTTGGTGTTCCTGAAGTGAAGGATTTTTATGCAGTTTCTTTGTAGTTTCCTAATTACGTCGGAGCGTTTATTGGGTTTTGTTGCAGGTACATAACCTTTCCTGCAATAATTGATCAATTAAAGTAGGATTTTCTCTTCAACCACATTAAAAATTGGGCTTGATTTGATTGTTAGGTCAACATAAAAAAAACTTTTTAATCACATTCAGACATTAATAGATGTCTTCATCTTGATGTCTTGACTTTTTAATATCTATATTTTCTGCAAAAGTGACTAACTCGCAGTATTTCTTAGACTACACTGCTGCCTCCACTTTACTTGATGTCAAGTTCTAGTTAATGATTGATGGGTGAGGGACAAAAAGACACATTTACCATCATACATAAGCACAAAGGACAGTGGAGCAGGCTCCCTCTGCTCTTGAAGAGTGGCAGGAAATTATGCAACAAGTACTTTTGGAAGGGGATTTAATGAGGAAAATATATTGCAAAATTCCTTGCAAACATTTCCTGTGATTTTGAATGCAAAGAAATCACAAAAACAATCGCAAAATCCTGGAGGAACTGTAATATGTTACAGTTGCGTGTGAGGGACCTTGATGTCACTCTATTTACGTCTCTGTTACAGAAAACCTTGTTCACTTTAGGACCATAGGAATGCTTTAAAGTTATTTGGCTTGCGTTTTTGAATGTGGAATTTGCATACTCTCCCTCTGCATAAGGTGGTTTTCTCACTGTACTCCCAATTCCCACAGTCCAAGAACATGTTGTGTGAGTCTCTCTGTTGTTAAGCCATCATTTTCTTAAAAGGGATGCTGACCCACAGGTTAGAGCAACAACTTAAGAAGCTCAGAGTCCTCCAAGTTTGAGTAGGTAAGGGTGTTAACATGAACGTAATGCTTGAAGAACCCAAAGATCTTCTGTTATAACAATTGTTTTCCAAACTTGGCACTATTTCTAGACGTCAACCTGGCATATGCGAGGGAGGAGCGCACATCTTCTGACAACTCAATGGGGTTCCTGATGAATCAGTCCCAAGCAGGCCGTTCCCAAACTTTAAACCCCATAACCCCTCAACAACCTGCTGCATCGACTTTGAAAAGAAATCCTCTGGGGGATTCAACCCGACAACCCCCACCCAACCTAAGGGCCAAACAACAACAACAACAACAAAACGCTCGGGCTAAAGTATACTTCGCACAGCAGTGCAACGACGGGCCTTTCTTCTTCTGTCTCACCCAGACCTCGTCGAGCCGTCGCAGCAATGGGGCGTACTGTACTGAGAGACAAAAGAAGAGACACCCATCACTCTGAGCCTCGGATCGACCCTGTCTGGACTGAAAAGAGGCTTTGACGGCGCAAAGAAGGGTGTGCATGTGGGGGGTGATGCAGGGAGAAGTCAGTGTCTCCTGGGAAACCAAAGTGATTGTCTGTTCCTGCTCAAAGTTCCCCCATAACACCTCACCTACCACCCCTTCCCATTCTCTCTCCCCTTCATTAGTCGTTCAGCAGCCTCCGTCCGGGCTAAAAGGAACTGGCTTTTGCATGAAAGTCTCATTCTGATACTTGAGGGTCCTTTTCTTCTGACCAACTTGAAAAAAAGAAAAAAAAAAACATCCTCTTACAAGTTCTCTGACACTTTTGTGTCTCCCGTCTGAACCTTCTTATCCCTCTTTTCAGCCCAGATCCTGCTGTCTTACTTGATCAGTCTTGCAGGCAGATGGGACAACACTAAGTTTTTCCAAGCAGTTACGCTTCTCCGTTGAAAAAGAAGAGAAGGCAGTCTCTGGATGGAGAAGCTCAGGCAGAGGGGAGAGGGTCTGCTTTGTGAGGAAGGACAGTGAGGTACGGTGTGGTGGCTGGGGTAGGGGGGGTGAATGTACCCATTTGTCTTCATTTGGGGAGGACTGGCAGACAGGGGGTGGGGGTGGGAAATTTATCCGGTGTGGGGGGAGTGGGAGGTGCTGGTCCTCCAGTCAAGTGGCCTCAGGGGGATTTGAAATGCATTTGGGGTCCTTGGAAAAAGCCTGGGAAAGTGTTGGGAGGCTGAGATCTTAACCGTGGACTAATGACACGAACTGCAGTCCTTCAACAAGAGCGTCCAAAAAATGCAAAAACTCCATCTCCTCCTGAATTACATGGAAACAGACTCTCCAGCAAAATACTTTTAGCTTGCATTGCCAAAAACAAACAAAAAAAAGTCCTTGTCCCATTTTTGGATGCAACAGGGCAAACTGTGACCCAAGCACATTAAACACAGCGCAGCGAAGCAGGAGAGGGAGTTGTAAATTTAGCCAGGAGAAAAAAAAAAGAAGCAAAGCATCCACATTTCTCCGTGGCCTCTGCTCCGGGCTGCCTTGTTTCCATGGAAATTTATGTACACAGGGAACACAAAAGAGGGCTAAGGAGGTAACACGGCCTGTTTAAGCCTTGAGGTATTTGCTCGAGCAAAGCCCCGCTGCTAATAACACAAGCCTCATACTGAGCCAGGCAACCTGGCTGCTCTGCACCCAGGTCGGTGTTGGAGAGGGAGCAGGAGGGGAGAGGAGAGGAGGAGGCCGGGGGAAGTCAGAAACCAACCAAAGATCCCAGAGAAGAGATGAAGGTAGGGAGGCATTAGAAAACCGAGCAAAGAAAGAGTGCATTGCAAAACATAAATAGCTCCCGGGAAAAAGGATCGGGAAGACATTTAGTGGGAAGCGGAAATCAATAAGGCAAGCGGTGAAGCTGGGAGGGAGTTCTAAGTGGATTAGATTGAGAGAAAGTGTTCGATAGGTTATGGCTCTGAGAGAGACGTAGCGAGACACCACAGGCTCTATTGCATACTAATAAGGAAGACCGAAGGAAAGCTAAAGGGAAGGGTTGCGCAGTTCACTGCGGAGATCTCTTCCATACGGCTTTTTCCTGGAATTGTAGCTTAAACTCTTTTTTTCTCCCTAAATTAAAATTCATCTCTAAGTATCAAAGCCTGTTTGGCTTGTAAAAAAGAAACCTAACCTCTCCAAACAAATTTAAAAATTAACTTGAGGTTGGCCCCGGTGTCTTCAGAACACGCTCCTGGCGTGATCTCAGCCACTGTTTCTCTGGCCAAGCGCCTGGGTCTAGGACAGCTGTCATGGGTCGCAGACTCAGACTTGAGGGGAAGCCAGGGAGCGAGAAAAGAAAAAAAGAAACTTGGAAAAAGAAGCAGAGAGAGAGAAAGAGAGAGTCATTCGGCTGGGCAGCGTGCCGCAGGGGTGATTTCTGATGGCTGAGGAGGATAAGAGGAAGTGTGGAGGAAGGGGAGGGTTGGATGTTGTGCTTAGTCACAGACCTCCACTGTGACCCAGAAGGTCGGACCTCACCACCAAGCGTCTGACCAACAGCTTCTGAGGCAGCCGGGTGGAAAACAACATGCAAACGGCTAGCTCTCACGGGGTGGCAAGCACGCAATGGCCGGTCACAAAGATCGCAACCTGGCTGAGGGGTTGAGGGATGTGGGAGGAAGCCAGTGCTGCCTATTACTCCCCCTCACTTAGGCCAGTGAACCAAGGGACCACCAGCCAGACCAGAAGAGGAGGCAGGAGAGGGCGGCGGGAGGGGTGAGAGCGGAGACAAACAGTTGCCAAAAGACCATGAGTGATCCTTCGACCGCTGCGGTTTGACCCTGATTGAGGAGGTCAACGAGGGGATCGCCAGACAACAAAACAAAACAAAAAAAGTCTTCCTCCTCCACGTGCCCTGAAACTCGTGTTCTCACCGATCTGTTTTGCTCAATTAAACTTCAGAGGACGCGGTGCCACATCCCTCCGCAGAAGTCCTGACCCCATGAGACTGGGGGGAGTGACGGGACTGCTGGTGGTCGTGGGGGCCAAAGGTTAAGTCTGGTGATCGTAAAACAGGGTCTCCATTCACATGTCAGCTTGCATTCAGAGGTAATCAACCCATTTACTAAAACTATCGTGACGGTGTGAAAAAAAGAGAAGTTGCAAAGTCAAGGTAATGATGTTTTATGGCCGTGTTAACTTTCAGCAGTGGAGTAATGGGAACGCAGCTTGACCCCGACCTCTATAGGCTTCCCAACTCAGTGTTAAAATTTATAGCTACAGTGATTACTATTTATTCGCACTTGAAAACGTACCAAAAGTCCCAACTGTAGAGCTTTATTTTTAGGGTCTGGTTGAGGAAAATGTTTTTTTTGTTTTTTTTTCACTGACACAGAGTCTGCTTTCTCACAAATAACCAGTAGAAATATTCGTTTGACCGTGTCCTTCATGCAAACTTTCTACTAAACTCCAGACTGAGTGAAGACATACGCCAAGTCTGCTAAGCTTCACTCAAGCCATTAGGGATCCCTGTTTTCAATTTAGCAATCCAGCATCTCTGGACTGATCCGTTTGAAAATGTTTATTCTCTTCTGTCATCGAGATGCAAATTCTGTTGTAATCTATGAGCTTGTCAAGCCAATAAGACACACCAGATTGAAAGTGCCCAGACTGGAGCTCCCTAATCTGAGAGACTACTCATCACACATGTAACGGAGCCAAAAATGTACGTTTTGTTTGTGTGCTGCCTGTGATGTCAGAAAAGAATGGCCTCGTACCTCCTGAAGGGTTCGGGATAAGACGAAAGAGAAGATTGTTCCCGTCCTGCAGACGTACAGTTGCTGCACAAAAAAAAAAAAGAAGCAAAACACAAAGCGAAGCTTACAGAACCCACGACACGTCCCGACACGATGAGTATCTGCATGCCTTGTTGCAACTATTCCATCAAGCTGTCAAAATGGATATGCAAAACACAAGCGCAGGTGTGGAGAGGAGATGATTGAAAGAAGAGAAGGGAAAAGAACTGCACTTCTGGTTTAATCAGATAAAACGGCGCAACGGAGTGACTGTGCAGAACATGTGTGTGTGTGAGAAGCTAGGAGTCAGTTTGAACAGCCAGTTGGCACAATGGATCCCATGAATCCCGACCCCCTCCTTCCCTCATTCCAGGCCCTCAGCCTACTTCCCAGCGGGCATTCATCTGGGCATGCACATGGGCGCTGCAGTCGAGCCTGGCTAAACGCGTCCGTGCCCCAGAACAAGGGGGTGAATTTTTGTGAGTGCCCTCTCAAAATTCACCAGGGACTCTCGCTGCCAACCTGCCGACCTTTCTCAGGCACGAACCAGCGGGGATTAACAGCAGACCCACTCGAAACGTACATCCTTTTTTTATTATTATTATTATTTCTTAAAAACGCCGACGACAAAAGTAAAGGAGGCGAAATCATTTCTGTTACTCGATTACGCAGCTCAGCAGAGCAGGACACAAAAAGAACAATATATTAAAAGCACAGTCTGAACAGTGGATACTCTTTCAGCCGGAGCCCGATTTGCTGGTTTCTTTGTGTTTGATTGTATGTTTGTTTGTTTCGTGCAGTTGCAGCTGAACAAAAGGCGGCGGCGGCTTCCATTCTGCCACCATCGAGGGGGAAAAAAAACAACTTTCCAATGTGCCCACTGCATTGCGGATGCCAACCGACGAATCAAAGGCACGCTGCACGCAGACAAAAGAGGGTTTGATGCCAACCTCCGAACCTCTAACAACCGTCGGGCGGCGATCCGCCCTGCCTCCCTGGCACCGTGTGGAACAAAATGGCGGCGCAGCGCCTTGCCGTCCACAACATGGCTGCGCCGTCTGGGTTTGGGCAGCGTTTGGCGACTTAAAGGAAGAGGGAAAAGACTTTTTTATTTTTGCAAAAAAAAAAACACTTACAAGTGGAACAAATGAGTGCACATGTTTTTCAATTCTTGTAGTGAAAACACTAAAAATGATCATCAAAATTTCAAACTTCAAGCAAAAAACCAAACATCTTTCTTAGGAGAAATCTTTGATATTGACAGTTAAAAGAGAGAGAGAGAAAAAAAACCTTCACTAAAAGAGCGGTGTTTTAAATGTTGGCACGGAGCGGTTAAAACGCAGCAGATGCAGAACAAGGGGAGCGGTGGCATCCTACAAAGGACACAAAAGGAGGGTCTGATGCCAACCCCGGTGCCAGTGGCAACCATTATTGTCTCCGTGCTGTGCCTTCTGCTTTCCCTGGCACTTACCAAACACAAAATGGCGCCCAGGATTTAATGGTAATGAGCTAGCTAAACCACCGTTCCTCCTCTCAATGGCAGAGCTGCAGCTACAGATTCAATGAAAGGGGATTTCATCGTGGAGCAAACCCAGGAGGGGAGGCATTCCTGTGCCGTCAGCAGAGAAAAGGAACTTTAGAAGAGTGAGACCGATGAGGTATGAGGAAATGAAGGAGTCACATTTGTTCAGATGGCTGCTGAAATTACAGCTCGTCACATGCAAAGTTGCAAAATCACAGAAGATTTTAGCAAAAAAAGTAAAGTCTTTCGTGAAAACTGAAGAGAAAAATTAAATCTCTCTCTCTGACTACAAATGTAATCTCTAATAAGTTAAATATTTTCTTTTTCAATTTAACTTATTTAAATTTATTCCAGCACGACATGCAATACGTAGAAATACTCAACTCTTAAATTAGGTTTTAAGACATTAATAAAATGTGACAAATTTACAATTCAGCACAAATCTAAAGAAGGTGTGTTTAGAAATAAGAACAAAAACATCTGAGATGATCAGACTTTTTCTGCCTGATACTGAAGATTTCTGTCATGAAAGCTAAAAAGAAATGTTCTGCAGTTTCATCAACGGAGGATTTTAATTTTGAATCAAAAAAAAAAAATAAAAAAAAAAATATATATATAGGGATGTTCCCATTTATTTCATTTATATTATTTTATGTAAATGCGTAAAAATAAACATTTTGATTGATGCATTCACAGACTAACATTAGTGGGAAATCTCAGTTTTCATGCAATTAATGAAAAGGAATTAAACATGGGTTTTAATATATATTTTACCTGCTATAACCAGTGTGAGCAAATCAATTACAAATACTCTGACTCAGATCTCTAAAACTAAATCAAAATTGAAAAAATATAATTATTTTCCAAATTATTTCTGTTCAAAACTAGCAGGGCTTGTAGTAATTTAAAATGTTAAAGGTTTCTACTGTATGTCAGCATGAATGTTCCTACATGGACGTGTTTTGATATAAATTAAGAAAGAATTGAGATGGAAAAATATATATCTTAAAAATCCTGTCTGATCCTGATTTCTAGTCTTTTTCGGAGGTTAGATCTGCTGAATTCAATATTAATCAACGTGTATTTTTCCTCCCAGCGACAACAATTTGTTCTGCAGGGTCGTTGATGAAGGTTTGCAGTTTAAATCTGACAGAAAATGACGAAATTACAAGATTATTCTCGTTAACGTCTCTCACATTAATTTAATCAAAACATTAAAGGACATGCCAGTGTAGGTGATTTAGAGAGTAAGATTAATGTGGAATCTTAATTTTAAGAATTGTAATGAATGGGGTGAAAAATCTATATTTTTCAGCATTATTTTAGTGTTTTCAATCATCAGAATCAACCAGCTTTACATTAAAATTATCTGACTCTTTATTGCCACAGAAGTTGCCTGAATTGTTTGATATTAAGAACTAATCAGAATTAATGTTACTAATTTTAAATCTGTCTGTTTGATTGGATTCAAACAAATGCAATAAGGCAATATTTGTTACCAACTGAGGCTATTTTAAATTTTTTAACTGAATTGAGTTTGTTTGACCTGCCAAAATCCAGTCAGAGCATTTTAAGGGGAAAACTGGTCAACTCTTATGGCTGAAAATTAAAAAATAATTCATGCTGTTTCCTCAACAGCAAATATATAGATGAAGAAATAATTTAAAATTAAAAAAATAGTCCTAATTCATGCTGTTCTCTTGCTTTCTACTAAAACCAATTAGTTTTTTAAGATTTAAAAAAATGCAATTTTGACCAATAATAATCAGAAAATAATCCACTTGTGCGTTCCTGCATTCGTGCAACAGCTTCTCTGTAAATGTCAGTGTTTATCTGGCCCGACAGGCAGAACTGAAGGGCGTGTGTTGGTTTGTGCAAGCCAGCGTGGCTCCGTGTGCAGACAAACACACACTCTGCAACAATGGCTTCACACGGGCAGGAGCTGCTGCAGCGGCACAGCTAAGTTAGAAATGTTTCATACTGGAAACACATTTAGTTTTTTTTGCTCAATAATGAGTCGTGCATGAAAAAAAAAAAACAAAAAAAAAACCTTAACGTGTTTCAGCAGTTCTGCTGCTCACATTTCTGGTGTTTACTTGTCTGGTACAAACAGCGATGACCGCAGCCCGGTCTGAGTCAGAAACTAACACATGTGACCCCTGACCTCACCAAACCATCACACAAACACATCTATATATATATACAAACACACACACACACACAGTCTGAGGTTGAACGTACCTTGGTCCTGGACATAGTATGCTAGAAACAAGTCCAGCTCCTTGACCGATACTGTTATGTGGTGAGGCTGGACACAAAGTGCTGGGTTGGTGCAATGTGGAGACTTGACGAGCCGCTCGCCGTCCGTACTTTCCAGAGGGATGCCCTTGAAGAGGATGACCATCACCAGGTCCAGGCGCCAGACTTTGTCGGCCTGCCGCAAGCAGTCGATCCGGCGGATCTTGCCCTTCTGGTCCGGGTTGGACAGAACGCAGCACGGCGGCTTCTTGCCCGTCACGCTGAGGACGAAGTCCTCCCGGTACTCCTGCCGAATGTCCTTCCGCAGCTTGGCCAGCAGCCTGGAGGCCCACTTCTGCTTGACCTCAGGCTTCTCACCCAGGAGCTCATCCTTCACGGCGCGCTCCTCGTCCTTGGACATCCGCTTCTCGTGCTTCTTGAAGTACTTGCGCTTTCGGGCCTGCAGGTTGAACCACGTGTAGGCGATGGCACGGACGTGAGGGAGAAGCGCCTCGATGAAGGGATGAAATTCATCCTGGAGGAGTCGGAGGGGAAAAGAGACGGAAGAAATGTAATCATTTCAGTAAAAAAAATGTATTTTATTTTTTTAAATTAACAGGAGGGACGTCAGATCACGAATAAAATTATTTTATGTTGAACTATTTTTCTGTAAGTCTGACAAAAAAAGCAAATTATGCCAGAATTTGTATTTTCTGGTCATGCTGCGGGCCGCTCATCAAACTCTCCCTCTTCCACAGTGAACTTATCCCGCTCACTAACAACAGAGGATAAGCTTCTGGACAGGATGGAGTTGCAGAGTCTGATGGTAAGACGATTCTTCATGGATAGATGGGAAAAGACATTTCAGCTGTTTTTATGCATTTTCACACAAAAGCTCTAATTTTTTTTTTTTTTTTTTACAAAACTATGCAATAATTTCTCAATATTTACAAAGCTATTTTATTCTAATAAGTAATTCCAAGATTAGAAAAAATCTAAATTTTTTACATGACTTTTCCTGCTGTGATAGGCATACTTTGAAAACTCTTGATTCAAAATATATGTATATATTATTTGGAAAAAAACAACAAATTTGGGGCAATTTTTTTTGCATTTGATGAGTCTCTTCAGATTCTATTTTAAAACAAAAAGGACACATTTCATGATTTACTAACCCTTTCACCTTTTTTTTAATTTTTATTTTATTTTCTTAATAAGGTTAAGACTTCAGTAATTCTGACACAGTTTTCATTAACTGCTGCTCTTTGTCGTCAGGATTGTGCGAACAATCCGGTCACAAACTGCAGCTCCTCCAGGTGAGAAACGGAAACGTGGAATTATCTTAGCTTTCAGGTCATTAAAATGTCAAATTTAATAAGCGTAAGCAGCAACCGCTCCCCCATCGCCCTCCTCCTCTTGTTTAAGCAGGCTTCTGAGGAGTCAAACCACACATTGTTCTTTTTGAAGGCAGTCAGGCAAAGCGGGCAATGGGAAACCACAGAAATCCACTCTCGGTGTACGAATGTGTGCGTGCGTGTGTGTGTGTGTGCATGTGTGTGTGTGTGTGTGTGTGTGTGTGTGTGTGTGTGTGTGTGTGTGTGTGTGCCTGCATGCCGCTGGAAAGCCACAAATCGTCTCTGCACAGTCAAACTTTGCTTCAGCGTCCAAATCGCACAATGTAATCATTCGTCAGCCGAAGCAGAGAGCGGCTTTTTAAACCCCACAGATTGTTATTTTTAAAAGTGAGATGTCACGCTGAGGGAA